>NW_026606155.1:48125000-48512500 GCF_029834395.1 Sorex fumeus
TCTATTACACTGATTGTCTTGCTCATATTAAATTATCCTTGTGTCCCTGGGATAAATTCTACTTGATCTTGATGTATGATATTTTTGTTGTATTGTTGAATTTGTTGTTCACTTTGTTTTTGGGTCACACTCAGCAATGCTCAGGAATTATTCCTGTTTCTGTACTTAGGGATCACTCCTGGTGAGGTTCAGGAGACCAAATGTGGGTCAGCACAGGTAAAGCAAGTGTCCTACTCGCTGTATTATTGCTTAGCCCTGTATTGTTAGATTTAGTTAATATTTATATCAGACTCTTTGTATCTATGCTCATCAGGTATATTGGTATATCATTTTCTATTTTAGTGATGACTCCACTTTTAGTAGCAGGGTAATGTTTTCCTCATAGATACTGTTTGGGAGGATTCCTTTATCTTTTGGGAAAGGTCTGATAAAGATTGGGAGTAGGTGTTTTTTAAAGTTTTGAAAGAACTTGTTAGTAAACTCCATCTGGGCTGGGCTTTTGCTTTTGAAGAGACTTTGATTACTGCTTCAATTATTTTGATAGTGATTTTTCTGTTCTTTGGTTCTATCTGCCTTAATTCAATCTTGAATGATTAGAAGAACTATTTTTTTTTTGCATTTGCTGGTTTCTCCAGTTTCATAGCATAAAGATTTTCATAATTTTCCCTGATGATACTTTGTATTTCTGTTATGTCTGTTGTGACATATTTCCTTTTGTTTCTGATTTGGTCTATTAGTTTTCTCTCTTTTTGTATGGGTCTTGCTAATAGTTCATCAGTCTCATTTATCCTTTCAGAAAGTCAGGTTTTAGTTTCATTGACCTTTCTAATTTTTTTTTTTTTGGTATCTAGTTCATTGAATTCTGCTTTTAGTTTTATTTCCTTCCAACTGCTTTCTTTGGATTCCCTTTGTTGATCCTTTGCTAACTGTTGAAGCTATGCTGTTAAGATATTTATTTGGACCCTTTCTTGTTTCCTAATGAATTCTTGCTTTACTTTTCAAAATATTTATTTATTTATTTATTGCTTCAGAGGTCACACCTGGTGATGCTCAGGAGTTACTCCTGCTCTTCTGGCAGTGGTAGGGGGACCATATGATATGCTGGGGATCGAACCTGGGTCAGCCACATGCCAGGCACACACCCTAACCACTGTACTCCAGCCCCACTTGCATAACTTTTAGCTTTTCTCTTACCAGCGATATTGCTGTGTTCCGTTTGCTTTGGTACTATATATCTTTATTTTCATTTGTTTCCAGGAATATTTTTTATTTCCTCTCTGGTTTCCTCTTTGACGCCCTTACTTGTTCTATAGAGAACTGTACAATTTCCAAATATTTGTGTTTCCCATGCTTCTGTTTGTCATTAATTTTTATTTCAAAGTCTTGCAATCTGAGACATTCATTAATATTATTTTTAACTTTTCTTATTTTATGATATGTTTTAAACCAAAAATGCAGTGTATCTTACAATCATGCCTCATATGCACTAAAGAAGAATGTGTGCTCACACTTTTGGCAGAGAAGGTCTCTTAATATAGAGAAGGTCTATTAAAGAGTCCGCTAGAACCGTTTTGTTCATTTCTTCCCTCAAGGTCAGTGTTGACTTGAGTTTTGTCTAGTTGACTCAGTACCCGGTAGTGAAAGAGGACTTTTAAAGTCTTTTACTCATACTGTGTTATTGTTAATATCTTCCTTTGAGCCTATAGCACAGCGGTAGGGCATTTGCCTTGCACACAGCTGACCTGACTGACGGGGTTCAATTCCCCCACCCCTTTGGGAGAGCCCGGCAAGCTACGGAGAGTATCTCACTCACACGGCAATGCCTGGCAAGCTACCCGTGACGTATTCAATATGCCAAACACAGTAACAACAAGTCTCAAAATGGAGACATTAATGGCCCCACTAAAGCAAACCAATGAACAACGGGAGGACAGTGGCAGTGACAGTGATTAAGTGTATGTTTAGGTATTTAAACTCTTGATATATTGATCTTTTGATAATGAAATGGCCATTCCTGTTTCATAGCTTTTGTCCTGGGGTAGAGGGGGATATGTGGTGATGGTCAGTGTTTATTTCTTGCTCTATATTGAAGAACTCCTGCGATGCTTGGGAGACTACATGGGATGTCAAGGATTGAACCTGGGTCAGCTGCTTGATAAATGAACACCCCACCTTCTTACCATCTCTCTAGCCTTTTTAAAATTTGAAGACTATATTATCTGAAATAAGTATGCATATTCAGGTCTTTTTGGCTGGATATATATTTTTTGAGGGCTGTGTGCAGCCAACCGTGTTCAGGGCTTACTCCTGATTCTATGTTCAGTTATCACATTTGTAAAGGTTCAAAGGACCAAAATTAAGTGGTGCCTGGGATCAAAATCAGGTAAACCATGTGCAAGGCAAGTGCCTTAGCCACTGAATATTGCTCCATTCCCCAACTACCCAGGTCTTTTTAAGGAATTGTTTGCCTGTTAGATTTTTTCAGCCTATTATCTAATTTTATTAAATAGAAGTTTACCACTTCTATGTCTAATAACAAAAGTTTCCCCATTTCTATTAGAAGATTCCCACTTCTATTATTAAACAAAAATTTATTATCCTTTTATTTAAAAATATATCAACTGTGGGTACTATAGAGAAAGTACAGTGGGTAAGGCACTTGCCTTGCATGTGGCTGACCAGGGTACTATCAATGGCAACCAGTATGGCCATCAAGCATATCAGGAGTGATTCCTGAGTCCAGATCCAGGAGTAAGCTCTGAGAACCACTGGGTATGACCCCAAAACCATACCAACTATGACTGATTCTCATCGATTCTTATATGAAAATATTTTACTGAGTGTAATAAAATATTTTAAGCCTTTTTCATAAGTTAATTTATAATAGGCTATGTTAACTGTGTTTTATTTGTAAAGGTCTCATTCATTCTTTCTTAAGAAAACATGCACCTGGAATTTAAAGTGTTAAAAACTTTATAGGTATAGTAGAGTTTTAATAAAAACACACTCTTTTAAACACATATCTTAGACTCCAAATGTAATGAACAAAAGAAGTGTCACATAAATACCTCTCTATTTTTAAGAGAGCTGCTGGACTACTCTTTCAGAAAAGACAAAGGATATAGAAAAAAATGGAAAAATCATTACTTCTGTGGTATACAAAGAGTAGAAAAAGATACAGTTAAGGACCTGCTAGAAATATTTGAGGCATGCTTCTTTATAAATAACCCAAAGTCAAATGAGAGAACAGTGAGAAAACGTATTAGGTATATTCATGGGTCATCTGGACTTTAGAGAGGCTCTCAAATCCTCCTCACCCTCTTACCCCAACTCTGTCCAAACAGTTTAGGAGCAATAGACTGACAAGCTGTGCTGAAGTGGTACACCCAAGAGGTCAAAAATGACTTATGCTATTGCTCTGGAAGAGCAATAGTATAATAGATAGGGTGTTTACCTTGCACATGACAGACCTGGGTTTGATCCTCACCACCCTATACATGGTCCCCAAAACCCTCCTGAAGTGATTTCTAAGTGTAAAGCCAGCAGTAATCCCTGATACAAATGGGTGTAGCCCCCAAATAAGAAACAAAACAAAAGAAAATCACTTGTACTGGAGATGCGAGTGAAACTCATTTGCCAGGTACTGTAATGGATTAGATTGTGACTGCCAAGAGAGGGTCTAGTTCAGGTCCAAGTATGCAAGGGAACCACTATTGAACCACATTTTGAAGTAGGCATCCTTTCTGGGTGCTCTTTGGAGCAGACTGCTATATGCACTGGTACAATGCAAAGGTTTATCATTGGCAGTAAACTGGTAGAAAAGTGCCTTGTTATTTCTCTAGTAACTGAGAGGAATATTCATGTAACCCATGAAAGCATCTAACAAAAGAAATTGCCATGAGAAAATTACATATAAGAGAATCCCATAGCTAGATGACTTTAGATGCCAAGAAATAACTCCTATACCTTCCTTTCTCATCCTTACTCCCTAAATGATTAACTGTTGTGAGAGGGGTGGTGAAGGTAAGAATCAGATAATAATATCACCTTTCCCATGCTCTTACCAAAAGAGAAAGACGAAAGAATTGCCTGACTCTCAGTAATAACCTGAGGTAGACTATAAGGGGAGAACATTAAAATCTCTGAAATTAGAAGTTTCCTGAACTGGAATTTTTTTTTAGTGCTAAGATGACAATATTTAGCATGTTGAAGTAAAATGAAAGTATTTCATTATCTGGAAATAAACAAAACACATTTTGAATTAGGGACTTAAGGGTTCATGGTTCAGGGGGTGGACAGATAGCACAGCAGGTAGGGCGTTTGCCTTACACACGGCCGATCCGGGTTCGATTCCCAGCATCCCATATGGTCCTCTGAGCACCACCAGGAGTAACTCCTAAGTGCAGAGTCAGAAGTAACCCCTGGCCATCCCCGGGTATGACCCAAAAAGCAAAAAATAAAATAAAAAATAAAATATGGGTTTATGGTTCAAGTTTAAAAGAACAGTGCGGAGGTCAGAAAGTATAGGAGCGAAGGTATTTACCTTATAAGTTTCTGATCCTACATCTAATCCCTATCATCACTTAGTGTTTCCTGAATGCCATCAGAGGTCGCTCCTAAGACAACATCAGAAAGAGCCTTTAAGATCCACTGGGTGTGGTCCTATCTAATGCCCCCTCCTGATCCCCACCCCCAAAATAATGATAACAATGGAGGGAAAACAAATAGTTCATACTTTCAGTTCCATCTATTTGTTATAATGATTAAAACTACTGCAGAAATCTATGAGTACATTTTGGTACGTGGACTGGGTTTTGGTCTGTCTCACTTGGCAACAGAGAGGACCAAAATAAAAATGATTGACATTAGGATCAAATATTTAAATTTGACTTTGGAAAATCCTTTTTATTTCTTTGCTTTATTCTTCTGTATAATTACATACTCTGCCTGAGTCAAGTTTTTTCTATATAACTTAATATTGGGAGAAAGCTAAGGGATGCTAACGAGGATAACCTCATTAATAGAAGAGTGAAATAATTTTTTTTGCTTTTATTTGTTTTTGCACCAATTCAGAATTGTTCAGACACTATTCCTGGCACAATTCTCAGGCATTACTTCACTCCTGTTTTTAGCTTGTCAACCAAATGCAGTACTAGTGCTCAGACAAAACTCAAGACAGCTGCATGCAAGGCAGGCACCTTAACCCCTCAACCCCTCTCTTACCTCTCTCTTCTTGAAACTATATTTGAATAGTATAGAAACTTATAGAATATTCTAATATTTTATCTTCTAATAGACACACACATATGTATATATATGTATATATATCTATATCTATATCCCTCTTTCTTCTTAGGAACTGTGGTTTGCAATACTTCCACTTTGCAAGATTACCATGTATATCACTTTACCTTCTTGTCCAGAGTGTTCATTTCCAATTATCATTGTTTTTACCCCACTTCTATTTTTACAAAGAATTACCACTTAAGAGAAACACCAAAAGAAAATTATCTATTGCTTTCCTCTCACAGTGAGCCAGGCTGCAAAGGACGAAACCCCATGATATGTCTGCCTTAACAGCAGCTTTCTTTTCATGTTAAGTCTTAAAGAAACAATATGTATCAGGTTCACAAACATGTTATCATTTTTACTAATTGCCAGTAAGCATATAATTTTCTACTCAAACTTTTGAACAATTTGCTTACACATAATTACTGATGTATTTTTCTTTGTTACAGCAAACAAGTGCTCATACACATCTCATCTAAAATTTCTTGATTAACAAACTGTTTTTCTTTAAAATTCAGCACTGTGATGATTCTGTATACAAAAAAAAAAAGACAAGCCTTAAAATAAATTTGTAATTTGAGGTTACTATTTTTATATATTGCTGCTTAAATTTTTAATAAGTCACAAATAATTTCTTTGCCTTCTGTTGACACATAAAAATAAACCCAAGGGAGGTAGAATTGTTAGAGTTTCTTGGGGGAAAAAAAAAAACTAAATGACTTTGCAGGTTAAAGCTATAAAGCTGTGAACTTGTCATTTGAACAAAGTATTGACTCAGGCTGCTGTTTTGTGTTCTTATAAGAGTTATGAAAATAAATTATATTCTGTTGCATTGTGTTCCCTTTCTTTCTATTTGTCAGCCATCATACCTCTACAATTGTGACAACAAGAAATTGAATTCCATTTCTAACTCATTGCTTTCCTTTTCCTATTTGTGCTTATCATTGTCCCAGGCCATTTACAAAGGAGCCACACTGTATACAATGAAGCTTTTGTGCAGCAATCTTGCTTTTTTTTTGTTCTCCCCCTCCTTCGATCCCTCAATTTCTTCCTCATTTTTTATATTTTCTATTTCATACTATCATACCTCTCTGGGATATTATTTTATCTAATTAGTTCTTACGATTACAAATGTTGAGAACGAATGGATAAGAATGTGAATCTAGAAATGAAAATGATGAAAATGCTCTTCATACTATTTTTAAAATTTCTCTGTGGCATCTAATTACAATTTTTAAAATGAAGGTAGCAAAAATGAATTCAACTAATTTAAAGAAGAACTATAATTTAATACAGGGAGAATATTCTAGGTGTACATTTTCAGCTTAAAAAGCTGGTGTTGTTATTCTTTTTAATTTGGAGGAATGGATGAGAGTAAAACATTGTTTTATAAAGTTGATCATTTCTGAAAAAAATTGTAAAACCTGTAATGGAAATTTAGAACAAGTAATACTTATAGAGTAAATATAAATAATTTTGTTTGATTATTTAGGAGTTTGGTCTGATGACCTATGATGCTCAGGGCTTACTTAACTCTGCACTCAGGGACAACTCCTGGCAGTGCTCCAGGAACCATATACTATGCCAAGGGTCAAACTTGGAGTGGACCTTATGCAAGGCAGGCTCCTTAACTCTTGTACTATATCTTCGGCCCTAGAATATAAGTTTTAATAATCTCATGATAAGTCTGTTGACATATTTATCATTTCTTAATCTGTTTTGAGGCTAGTACTTTATATGCATATGTACATGAAATCTGTCAGAGATGGTGAGTGTGGGGATTAGGGATTATTCTCCTATCTATGAATTACTTAATATCTGTAGTTTTTGTTTACCTAAGGTGTTTTCTGATACCTATTGCTAAGGAATGTGAGTGTACATATATTAATGCCCAGTTTCTTTTCTCACTATTGACCTCCTGGGTAAATTTTCCTGCTCAAGCCACTATGTATATGAACATCCAAGGGAGTGTGCCTCTTGTTCTGTGCTGTGCCTTCCACATGACTCTACTTGGACCACTGAGTCACAGACAGCTGCCTGTCTTATATTCTCATTTAGGTTTCTTCTCAAATGATCAGAGTCCTTTCTGAGCAACCTTATCGAACCATTGACCAATAATCTTCTAAATTTACTTTTAATGCACTTTTCAATACATTTATATTCTTCATCTATATGTATTTATTACTGTCTCTCTACCATTAAAATATAAGCTTCATAATAATAGAAACATTCTGGGATTGGAGCCATAGCACAGAGGGGAGGGTGTTTGCCTTGCAAGCAGCTGACCAGGTTCAATTCCCAGCATCCCATATGGTCCCCCGAGCACCGCCAGGAGTAATTCCTGAATGCATAAGTAGGGATTATCCCCTGTGCAATGCTGGATGTGAACCAAAAAGAAAAAAAAAATAGGAATATTTTATTCACCGTTCTGAGTGCAACACCTGGGAGAATACCTGTTACTAAATAGGAATAACTAGCAAAAAAATTCAATACATAGATATTTACCAATATCTTAATAAACTGCTTGTAATATAGTAAAAACTCAAGTTATGCTGTTATTTACATTCATTATCAATGATGTATTTGAAAATTGATGCCTACCTGTAATTTCATAATGACTGGTGTGTGTTTATTTTAAACAATTTATGTAACACTGTCCTAAATATCATTTCTACTCCGTAATGAGATGTTTACTTGAGAACTTGAATTATACCTTTGACTGCTCTTTCTGTTTTCTGAAATTCAGTAGGAAAATAATTGTTCTGTTTCTTGGAATATGTGTATCCAACACTGTGATTCTACCTTCGGGGCAGCTGTTTTCTAACCATTCTCAGCTTTGTACTAGTGGTGGTATGTCTAGTATTTCCTAAATCTCAGGCATTAGTTTGTATTTGTATTGAGATTTTTCTGTTAATTGTCATCATGGACTGGAGTGATAGCACAGCGGTAGGGTGATTGCCTTGAACACAGTCAGCCCAGCTGAGCCAGGTTCAATTCCTCCGCCCCTCTCAGAGAGCCCGGCAAGCTACCGAGAGTATCTTGCCTGCACTGCAAAGCCTGGCAAGCTACCCGTGACATATTCATATGCCAAACACAGTAACAAGTCTCAAAATACTGGGCCTATTTGAGAAAATTGATGAACAATGGGAGGACAGTGACAGTGACAGTGACAATTGTCATCATACCCTAACTGCCCTTATATAAATTTAATATATTTTATTGCTTTGATGGTTGTCATACCTTGTATCCATGATTACCAAGATTTCACAAAATTCTGTATAGCACAGCGGTAGGGCATTCGCCTTACAAGCGGCCAACATGGCCGACCCGAGTTCGATTCCTCCGCCCCTCTCGGAGAGCCCGGCAAGCTACTGAGAGTATTCGATATGCCAAACACAGTAACAACAAAGTCTCCAATGGAGATGTTACTGGGCCCGCTCGAGCAAATCGATGATCAACGGGAGGGCCTTTACCTTTACCTTCACATAAAATGAAGTCTCTGTGACTCAACACTATAACCTTATGCTTCTATGTATTTAATATGCCTGTTTTCGAATGCTAATATTCTCAATATGTCCCCAAACATTCCTTGATTCAGTCACTTACCTGAATTTTTTAATACATTTGCAGCATTTTATAATTGGTTATTTGGCTATAACTAATTTTCAGTCTGAAAGTAATTATAAATTGCTGATGTTTCATTGTCATCTGTCCTTTAAAAGTAAGTTAGACTTTTTAATTTGATATTTGAAATATATATATATATATATATATATATATATATATATTAGATTTAGGTCCACACATGGCTGTGCTTTGGGACAGTGTGGTATGGGGATCACTCCAGCTTGATGCTGGAAGGTCACTTCTAGTAGTATCTGGATGGCCATGTGATGGGATTAAAACCAGAAGTCCAGCATGCTAGGCATGTGCTTCAGACGTGTTGTCTATTTTCTTGTCCATTCAGTTTTCCAAATTGAGCTGTATTTTATTTACTTGATGGCTTGTGTTTTAGGGTTTAATTTCATGCAGTTTTAAAGTATATGGTAGTCCAACACAACTACCACCAAAATGCCAGTAAACCTCCATCAGAGTCCATTACACTCCCTCCCCACTTTATTCCTCTCTTCTATTCCCTTTTTGGTAACCAGAGCTCTGTAGTCTGAGTCCACAAACTTGTTTTCACTTGTTTTGTTTGTCACTATACTTTCCTTCTTTATGTCCCACATATTAGTGAGATAGCTAGTATTTGTCTTCTAATTTTACTCATCGTGACATCCTCCAGTACTATCCATGGTTTTGCAAAGTGCAGTATTTCATCACTTTTTATGTATGAGTATTGTTCATTGTGTATACAGCAAAACTAGTTTTGTTTATTTATCTGTCAGTTATAGTTTATTTGTTTCCAGATCTTTAATACTGTAAATAGTCATACATTGAACATATGTATGCATATGTGTTTAGATTTGCTGTTTTATGTTCTTGTCGGAGTATGCAGTAGATCCTCATATAATTATTTAGATGTTTGGGCCAATTCATGCCATTCTCAGGTATTATTCCATTCATTCTTAGTTGTTTTGGGGGGAGCATATGTAGTACCTAGGATTGAATCATGGTCAGCTTTGTGTAAAAGATACACTCCTGTATTACCTCTCCAGAATCTTGTATTTAATATTTTAAGAGTACCTCATACTGCTTTCCATGGAGGGTAAACCAATTTGCATGTCTTCTAACAAACATATGATAATTTCTGTTTTTTCACATCCCAGCCAATAATTGTTCCTGACCATTTTGTTGGTGAGAGATGGTAGTGGTATCTTACTGACATTTCTTTCATTTCTGTTTTTCATGATTAATGATAATGAGTTACTTATCATTTTCCTGTTGACCATCTGTGTGTCATTTTGGTGAAGTGTCTTGATCAAGCTTTCCACTTTTGTTGGATGGGATTATATGGTTTCCTATTGTTGCATCTTGTGAGTTCTTTATGTTTATTGAATATTAGATGTTTGTCAGATTTTCTGTATGACTGTATTTTCTGTATATGATATTGTGATTATTTTTTCTATACGACAGTCCCACATTTGATTCCATACCGAATGACTAAACATAGAAAGTTTTCCTAAGATCAGGCACATGACCCAGATGTCCACTTTCACCACTGTCAGTATAGTTTTGGAAAAGCATATTATACAGAACAATTAGCCAGGCCCCTCTTGGAGAGCCCAGCAAGCTACTGAGAGTATCTTGCATGCACGGCAAAGCCTGGCAAACTACCCGTTAAATATGCCAAACACAGAAACAAGTCTCACAATGGAGACGTTACTGGAACTGCTAGAGCAAATCAATGAACAACGGGAGGATAATGCTACAGTGCTAATTAGTCAGGAAAAAGAAAGAGTCAAAGTTGGTAAAGAAGTAACACTACAGTACCTGCATATACAATATTATACATAAAATGTACTAAAGATTCCACTGGAAAATGACTAGTACAGTTACTAAATCAAATAGCAAGGCAGGATATAAAATGAGTATACAACATTTTAGTAGAATTAAATATGCAAGCAATGAAGTATAAGAGAAAAACTGGAAATATAGAATATGAGATCTCCAATCCTGCTCGGATCAGGGCTGAGCAACCTCCACCCAGATCCTCCAAATTCTAGTAGGCAGGGGTCACACCCACCAACTGGCCCCCTGGCGCCGTGTAATCCCATCAACAACCAAGACTCAGAGACTATAAAAAACCCAGCTTCCGGAAATGCGCAGCCGCATTCGTGGCTGTGCGACATCTTATTATCTCATTCCTACTTTGGACAAACTGGCAGGCTACCGAATGTAACCTGCCCACACGGCAGAGTCTGGCAAACTCCCCGTGGCGTACCTAATATGCCAAATACCAGTAACAATGATGGGTCTCATTCTCCTAACCCTGAAATAGCCTTGAATATGGCACTTTTTTAAAAATCTCAGGGCTAGGATGAAGGAGACGTTACTGGGGCCTGCTCGAGGCAATTGACGAACAACAGGATGGTCATGATTGTGATCGTGATAGAATTACATCTAAAAATCCTAAGTGTCTTGCAAAAAAAGCAAACTAAGTGAAAGACTAGCTCATTAAAAGCTAACTTATTACTCACAGAAATAGAAGATACAAAGATATAAGAAATAGTTTATGTTAATGGATTATAATATTAAATTGAAATATAACTGTTCTACCCAGTGTATTATAAATACACTGTATTTCAGTGCAATCCCTATAAAAATCCCAATGCTATTATTTATGTTAACAGAACAAACATTACTGAAAGTCCTGTGAAACCACATTAGACTTCAAATAAAGTGATTTTGAGACAATAGATGGTCAAAAGCTTGCCCCGTGTCTTTACGCTATAGTACAAAGCTATCATAATAAGAAACGTATGGTATTGAAACTTATAGCACTGTAGCACTGTCATCCTGTTGTTCAAAGATTTGCTCTAGCGGGCACCAGTGATGTCCCCATTGTGAGACTTGTTGTTACTGTTTTTGGCATATCGAATACACCATGGAGAGTTTGCCAGGCTCTGCTGTGCGGGTTGGATAGTCCTGGTAGCTTCCTGGGCTCTCCGATAGGTATGGAGGAATCGAACCCTGATTGGCCACGTGCAAGGCAAATGCCCTACCTGCTGTGCTATTGCTCCAGCCCATTGAAACTTATAGAGACAAAAAGGAAATAGAATAGAAGTGAGAGAGTTCAGAGTTAAATATTCACATATATGGGTAGATTTTTATCTTATGTATCATAAAGGAGCAAAAAGTAAAATATATAGAAAGAAAAATTCATTAAAAAATGCTGGGAAACCTGGAAAACCACATTCTACATAATTAAGCTGGCTAAATCATTATCTCACACCAGGCAAAAAATTTTACTAAAAATGGAATAAAAAATTGATATTTGACCAAGAACATAAAATACATAGAAGAAATCTTAACCTTCCATATATATTTAGAGATCAACTTCAATAGTAAGGACAGCAAAAGCAAAAATAAGTAAATGGGATTGGAGTTAGAAGTATCTGTATAGAGAAAGAAACTGTTGGAGTCTCAGTAGCCAGCCTGAGACTTTGACTAAATCCCCTGACCTTGAAAGAAAGATTCGGCCCTATGTACAGGGGTCTGGTGGCTGGCTCCAGCACTCTACACACGTAGGCACTCTGGTTGTGAATGAGGGATGTAATAGTTAGCATTTGCCTAAGCTAATATACCTGGCCCTGAAAGTGGAAGATGTAAACCATAAACTAACATCAGTATTGAGCCTGACGAGGTAAATGTGATACAAGTGGATTGCCCCCTGAAATGTATGTTTAAAAACCCCTGTGTGAGAGCTAATCAATGGATTGTTGTTTGACCCCCAGCTTTCTCCCCTCTGTGTTGTTCTTTCTCTGTGGCGGCGGGAGTCTGCAGTGTGCAGAGTGCCAGGTCAGAGGCTTCTCCCCTTCCCACTCCCGTTCCTATAATGAGTAAGTCTTGCGACCAGGGGGATCATACTCCAGTGTGTCGGGGTCGACTGGCCAGGACCCCGACATCTGGTGTCCTGAACAGGGACAGCATGGACGTGGGCAGCGCGAACATCGCTGGAGTAAGGTATGACCCCCTGATCGTCCTGAATCCATGCACTAAAATAGAAAATGCATCGGAGATATCCGGTTGGTTGGTAATTCAGGTAGGGGAATGAACGGGCGCTCAAGCTTTGCTCCCTGATAGTTAGGTGAACTATCAGAAGAGTCCTTCTTGAGTCTGGACTGTTTCAGTCAGTTTCCACTTTTGTTTTCACTTCTTCCCCCGCCTATGGTGTGCTAGCATCTATCCTGTTTTTGGCCTCTTACCTCATTCTTGCTGTGTCTTTTGACCTCTGTGTTCTTTCTTCTGCTTTGGTGGTCTTTAAAGCAGAACGACCATCTATCCTGACCTTCTCTACCCCGGTAAACATCATAGGCAACTCCATTCAGAAGGTGCCTCACCCAGGTTTGAAAGCTTTCTGTTATCTGTTAAAAAGTCGGGGGCTAGAATTTTTTGAGGATAGGGCACTTAAGATTTGGAGCGCTATCCTTGACGTGGCTCCTTGGGTTACTACTGAGGACCTCTTCTCATGGGACATCTGGGATAAGGTAGAAAAGCTTGTTGTAGAATGGGCCAGAAAGACAGGCAAAGGGGCCCCGCCAGGTTTGTATGCGGCAGTGGCAGCCTTAAAGGCATGCTTCCAGGAGGAGAGAGAGTGTGTTTCTCCTGGTACTAGGTAGGCAGCCATGTCTGGGGTGCCTTCACCAACTGGAATATAGAGGATGAAATAGCTGAGGAGATTTCTAGTGGAGACACACCTGAATCCTCTCGCCTCACTGCCCCTCCAAAAGAAGCTTCTGCTGCCTTTTATGATCCGAGACTGGAGGATTACCGGCGGACCCTCTGGGCCTTTCTGGTCAATCTCAAACCAGGGGGATCATACTCCAGTGTGTCGGGGTCAACTGGTCAGGACCCTGACAGAAACTATCACTAAAATGAAAAGACTTTCTAATTAATAGGAGAAAACATTCACATGCAATATATCTAAAAGTGTTTTGTATGTTTTATTTTATTATAGTTTGAGACTGTTAAATTCTTGGATGATACTCAAGGTTTTAAGATGTCAGAATATAAACTAGGTTCTCTTCACTCTTTGTATATTCTCTTATTGCCTTACTTTGGCCTAAAAAGGTAGTAGTATCCATGTTGAAGTTCTCACTGTCACAATCCCTTGACCATTAAAGGTCACTGGGCCTATGGGGAGTGCCTCAAGTCCCGACTCCTCTGGGAATGGGCTGTTACCAGGGAAACCTGACATTCTCTAAGAATACATAGATTAATTGAACTTGGTAGACAGTGGTGGCCAATGGTTTGAGATTTGGGAAAAAGACATCTTTGAGTGTCAGCATTTACTTCAATCTTGCTTCTACCTTAGAGCTTCAGAACAGTGCTCCAGAAGTTTCTTCCTAGTCACAATACTCTCCCTCCCTCCACCACCTGTTTGTTAGTGCACGTAATTCTTCCATTCTTCCATCCTCTAACCATTTTCTTTCTTAAAAATATTTTTCATGTGACTGCGAGTCTATGTCCTTTGTGGATGGCTTTGTCCTGGCCATGCTGTGCATACGAGTCTATTTTTTTTTTTTTTGCTTTGTTGGTCATACCCAGCAATGCACAGGGGTTACTCCTGGTTCATGCACTCAATAATTACTCCAGGTGGTGCTCAGATCATATGGGATGCTGACAATCAAACCCAGGTCGGCTGCATGCAAGGCAAAAGCCCTACCTGCATGCTATCGTTCAATCCAGTGTGTATGCAAGTCTTGAGCATTCATTGTCCCTGACTCGAAGAACGGTCCTCCATTTCCTGGGGTTCACATAAGTTGACCTGATAATTACACTTCCCTATCTGCTTTATCTTCCCTCTAAAAAATCAACTATGAATAATAATATTTTAGAAGTTACTGAAATGATAGCTTAAGCTATCATTTCATTTTTGAATGATTCCTAAAATATTTCTAAATTTTCATAAACACCTCAAGTTTGTAAAATTTCAGTTAACATGAAAATGGTTTCTTTCCATTCCTTTATATATAGTTTTTCACTTGTAGGAGGGGTGGAAAGTTGGGCTACACCAGAGGTGCTCAAGGGATATTCATGGCTCTGTGCTTAGGGACACTCTTGATAGTATTGGGAAAGAGATAGGGGTCAGTTGTGATGCTAGGAATTAAACTGGGGTTGGTCATGTAAAAGGTAAATGCCTTACTCCTTGCACTATATCTTCCTCAGTACACCCAAATTCATCCCTGTAAACTTATTTGTATCCTGCCATTCTGCATTTTAGGTCAGGCAATTTAAAATAATACTACTGGCATCAAGTATTCATTCTATCTTTTCTCTTCAAATATTCTTCCCCTGGCCAGCTGCCCTAGTCTTTGTACAGATTCTTATCTTGGAAGTCTCCTTGAGTCTGCTTGACCAAATGTCTATTGAAGAATCTCATCAAGAACTACCCTGGCTGTGCTGTCTTCCTTGAATACTCAGTCCAGAGTTCATCAATTTCACCTTTAAGTTCTCTTGAAACTTAATCTGTAGTTTTCACTGAGACTTACATTATTGTACTTTCCTTTGTAGTCACTGCGCACAGATAAGACATTCCTATCATACTGCCATAAAGCTGAAGGTAGCAAATGTTCTTACTGCAAATATGTTGTCCCCTGAACACAGTCAGAGTGTGTCATATATTTTGTGCCCTAAATTTAATTTGGCCTTTGTAAAGAATTGATGACAGACAAATTTGGACATGACAATTTTCTATGGAGCAATTCAGGGGATTTCAGAAAAAATCAACCTCTTTTACTCACTTATACATAGCTATGAAGCCATCCTTAAAGTATTAAGGAAATTTTATTATGTTTTTGATTTTTTGACATTTATTTTCCCTGAAATCTCTATTAAGTTGTGAAACAAATTAGGCCGTGCTGAGGAAGGATATGGAACTTATTTTACCTTTTATTCTATGAATTTGGGAATACCAAGTTGCTATACAGAGTAACCAATGATTTTCACTCATCTCTATAAGAGATGGAGACTAAAATCATTGAGTAATTCATAGTTCTACACATTCTAGAATCAACTGTCATTTTATTCTACATTGCCATGTTCCCTGTTCCCACAAAGTAGTCCTTAAGACAGTTTCATGAAAAAAGTGATTTATTAGAAAATATTTCCAAGAGTGTAGAAATGATGCAGGTAGGCTGAAACAATGTGTTATCATAGTGATATGAGAAGTAACTTGCTTTAACTTAGCCCCTGGGGACCTCTTGTGATGGTGAAAATCATACTTCCAAGTTGTCCTCTTAACTGCACAGGTACTTCTAGAACCTCACTAGCCAGGGTATGCTTCTTGTACACAGGCAAAACCAGCTCACGCTTGGGGGCAAAGCTATTCCAGAGAACTGCAGGTGTACTGTGATCAGGAGTCCTTGTTGTGGAGTACTCACAAGAGGACCGGTCACATGCTTCTGAAAATACCAGCAGGGCTATGTGGGGGAAGTGCCCAATCAGCAACACCAGCCTATCTTTGCACTAGATTCCTGTTGAGAATCTTTTCTCAAGAAAGAAAACCTATAAAAGCAGTGGACTCCAAGTGAAGGATGTTGAGAGATGCAATGTCTGTAGAGAATTAATAAATAAAAAGTGAAGGTGATTGAAGATCATAAACAGTGCTCTTATTTTTAATATTTTGGTTTGGGGACCATAGCAGATGATACTCAGGGCTTATTCCTGGCTCTATACTCAGGAACTACTCCTGATGTTGTTATGGGGAACATATACGATGCCAGGAATGAAACTGGGCCAGCAGCATGCAAGACAAATGCCCTGCATACTATACTGCTCTTACCCTGAACAGTGCTTTTAATTATCACCATGCACCAGTAATTTTGATTACTGTGACTGATAAAATGCTTCTGATTGCCCTACTCTCCAGATTCTTCAAACCTAATTTTAGTATGCTACTACCCTTGCTTCCTCTTAGACACTCAATCATATAAAATTTAAAAGCTTACCATGATTTATTAATAATAATTTTTTAAATGTCATTACTATCCCTACCAATTTTCTAGTGTTCTTTTAAAAATTAAAATAAACACAAACCCAATTGATTAGTTTTCTACATTTATGTGGCATAATGCCTTTCTGCACTGACATCACAAAAACAGAGGGAATAGAGGCAGGGAGGAGGAGGAGCCATTTGACAGGGTAGGAGAGTCAACCTAACATTTCAATTCATCATTTGTCAAATGTTTCTTGAATAACTGCTGGGTTCTGAGTACTGATTGCTATGCACATTTTGAGATAAATTATTATGTAAATATTAGTAGTTTATAAATATGCCTTGGACATACACCCAACAATAGTGCACATATATATCTGAACCATAGTTGTCTTCCTAGTTTGGCTTTAGTCACTACCTTCAATATCTCTCAATATAGCCTGATATATTTATTCATCATGCCAAACTCTCCAAAAAAAACCACTTTTCTTGCTCTTTTGTATAACTATTTTTTTATTAACCAGAGCATTGCTGAAGTTCATTTTAGCATCCTGAGGAAGACAAAAACATCTAATTCACTACAAAAGTCTAATGTACAGTAAAATTCTGCAGATTATTTGCTAGTGAGTCAGTCTATTTACCAAGATAATTCAGCTTGCAAATTTGTCATGTAGAATGATTTAGTTGGCAAAGATAAAGTAGGCACATTTGCCCTAAAAATAGACACACTATGCTTTTTCTAAGGCAGTACAGTAGCACCACACATAAGAGAAACAGTTAGGCAGCTATAGAGTTCTTTTAGTTACCCAAGTAATCAATTCCTTTCCCTGATAGAGCTTAGAGCACATTGCCAAGCATTTGTGTCAGCTTTTTTATACACTGGCAAATAAGCCCTGGCTCATGCTAATGAATCAGGCACCAGCAGTACCAATTGGTCTGGTTCTTCCTTTGCTGTTTGCATTGCTGACATTTGCTCCTTCCAGCTTGGGAGTCACAGCTGCAGGGATATAGCTGCAGTGTATTTTTGGCTCTTGTATCTTGAAAATGGTATCATGAAGCTAAAGGAGTGAAACAGTCATGCTAGCTACATATTTGAGGAATGTGAAAGGCATAAATTATGATTAAGAATGTCTGAAATTCTTTGTAAAAATGTGTTGTACTCAGTGGAGGAGTGGGGGTTAAGAGATGACCCAAAAGGATGGATCTCATGCCTTGCATATGGGGACCATGGATTCAATCCCCAGCAACACAGTGGACCTCTGAGCACTTTTGGTGGAACCCTCAAGTACATCCTCCACACAGTACCTGCTATGACCCCAAAACACAATGAAAATGCAATTTATTGAACTGAAATCCACTATTTTCCTTTCTACTTATATATAGTGAAATTTCCTGCAGATTGTGGGTTGAACTGAAATTTAGTGATTAGATGTGTCATTCTATAGAAAGAATTTTGTTTTTTGATACTCTTGATCATCCTCCTATTGTGTGACTTCAAATTTTTCTCTTATCTTAGAGGTAAGCTGACATTGTTCTAGACTTGAAGTTCCCAAGTGTAGTGGAATGCTAAATTCATGTATGAACAGCTGAAAACAGAGCACAGTTAGTAAATGGGGATATGATATGTCCAATCTATCCACTGAAGTTTCTGAATCACTTAGCAATGTGCAATAAAATGTGCGAATATAGTCCAGAGGGTCTTCATAATGAAGTGTTAAGAAATATGTGGTTTCTCATGTACTGACAAGCTACCATCGTGGGAGGAGATAATTCACAAATATATTCTTTGGGAAAGACATAGTGCAAAAGATAAGCCCTTATTGTAGTATCAGGAAAATGTTGCCTTTATTAGAGTATAGCATGACTGCTCAGAATAAACTGGTACTAGAGCTCATTAATGAAGCTTCTTCAGCAAATTACTCCTACTGTGGATATGCTTGCATATTGCTGAACTGAAATACCAAAATTTGCATGTGTTTTTCCAGCTGTGCTTTTTTTTAATTCAAAAGATCAGCTGCAAAAGAATTTCTGATCATATTCTTAAATTGTGAGAGTGGCTGCAGTCCCAGATCATATTTGAGCACTGGTTTATTTTACATAGTAACTTCTTGGTTACCATCATTCTCTCCATCACCTAATATGAAATTTTTGAATCCATTCCATTAAAACTGTGCATATATTTTATTATACTCACATGAGAAAATACTATAATTTTTTAAAATATGTAGACATATTTATTATCCTTTTGTTTAGCAAATTATCATCTCTCTGTCTCTCACTGTCTCTCTCTGTCTCTGTCTCTCTTGCCCTCTCTCTATATATGCATGTATATATATTATATATAGGATTGGCTATTAAAAAGTGAAAGATTTGAAAAAGAAAACACATGCTTTGTGATGTGTGTTAAGATTTTTCCTATGGTTGGCTAAAACAAGATTCATTGTCATATTTAAGCTTTTCAAATAAGTTGAAATATCTCAGGAACAAAGAGGTTAAGAATCTTGCCTTCAGACTTCAATGCTGGTAGCTCATATAGTTATCCATTTATCTATTATTTAACATGATCCTGACTCAATTGAACTTCTATGAAATTGATAGGGGTTAGTCTGAGGTTAATCTACTCATGGGGTGGTTCTTGAGAAATTTGGCAGGCACAATTCTTGTTACTTAAAAATAGAAAATGATTAAGTAATGTGACCACACTCTACCATACAGTAGTAAAGATAGACAAATGAATCATTTACTCTGCAATTAATGCTGTGGTTTTAATGCCACAGTTGGAACATGTGCATTCTATGAAGCACACACATAAAAACATGCATAATCCAGTGTAGATCCTGTTTTCCTTCCAGCAGAAGTCTTGAACCTGTTTCAAGATCTCAGATCCTGATTTAATTTTTTCCTTAAGAAATATCCTGGCTTTTTAATATAATGTATGATTTCCTAGAAACTTGGGGCATTATATGGAAGTATAATGTGTTGAGTCATAAAATATGATGGCTGAGGCAAGTGATTATGTCCTTTTGCTTGCTACATTTAGGAAAGCTGGGGAAAATTCCCCCAGACCTCTGGGTTTTCCTCAGTGTGTTCAAGAAATCAAAATCATGTCAGATTGGTTGCTAGAAGAAAAAATATCAATTTAATCGCATGTTCCTGGGGAATTTGCGTAGACCATAAAATTACATACTTAAGTGAATGAGATGACTTATATCGTAAACTAAGGAATAGGAGCAGGGATGAATCATCTGGGACAAAGCAGGAGGACGTCACATGATAGGGAATGAAACATTGATGCTTACTCTGAAAATACCTAGGTTTATTTTATTTTATTTTTTAATTTTATTGAATCACCATGAGATAGTTACAAGATTTCATGTTTGGGTTACAATAACACAATGATCAAACACCCATCCCTCCACCAGTCCACATTCCCCACCACAAATATTCCGGGCATACCCCCCCTTTCCCACCCTCCCCCTGCATCCATAGCAGACATAATTCCCCATAATCTCTCTCTACTTTTGGGCATTATATTTTGCAATACAACACTGAGAAGTTTATCATGTTTGGTCCTTTATCCACTTTCTGAACACATCTCCCATCCCGACCGATTCCTCCAGCCATCTTTTTCTTAGCGATCCCTTCTCTGTTCCAGCTGCCTTCTCCCCTTTGCTCATGAGGTAGCAGGCTTCCAGCTATGGAGCACTCTTCCTGTCCCGCATATCTACTATTCTTAGGTGTCAGCCTCATGTTATGTTGTTTTGTACTCCACAAATGAGTGCAGTTCATGTCTGTCCCTCTCTTTCTGACTCATTTCACTTAACATGGTACTCTCTGTGTCTAACCATTTATAAGCAAAGGTTTCTTAACTAGGTGGATTTTTCAGATGATTCTACACCTAGATTTACTCCCAGTGTTCATTCAACTGGTCAGTTAAGGGTATAACTATTATTTCTCCAGCTAAGGGAAAGGCAAAAGAGTTTCTCCACATACTTTGACCACAGTTTGATCTTCACTCAAAATAATGTTCATGCCAGAGTAGGACTACTGAGAAGCTTAGTTCCAAGAATATTGAGGAGGTCTGTTCTGAGCACCTCAATGCATACATAATCACACTTCAGCTTTGCTCTTTGTAGTTAATGAATAGCTGTTTATTGTTGAAATTATATAACATGCATTTGTACAGATTATATTACTGTATATTATACAGAAATTGTAAGTAAAATAAATAATATTCTAAAATTATATATAAAATTAAAATGTCATCTGTTCTGCTTGTTTAGGTTCTAGAAATGTGCTCTATGTGATATGTATTAAGTTTTCATAAGCCACAATCACAAAACATGCACAGTAAAATATTAAAACTATTTCTGACCACAGTTTCACTAGAATGCCAGAAGTATTCAACCAGAATGAAGGTTAATGACTTTACACTATTTTTAAAAACCTCAATCTCATAACTTCCATTTATTCTGGAGAGAAGAGAGATCTCACAAATAGAGAAACACAAAAGGTTTAAGGAAGCAGAGAAACACAAAAGGTTTAAGGAAGCAGTGAGTTTCCTGGGAGATTAAAAGAAATTTATATGATGAACTTAACAAGTGAAGTTCTGGGAATACAGAATGCATGATGTGTTGCTGAGGACTTCTCCGGCATAAGCGGGTTCTCAAAAGAGAAACGATCTCCTTTAGGGTAAAGAAAGCAAAGAGCCCTGGGAAATGGCTGAACATTTTATTTCTATGTTTCTGTTTGTGTATGTGCGTGTGTGTGTGTGTGTGTGTGTGTGTGTCTGTGTGTCTTTGTGCCACATCAGCAGTGCTCAGGGATTATTTCTGGCTCTGCATTCAGGGATCACGCCTGGCTGCACTGGAGAAGACAGGATATTTTAAACAGATGAAATGAGAAAACTAATTTTGCAGAAAAAAATACATGATACAAATCTAGTTTGGTGGGGTTCCTTTGCCAAGTTATTAAATACCTTTGTTGAGAGAGCAACATAAGCATAAAGTCTAAGAAAATGCATTAAATCACCTGGTTTTGAAGTAGTGTCCTTCTCCTCCACTCCTCCAGTGGGGGGGCCTAAAGTCACGTGCTTCTCCATACTCGAGAGGCTTGGCAAGAGAAATAGTTCTCAATAAATATTTGGTATTTGCCAATCTGTTACCATGGAAGCAAATGACAATTTATTTTGATCCTGAGAAGTTTTTAAACCAAGTAAAGCATTATCATGTAGTCAATTGTAGAAACCCCTCATAGGTCATAGAAAATATTAAGCTAAAGGATTAGAGAAATAATACAAGGTTGTGACAGTTGCCTTGCACTTGCCTCACCCCCCTCCCCAAGTTTAGTCCCCAGCTTTGTATGTGGTGCTCTGGGCATTGGAGAAGTGATCCCTGAGCACAGAATCAGGAATAAGCCTTAGCACTGCAGGACATAGCCCCCTACTTGGAAAAGAGAGAGACAGAAATATGGAGAGAAATAGAGAGAGAAAGAGAGAAAAAGAGAAAGAGAGAAAGAGAAAGAGAGAGAAAGAGAAAGAGAAAGAGAGAGAAAGAGAGAGAAAGAGAGCGAGAAAAGAGAGAAAGAGAGAAAAGAGAAAGAGAGGGAAAGAAAGTAAATGCTAAGACAAGTGTTTAAATTGTGAGTACAGGGTTTTTAAATGAAAAAAAAAATTGACACTCTAGAAAGCAGATATCCAGGTTGTGATAAGACATGCTTCTCTTGTCTCTTTCTCTTGTCCACAAAGTCTCACTAATGTGTGGATATAGTGAACTGAAAATGTGCACTATTCCCCATTCAGTAAATGATGGAAATTGGTTGGGGTTGGAGTGGGGTTGGCGGGGGGTATTACACAGTAGTCAAAATTACATACATTGCTGAAATGCATTCAAGAAATGTCTAGCAAAACACAAAGAAAATCTTGGCTTAACTAAACATTTAAGGAATATGATATTTTTAGGAAAGTACAGTTGCTCTTCCTCATGAGTGACATTCTCACTAGAGCTAAGTATGGAAACTGATGGCATTACCCACATAAAGTACAGTGTTCTAAATTTCAGAATTGGTCTTAACTTAAGCTTTGTATTTTGTTCCCTTTCTCACTGTGTATTGAAGTATTGAGGAGCAAAGTACTTGTACCAAAATTTTAATGTGCAATCACCCACTCAGATATTCTTCAAACATTTCTCTGTGTTTATATTGGGGATAGATGACAGAAAACAAATAAGCAGAGATTGTTCCATATTTGGTACTGAGTCATTATGTTGTCTTTTCCTTACCACCTTTAATTAAATTAGTTCTTCCTCTTTTCATGATTAGTTTTTTATGATTATTCCTATTAGCTCATTTATTTTTTCAGTACTTAAGCTTTAAATATGCAAGTTGGTTTTGTTCAATTCATAGAAATGCCTCCACATAAATAACATACAGTTTTTTTTATTAATATGCTTAAATGCTTTCATCTTCTTTTAGAGAAATACAAATCAAATTTGAAGCTTAACCTTTCTTTTTTGGAGTCATGATTTAAAACATTAGGGAGAAGGTCAAAAGTGACATGTAGGAAAGACACAGAGAGGTTGGCTGTCCCTTGCTATATGTCTCTATTCCAATCTTCCTTCCTTCTCCTGCCCACACCCATATGAGGATGAGGTAAATAGGCTGCTGTCTGCAGGCCAGGAAGAGAGCCCCTCACGAGGAAACAAATATGCTGGCACTTTGGTATGGATTTTAAGTTTTCAGTATGTGAAAATAAATGTCTCTTATAACCTCCCTCTGTCACCCACCTGCACCCTTCACCCACATACACAGAAAGGGGTTAACAGCATTATCAGGTGCTTATATCTTTAAGTATTTATTTACTGTATTTCATTTTTCTCTATTCTTGACATGACAGTCTTCACTCTTGTTATAATAAATGCCTTCCATGTTTGTAACCCTCAGTTCTATTACAGTTACTCTAACATTTAATATGCATTGCTCATTGCAGTCATCAGAGTAACTTATCTGACAGGCATCAAATGTGAAGTTTAGAAAAAAGTAACTATCCCAAGACCATACATGACTGATTGTCAGAACCCTCTCTTTAGCTTAGCACTCTCTTGCACTCTTGCAGTTCTCTCTCTCTATCACTCTCTCTCTCCCCTCTGACCACCCCCACATTTCTTCACATATTTTTCTTTTTCTCTGTAGTTTTTTTTTCAAACTTATATAGTGATTAGATAGAATCTAGCTCTGTAGCACTGTCTTTCCGTTGTTCATCGATTTGCTTGAGTGGGCACCAGTAACATCTCCATTGTGAGACTTGTTGTTACTGTTTTTGGCATATCAATATACCACAGGAAGCTTTCAAGGCTCTGCCATGCCTGTGGGATACTCTTAGCAGCTTGCCAGGCTCTCTGAGAGGGTCAGAGGGATCAAACCCGGGTCAACCGGTTTGCAAGGCAAGCACCCTACCGCTTGAGCCCAATAGATACTAGAAGTAACACATATTTGGTTTTGGTTTTTTTTGGTCATACTCAGTTGTGCTTAAGACTTACTCTTGGCTGACTCTGTTTCACAGGAATCAATTTTGGTGGGCTTAGGGAACCATATGTGGTCCCAGTTTCAAAATTGTTGGATCTGCCTCATGCAAGGCAAGCACCTTACCTGCTGTAGTATCTCTCTGGCCCCATAAAGAATGTTTTTATTGTGCTTAGATATTTATTTCCTTTCTTATGTATTATTTAAATAACCATGTAGTAGAAAGAGCACAATGTATCTTTCTTATGAAATTCTTTCAATGAATAAGATTACCAAAATGGAAAACAGTTTGTTTATGCACTAATTTTTATATAATCACATCCACACTTTGTGTTCTGAGGACAGTTTACCTCTAATACATTTCATTCATTCTTTATTTTGATTTTTATGGTAATTTAGGTTATATGATTACAATGTTAATGTTTATGGATTTTCTGCACCTTTAATTTTAAGAGAGAATATATCTGAAGCTTAGAGAGACTATTCATTTTTGGAAAGGTCATCAACTAAGTAAAGAGTATAGGCAAGCACTTAACCAAATTTGTTTGACTGAAGTGCTTATTATAGTAAATAACCCACCACTTTCCAGGTGTGTCAGTACTTCATCATCATTTAAATGATCTATGTATACTGGATGTGAACCACTACTTGATAGTGTGATTCTGATTATGAAATCAATGTAGATTTTTTTGTATCTTACAACGGCCTAGATCGCCAGCATGATTGGAACTAACTATCCTTATACAGAAGCAATAAAATTCTGTTTGATAGCTGGTATCTTCCTGTTTCTAACTTCATTCATTTCATATCACAGACTAACACAAAAAACCCTCCACCATCACCCATCTATAAATAATCCAAAGCGATAGTAGCCTCATGATTTTAGGTTTTTTTGCAGTGTCAAGAGAAATATGATGAAAAGGAAAGTTTCAAGAGAAGGCAACATGAATTAGACTGAGATTAGTCTAACTAGAGAATTGAGATTTATATATTCAGTTAAAAAAATAGCCCAAGAGTGATGGGAATTGCAACAGCTCCCAAGATACTATCAAGCAGAGATTCTCATTTAAGGTTATCAGACAATTTAAATTTAGCTTATCTGAAAAGCCTGTATTCCCTGTGTATTTTCATATTTCATATTTCATAGTTCTATTCCCTTCTCCTTAAAAATATGATCCGATGTTAATGGCTTATTGGGAGAAGCTATACCCACATGACATTCACATTATAGTCTGCATCAGTATATTAGTTTTTAATACTATTACATGCAATAAAACATTACATAATTAATAGTTCATCCTGTGAAAACATTCTATTATATGATCATTGGGAATCAGTTAATAGTATGTTAATAAAATGTCTATGAGTAAGGGAAATTTTAAGGAGAGACAGCCTAGAAACTTCCAGGAAAAAGAAAGTACAGGATGTTGAGAAGTATTAAGACTTTTCACCGAAGTATTTAAAAGACTACTTTCTACCAAAACTTTAGAGAGAAAATGTTCCTTTTAGTTCATTGTTAATATAGTATTTTGAAGCATTGTATGCATATGTGAAGATATAGATTTAAGTGCTGGAGCCCTAAGTACAGTAAGTAGGGCACTTGTCTTGCACACAGCTGACCTGGGTTCAATTTCTGGCTTCCCCGGAATGGTCCTCCAAGCACCATCAGGAGTAGTTCCTGAGAGCAGAATCAGGAGCATTCCCTGAGCAACTCTAGGTATGGCCCCAAAACCAAAGGAAAAAAAGGAGAAAGATAAGAAAACAGACATATAAACAGATGTAGACATAAATTTGGTATATTGGGTTTATAAGAGTCACAGAATGATCTAATCTGCATGTTTCTCACCCCCCTTGTGCTAATATATTACATGCTCATTAAACATTTATCAAAACAAAATCAATATGCAATATTAAATTAACATAACCACTGAATTTTTAGGCATTTTAATATTTTAAAAATTTACTGCTAAGAGTGTAGAGATAGTAGAAGACTTGTGGCCTTGTCTTCCATGCAGCCAAGCCCCATTTGATCCTTGGAACCACATAAGATCCCCTAAGCATCACCAGGAGTCACCCCTAAGCACAGAGTTGGGAATAATTTCTGTGTGAAAATCATTCTTGTTTTTCTGTTGCAATATCGAATCCATGGTACCACATTGAATTTTTGTTGTCAAGTTTTCATAGTACCCTCCAATTGGTGATGGGTTCTTATCTTTCATTTCCTTGATGCATTCAAAGAGAATTGGTCATTGTTTTGTATATTACATCTAACTTTGTGTTTGATCTATTTTTTCTCAAAATTAGATTTAAACATGTATTTGATGGAACACCAGAGAACTGATATGTTCTTCTTTATCACCTTATTACAGGGTTGTAAGTTATTAAAGTAGATTCATGGCAGTGTTAAACTTGGTGAATTACCTCAGATATTTGCTAGGGTTTTATAAACTGAAAAAAATATAATTAGTAAGTATGTTCTATTGCTGCCATTGCATTGCCACAGTTTTTAAATATGTACATGTATTTTAATATTCAAAGGCAGTTACTCTGCAAGAAACTTACTGGTTAGACTTGATTATGTTTTACCACTGCTAAAGTTGCTATTATGAGTTTTAATTCTATCTTCAACAAAAAAATTAAATAAAACAAAAATTACATGTATTATTGTACGTATATTTATTATATTATTTTGAAGTCAGACATTTATTATATAATCCCCAGGTCTTACAATTATCCTGTTATTAGCCTTAGATCTCACTTGAATAAAATAAGGATGTCATTGTGTTCTATTTTTCAGGCTGACAGGAGTATCTATTACATTGCAGTTTCTACTTCTGTAAGCTTCCCTTCATTCCCTGGTCTGTGGCCTACTTCCTTCATTTTCTATGTGATTTATAGTGGATAAAGTCTTTTCCACATTGCATAACTCTAACCTTCTCTTCCAACTTGAATAACCATTTTAAATAGATTGGAACCCTCCGTCATCTTCCATTTCTCTTACAATTTTATGAATTGAAACCTTTATTTTCAAAATAACTTGTTTCTTCCTAATATTATTTATTTACATATACCATAGTTATTTACTTTATTTTTTAGATTTCAATCTAGTGATGCCATTTTTTATTTTGTTAATCAAGCTCCAGATTTGTCCATTGGGATTTATTTCTGTTGACTCCTATACTTTTTCATTATGCATCCATATTTTCTTATCACCACTTTCTGCATGGTACCACATATAATTTAGAAAAGTTACATTGGCCAACTAAGTTATTAAATATACTAAAACTATCATTTTTATAGTTTATAGTTCATAAAAATAACCTAAAATAACTTATGCAATAGAGGGTGAGTATTGGGGAAAAATTAAAAAACATCTAAATATATATAAAAATGTTATAATCAGTGCAGGTGGCCAACAATAAAGAATGGAGAGATGAGATAAATTTTATTATTTGATGTCTGAAAATTACAAGCATGATAAAAATCTTTCTTTTAGGGTAGGACATAGAGTTATATTGTGTTTTTTTGAGAATAGTTTTAGAATTCTCTCTGTATTGTGCATTGGTTTTCTGAGCATAAAGACAAAAGTATCTGAAAAGAAATACACCAGAGTAATAATAGTAGACTATGAGAGGTAAATTTCATGTGATCATAAAATAAATTTTAATATTTAAAATTTAAATTATTTAAATTTTATCTGAATTAACTCATCACAATCATGATGACGATCATCCTGTTTTTCGTCAATTGTCTTGAGGATCTGAGTGGAGGATCCTCCACTCAGATCCTCCATCTTCCAGTAGGCAGGGGTCACACTCACCAACTGACACCCCCCCCCCCCCCCACCAACCCCAGCGCCGTGTAATCCCATCACAGCCAAGACCCAGAGACTATAAAACCCAGCTCCCGGAAGAGAACAGTGCAGTCTCCTACCCCTGAACCTGGCTGTCCTCGCTGGGGCCCCTTGGAGGGGAGGGGGTTGAGTTTCCCTCCCTGCCCCAACCAGAGCCACGGCAGTCAAAGACCTCCAGAACCAGCCACAGCCATGCTGAGACCATTCTCCACATGCCTGAAGGTACCGGCAGAGGAACAAAGGCATGCGGGTTCCGGGGCTGAGATCTTCAAGCCTGCTCGGATTGGGGCTGAGCATCCTCCACCCAGATCCTCCATCTTCCAGTAGGCAGGGGTCACACCCACCAACCGGCCCCCAGCACTGTGTAATCCCATCAACGGCCAAGATCCAGAGACTATAAAACCCAGCTCCTGGAAGTGGCCACATTTGAAGCTGCGAGACATCTTATTATCTCATCCTTGCTTTGGACAACCTGGCAGGCTACCAAATGTGACCTGCCCACATGACAGAGTCTGGCAAACTCCCCGTGGCATACCCAGTATGCCAAATACCAGTAACAATGATGGGTCTCATTCTCCTAACCCTGAAAGAGCCTTGAATATGGCACTTTTTAAAATCTCATAGGACAAAGGAGACGTTACTGGTGCCTGCTCAAGACAATTGACGAAAAACAGGATGATCGTCATCATGATTGTGATGAGTTAATTCAGATAAAATTTAAATAATTTAAAAGTTGTTTCTAGCTTGGAAGTGTCATCTCAAAATCACAGGGGCAGTTGAAAGGGAATAGGGTTTTGTTTAGACAAAAGAAGACAAAGCTGAGAATCAAGTCTGGTTCCAAAGGCTGACGAAGCAGCTTCAGAAAAGTGAAGATTGTTCTATCTAGCCCTAGGATAGAGCTTCTATGGCATTAACAGTCAATACTTAGTTTTCCAGGGAATATCCTGCATATTTATAAGAAAAAAATGTGAAATATGCCATTGAGACACATAAAATACACTATGTTTGCAGAAAATGACAGTCCCTGGGGTCACTTTTTTTTATTTCATAGCATAATAATGAAATGGGTTAATCTTGGAAGTCATAAATAAGTCAATAAACGGTCATTGCACAGTCTTCACTTGCTAGTTCTGTTCATTCAGGATCAGAAGGTCTCTCAGTACAAAGTGATATTTATTTATATGTTTCTATCTAGGGCCAAAGACATATAAAAGAATGTAGTAATACTGTTCTAGGGAAGTTGTTACATCATTTGACAGCAAACTCAGGCCAGTGTTTCACTTCTTTTTGTTTGTTTGTTCTTTGGCCACCCAGCAATGCTCAGAAGCTATTGGCGCCTCAGAGCACAAAGGTTGTTTTGGAAGGTTCCATAGTGCCAATGATCCAACTCAGAGCTCTATTATTTAAATCATGTACTCCTGTGCTTTGAGGAATCTTACCAGCCTCTTTTATACTTTCTTTTTTAAATAAAAAATTGTTTCCATAAATTGAATCACAGTGAGATACACAGTTACAAAGTACAACCTTGTTTATTATTGAATTTCAGTAATTTCATGTTCCAGCACCCTTTCCTTCACCACTGTAAATTTCCCACCACCAATGTCTGTCCCCAATCTCCCTCCTATTTGTGCTCCCTTTCCCTGCCTCTATATCAGGCACTTTTCTTTTCTTCTCTCTCTCTCTCTCTCTCTCTCTCTCTCTCTCTCTCTCTCTCTCTCTCTCTCTCTCCCCCCCCTTCCCTTCCACATGTCTCACTGGCATTATGGCTGATACTGAAAGTTTATCATTTATATCCTCTTACCTACTTTCAGCACTCAATTCTTTTCTAGAGTGATCATTTCCAACCATCACTGCCTTTCTAATAATAAGAAAAAGACATCTTATTATCTCATTCCTACTTTGGTCAAACTTGCAGGCTATCGAATGTAGCCTGCCCACAGGGCAGAGTCTGGCAAACTCCCCATGGCATACCAAATATGCCAAATACCAGTAACAATGATGGGTCTCATTCTCCTAAAGAGCCTTGAATATAATCTCAGGGCTAGGATGAAAGAGACGTTACTGGGGCCTGCTCGAGGCAATCGACGAATAACAGGATGATGAATGAAATGAAAGAAAATGAATTGCCTTTCTGGTCCCTTCTCCATCCTAGCTGCTCTCCACTCCCACACACTTGTGGTTGCTTTCAACCATTGACCAGTTCCCTCCTGGAATCTGTTTCTCCTGGCAATGAGTATTAGTCTCATGCTATTTTTTTTAATATCTCACAAATGAATGCAGTCATTCTACATGTGTCTCTCTACTTCTGATTCATTATACTCAGTATGATACTTTCTGTGTCCATTTATTGTTTTGCTTTCTTAAGAGAACTAAGACTAAACTTTCACAAGGAGAAAAGATGGCACACAATTTTGACTGTTTGATTACAGGTGTATTTAAATTAACCTACCCAGGCTTAAAAGACGTAAACTTCACTTAAACTGCTATTTCTATCACCACTAGCAGCATAATACAATGGTATAAAAAGCCACTGCATTTTAGAAAATAGTTTCATTTAATTTAAATATGTTGTCTGAGAGTAGGACTGGAGTGATAACACAGCGGTAGGGTGTTTGCCTTGCGCACAGCCAGCCTGGTCGAGCCGAGTTCAATTCTTCTGTCCCTCTCAGAGAGCCCGGCAAGCTACAGAGAGTATGTCGCCTGCACGGCAAAGCCTGGAAAGCTACCCGTGACGTATTTGATGTGCCAGACACAGTAACAGACGTCTCACAATGGAGACATTACTGGGCCCGCTCGAGCAAATCAGTGAACAACAGGAGGACAGTGTTTGTTTGTTTTGACAGTCTGAGAGTAAAAAATAAAACAATACTTGCCATTCCCAGAAAAAGCCTGGGATTGATTGAAATACATGAAAAGATTTAAAGAAACTGATGCAAGCTTGACTATGGAATGCAAAGAATAAATCAAAGGAAGGTAAAAGAACAATTACTATGGATTTTTGGATGTAAGAAATTGAAAGTATTTGTTTTCAATGCTATTCTAAATGTATCCAGTATTATTTAATTTAAAGTAATAAGGGCAAATTGCAAAGTTTTGATTAGCTTTTTTATGTTATTTGATTATTACTCCTGCATACATATGTTTTATGTGTTTGCTTGCACACTTGCACGTCACATGCGCGTGCACAAATACGCAACCTCATTTTCCTCAATTCTCTTCTCTTTTTTGTAACATTTTCAATGGAAGCAAGAATTAATTACAGCTGAGTCATTGTCACTAAACTAGAGACTAGGTGGTGGGAGCCAAGAGGGTTTCAGAGAAGAGAACTATTCTTCTCTTTCCTGGAACTTAATGTGATGCCAGATACCTCCTCAAGTAGTGAATTTGTTTCAATTGTCTAACAATTCTTTCTCGCTTAGGAAGTGCCAACCAACATTGAGTTAGAGGAAGCTTCACAGAATTCTGTTAAACATTTGATTCAGTGTAGAATGTATGAGATATGTGCTTCTCATTAATAAGAGATCTATCCTTGGAAGGTGCCAAGATTAAAATTTACCAGGCAGTTAGTCTCTATCTATAGATTAGCTGCAACCCAAGAAAGAAATAGACTGGTGCTAAATAAACTAAATGCCTAAGAAAGATAAATTATTCCTAGATTTCACTTAAGCACATTTATTGATCTTGAAGCTTTCTATTTTCTTCATCATGAGTACCTATTTTAATTTGATTATCTGTTCAGAGAAAAAAACAATACTAGGAATGCATTGCTTTGAAAGTATATCCTTCTATTTGATATGTACTTTCAAACCTCAGAATTGAAAACATGTGCAATACTTTGAAACATTTTCTTTCAACTTTGTCTTTATTACCTTTCAATAAGGATAATTAATCTAGAGAGTACCATATCAGTATCACTCATTCTAATTTTGGAAAATTAATATAAAATTCTGAAGCTTTATATCTGGAATTGTTGTTTTATATATTAGCTTTAATGTTATGAACAATTTGTCTCCTTCTTAGATTATATGAGTATAGGGATGACTTATCATTCACTTGCACCACAAGATATGGAAATCTTGGTTAACCTAGGTAAAAACTAGGTTTTTTTTGTTTTGGGTTTTTTTTTTTTTTTTTTTTTGCTTTTTGGGTCACACCTGGCGATGCACAGGGGTTACTCCTGGCTCTGCACTCAGGAGTTACTCCTGGCAGTGCTCAGGGGACCATATGGGATGCTGAGAATTGAACCTGGGTTGGCCGCGTGCAAGGCAAACGCCCTACCCGCTGTGCTATCTCTCCAGCCCCATAAAAACTAGTTATTAAAACCAAGTTTTGTGCTGCTGTTTCAAAATGACAAAAAAAAAACCAAAAAACAAAACAAAAACTATCAGTTCTCAAGAATCCCAGCACACAGTACTGACATAAACATAGTCTATAATCTGATATCTAGTAAACACTAGCCAGATAGAAAAAATAGAAACAAATTATAAACTTATAATTATTCTTTGAAACAGAAGAAACAAATTATAAAAGTGTAGTTATTCTTTGAAACATAAATCATGTAATATTTTTATATTTTCTGGATTTATCCTCAATTTTATTCCTGTCCTTGAGACTTTTCTGTATCATTCATATGTCAGGATATTCTTTTTGGGAATGGCCTTACTCTCGTAAAACTAACATCATCTACATCTACCTACATCTACATTTGTATCTGCACTGTAAATTAGTAAATGCTCAAAAATTCACATTAAGTGCCATCTTTATAAATAATGTATATGCAAACTTGATCTTCTATAAAAAATCTTAATGATAGTTTTATTTGTTGGGAATAGTGTGGTGTATTCATTCATTGTAAAACAAAAAATGGGGAATTTTTCAGTATCCCAGGTGTCTTTCTTGGTCCTGAGAATAAGTCAATGAGCAAGAGGAATGATATTTAATGGGAAGAAATGAAACAATAACACCTCATTTCATCGAGTGATGAATCCTTGAAAGAAAATAATGTTATGGAATGTCTAACTGAGGGGAAAAACAAAAAACATGAGTACCATAGCATTGAATTATCTCAGACATGACATAAAGATTGTTTGAAATGTAGTGATGACGGAATAACAATAAAGAAAAAAGAACATTTTGATGGGAAAATAAGTGCAAATTCCCTGTCCTGGCTGGAGCGATAGCACAGCGGGTAGGGCGTTCGCCTTACAAGCGGCCAACATGGCCAACCCGAGTTTGATTCCTCCACCCCTCTCGGAGAGCCCAGCAAGCTACCAAGAGTATTCGATATGCCAGACACAGTAACAACAAAAGTCTCCAATGGAGACATTACTGGGCCCGCTCGAGCAAATCGACGATCAACGGGAGGGCCCCTGTCCTGTTACTGATTCATAATTTAAATGAATTTACTTATTTATTTAATTGTGTGGGTTTGAGAACCACACCATGCCATGCTCAAGGGCTTCTCCTTGATCTTTATTCACGGGTGAACCCTGGGAGTTCCTAGGGAATCATTTGTGATGAACCAAATCTTGGTGAGCTGCATGCAAATTGTCTTTAAGTAGTCTTTTAAAAAAAAATTTTATTAGTGAATCACCATGAACTACAGTTACAGATTTACATATTTTCGTGCTTCTGTTTTATTCATACAATGCTCAAGTACCCATCCCTCTACCAGTACCAATTCTATACCACCGATGAACCCAATATCCCTCCCCTCCCACCTCGTCCACCCTACCTCACCTGCCTCTGTGGCAAGGCATTCCCTTTTGTTCTCTCTCTCCTTCTGGGTATCGTGGTTTGCAATAGAGTTTTTGAGTTACCATTGTGTTCAATCTACAGTCTACTTTCAGCACGCATCTCCCATTCTGAGTGGGTCCTATAACCATACTTTACTTGGTTTTCCCTTCTCTATCTGAGCCGCCTTTTGTCCCAGCATATGAGGCCAGCTTCCAAGCTGTGGAGCAAGCCTCCTTGTACTTATCTCTACTATTCTTGGGTGTTAGTATCCTCTTCTGTTACTTTATATTCCACAGATAAGTGCAATCTTTCTAAATAGTCTTTATTTTTTTAGAGCTGGTTTTATGCTCAAGGAAAAGATAAGCAGGAGGTACCTGATAATCTTCTGAATGAAAGAAATTAAGAAAACAGCATATAGAATTTTTTAAGTTTGGCCTTTAGAAATCCTTGAGAGGTAATTCTATTTGTCTTTTCAGTCAATAGTCCGAAGTAAGCATCAAATTAGTTGTATGTATGTAAATCCTGAGTGTCATGAATATGTTATGGTCATGGTCCTTTCGTTGTTCATCGATTTGCTCAAGCGGGCCCAGTAACGTCTCCATCAGGAGACTTGTTGTTACTGTGTTTGGCATATTGACTACGTCATGGGTAGCTTGCCAGAATATGTTATGTGGTACATAAAATATTCATTTCGATATCTAGTACACTGAAATAACTAATTAATATGATGCTTTTTTGTTATGATGAAAAAAGCATGGTAGTAGAGTCTTGGCCTTATTATTTATTATCTCTTGAAGAAATGTGGTGTTTCAAAGAATATTGTTGCTTTTTGAATGATGATGAAAATTATTATTATAAAAATTGTTATATTTTTACAACTTTATGGTGAAAAGTAAACCAAAAATGTTAAAAAGTAATCAGAAAATGGAGACTGGAGCAATAGTACAGCTCCTAAGGCATTTTTCTTACATGTGGTCAACCAGGTTTGAACCCTGGAGTCCATATGATCCCTGAACACTGGTAAGAGTGAGCAGGAGCCAAGAGCAAGCCCTAAGATCCACAGGGTGTGGTCAAAAAGCAAAATAAAAATTGAATTAAATAATCAGAGAATACTCAGTGAAAAAACTGGGATTAATCAATATTCCGTTTTTTTTTTCACATGGAAAGATATGTCTATAAACTAAATATCTGAAACATTGTATTTAAGAAATTTCTTCATATCATCCTAACTCTTCTGTTGCTGCTGGAGTTTTCTGCAATGGTTTATGTGAAATGGGAAAGAGAAGAGAAAAGGTAGCAGTCTCAAGATGGAAATCCACCACTTTCTCTACCCACTCTATCACCTGGGGAAGCATTTGGGAGGTTCAGTACCAATGAAAGTCTGCCAGAAGCCCCTGGCTGGCTTAAATGCTCCTGCCAGCTCCATGAGTCAGCTGTCAAGCTGCACCTAGAATCCACTTGTTCTGCAATGATCCCTACCACCATATTTCTCAGGGACCTCTGGACTCAGGCTGGAGTGAGAAATTGCTCTTCATAGCAGAGGAAAGTCATTTCTAATTTTGTCCAGGCCCTTTAGGTTCATCACCTTCCCTCACAGAAATGAATTTTAAGAGATGACAAATAGTGAAGTCTAAGGAGTTACTTGGGGAAATAAAGGGAGGGAGGTGAGGTGGACTAAGAATACATGCCCAAGCAGAATGGAGAAAACCCATACACATGCAACATTGAAGTATGAAATTACTTATCTCAAGAAGAGAGATGAGGATGACATGGACATGGGCAGCATGGAAAGACCAGCACATGTGTGTACTTACTTACTACTCTTCCAAGTTTGTTTATATACACTCACCGCCCCCCCCCCCCCTCACCCATTCCCCCTTGTCCAGGTTGCTAAGTGGGAGTGCTGGGAACTTTTGATGGGCTTATTCTGTTATTCTTTGCCTGATCTTTGTTCCTTGCTGCTGCTCCCCCTCCCCCCCCAAAAAAAAACAAAACTCCTTGCTTTCAGTCTGGAATTCTGCATCTCAATGGCATTACAGAGTCCTGCATTGAGTCTTTTGTGTCAAAAACCTCCATGTCTTCTGACTGACTCAGGTTTAAGATGTTCTTTACCCCAAAAGGCATCGAATTGAAGTCCTCTATTTCAAACATTGGTTAATATCTTGGGGCATTTCTACTTCCGAGACAAGATATAAATGTAGGTAACATATTGTTCATACTAATTTTTTATGCAGTAGGTTTAACATAAATGACCAGTTTTTAATAGAAAATACATTTTAGATTTAAATATACTAAATAATTTCACCAATCTAAGAGTTCTTTTGTGTGCATCTATCTTTAGGTTTTTTAAATAATTTGTGAAAAAATTGAATTTTAATTTATTTAATTTTTATTGGTAAAGGTAAAGGCCCTCCCGTTGATCGTCGATTTGCTCGAGTGGGTCCAGTAACGTCTCCATTGGAGACTTTGTTGTTACTGTGTCTGGCATATCCAATACTCTCGGTAGCTTGCCGGGCTCTCCGAGAGGGGCGGAGGAATCGAACTCGGGTCGGCCATGTTGGCCGCTTGTAAGGCGAATGCCCTACCGCTGTGCTATTGCCCCTGGCGCCGTGTAATCCCATCAGCGGCCAAGACTCAGAGACTATAAAATCCAGATCCCGGACGAGAGCAGTGCAGTCTCTGCCCCCGCGCTTCGGTGTTCCTTCCCGGAGTCCCTTGGAGGGGAGCGGGTTGAGCTTTCCTCCCCGCCCCGGCCAGGGCTACGGCAGCCGGAGACCTCCAGGACCAGCCACCACCATGCTGAGACCACTCTCCGCACACCTGAAGGTACTGGCAGAGGGACAAAGCCACGCGGGTTCCGGGGCCGAGACCTCCAAGCCTACTCGAATTGGAGTCGAGCATCTTCCACCCAGATCCTCCAAATTCCAGTAGGCGGGGGTCACACCCACCACCTGGCCCCCTGGCGCCGTGTAATCCCATCAGCGGCCAAGACTCAGAGACTATAAAATCCAGATCCCGGACGAGAGCAGTGCAGTCTCTGCCCCCGCGCTTCGGTGTTCCTTCCCGGAGTCCCTTGGAGGGGAGCGGGTTGAGCTTTCCTCCCCGCCCCGGCCAGGGCTACGGCAGCCGGAGACCTCCAGGACCAGCCACCACCATGCTGAGACCACTCTCCGCACACCTGAAGGTACTGGCAGAGGGACAAAGCCACGCGGGTTCCGGGGCCGAGACCTCCAAGCCTACTCGAATTGGAGTCGAGCATCTTCCACCCAGATCCTCCAAATTCCAGTAGGCGGGGGTCACACCCACCACCTGGCCCCCTGGCGCCGTGTAATCCCATCAGCGGCCAAGACTCAGAGACTATAAAATCCAGATCCCGCATTCGCGGCCGCGCGACATCTTATTATCTCATTCCTACTTTGGACAAACTTGCAGGCTGTCGAATGTAGCCTGCCCACAGGGCAGAGTCTGGCAAACTCCCCGTGGCCTACCAAATATGCCAAATACCAGTAACAATGATGGGTCTCATTCTCCTAAAGAGCCCTGAATATAATCTCAGGGCTAGGATGAAAGAGACGTTACTGGGGCCTGCTCGAGGCAATCGACGATTAACAGGATGATGAAATGAAAAAATGAAAATGAAAATTTTTATTGAATCACCATGAGATAGTTACAAAGCTTTCATGTTTGAATTTCAATCATACATTGATCAAACACCCATTCCTCCACCAGTGCACATTTCCAACCACCAATGTCCCCAGTATACCCCTCCCCACCCCAGCTCTCCCCCTGCCTCCATGGCAGACAATTTCTCCCATTCTCTCTCTCTCTACTTTTGGGCATTATTGTTTGCAATACAGAGAGTGAGAAGTTATCACATTTGTTCCTTTATCTACTTTCAGCACACATCTCCTATCCCGAATGATTCCTCCAATCATCGTTGTCTTATTGACCCCTTCTCTATTCCAGCTGCCTTCTCCCCCAGCTAATGAGGCAGGCTTCCAACTACAGGGAAATATTTCTGGTCCTTGTGTTTACTGTCCTTGCATGTCAGTCTCATATTATGTTGAAAATTGAATTTTATATGGATACTGTTGCCTCAGAATTTTGAGGTTATATATTTACTAAAAATCTCTGACAAGATAAATGTCTGTTTAATAATCTTCAAATGTAGCACTGTAGCACTGTCATCCCATTGTTCATCTATTTGCTCAAGCAGGCACCAGTAATGTCTCCATTGTGAGACTTGTTACTGTTTTTGGTATATTGAATATGCCACGGGGAGCTTGCCAGCTCTGCTGTGTGGGCGGGATACACATGGTAGCTTGCCGGGCTCCCCAAGAGGGATGGAGGAATTGAACTTGGTCTGCCTTGTGCAAGGCAAACACCCTACGGCTGTCTATTGCTCCAGCCCAATCTTCAAAAGTCACTGTCACTATCACTGTACCCCTGTTCATCCATTTTCTCTAGCGGGCCCAGTATCATCTCCATTGTGAGACTTGTTGTTACTGTATTTGGCATGTCAAATATATCACGGGTAGCTTGCCAGGCTTTGCCATGCAGGTGTGATACTCTCGGAAGCTTGCCAGGCTCTGCCATGCAGGTGTGATACTCTCGGTAGCTTGCCAGGCTCTCTGAGAGGGTGAAGGAATCGAACCAGGGTCAGCCATGTGTAAGAGAATGCCCTACTGCTGTGCTATTGCTCCAGCCCAATCTTTAAAAGTAAACAGATATTTTAAAATTTAGTTTCATTTGTGATGCTTAATGAAATCTCACACTTATATATAAAAGCACAGGAACTTAAATTTTGGAAAACATTTTAAATGGCTCACTTGATTGTCAAAGTGTATCTGTAAATTAGATTGACAAGTTCATAGTATATGAATCTGCATATTGAAGTTATTAGTATATTCTTTATAACTCCTATCTATATCATCTGTAGAAGCAATTATTGTGGTGCAGTTAGCTGACAATGTACTAAAAGTGATAGGATTTCAGTCTACTATTAATTTCTAATTCACTTATATCAATAAAGGAGTTTTGAACTTCTCTCTTTTCTTTTGAAGAGTGCATTCTCTAATGACAAACTTGAAATGAAAAAGAATTTGACTTGCTGTTATTTTCAATATTTTCTGTCATTTATCACTGTATCTACAGTATATGTCATATAAACAGATAATATGCTAAATAATCTACTTTTGGCAAAGATACTTCGGAAGTTCTAGTTCAAAACTAATACTGTTAATTTATTTTGTTGCCCTTATTTCTAGGTTAATGCAGTTAACAATCTTGAGATTATTATAGAAGTTGTTTTCTAATTAGGATATAGATATTAGCATTTCTTCCATATTTACTGTGAACCAACCATGTTCCAAGAACTAGGCCAGATACCGAAATGCAGATCTGGAGCTGAACAGCCTATTCTCTGAGTTCCCAGAGAGCTGTCTTCAAGCTCACCCAAAGAAGGCATACACTGAGTCATTAATTACAGACTTATCCAAAATAAAGAGGCAGGGTTGGGGAGATAGTAGATTGAGAGTTTTTTGTTTTGCATGTAGTTCTACCTGGGTTCCATTCCTCATGATGTGTATTGTCCCCCACCTCCCACTCCTGGTGGTGATCCCTAAATATGGAGCCAGGAGTAAGCCCTGAGCACTGATGAGTGTGGCCCCAATACAAAATGAACAAAAAAAATAATAATGAAAAGGGAGGATATAAAGAGACCATGGGAAGTTGTAAAGCAAAAGTGTTGGGAAAAAACAATACTAAGTAGATTATTGTAAAATGTTTACAATCACTATATATATGTATATATATTTAATTAGAACACATTTTGGAAATATTAGAAACTTTAGGATACAGGCGCTTTTTTATTATTGCTTAGTGTCATGTCCTCTTTTCTGGAATTGATCAGTATTGATTAAGAAAATATATTACTTGGATATATTTTCATAGACAACTTTTTAAATTCCAAAATCAAATAAGAAAATAGAGGGCAGAGGCTGGAACAATAGCATGACTAACCCTGGTTATATCCCTGAGACACTGATTCCTAAGTAATCCCTAAACACAGAGCCAGGAGTAAGCCCAAAGCATAGCTGGATGTGGTCCAAAAAAAAAAAAAAAAGAAAGAAAAAGAAAAAGGAATAAAAAGGAAAAAAAGAGGAAGGAAGGAGGGAAGGAAGAAAGAAAGAAGGAAGGGAGGAATGTGGGAGATAGTAAGAGAAACAGAAAATAGAGGACAGAGAGCTAAAAAATAATTGAGAATCACTTTGAAGGAAAAATGTATATACAAATTAATCAACGTAACAACTTTTAGTTTTGAAGTTGTCATATTGTAATGGTTATAATACCTAATGAGCTATTTCAAGGCTGAAGAGACTTTTGGAAAATTTTACATTAAATGACATTAAAAATGCTGGATTCAGAATGTCAGGGAATTGAAGTGTTGTGGAGCTGAAGCTGCCATTTACATTGTTATTCCATGGAAATGGAATAAAGCTCTTGTCCTGAATTGTAAGTACATGTGAAAAAATGGAATCATCTTTTTGTTATTCAGAGCAGACAGAGCATTCTCTGCTATTTAAGTATCTCATCTAGTTGCATAGAAAACAAATGCATGTGCTAATTCAGGAATGTGTTGATGCTTCACAGAGCAGAGCCTGGGATCTGGTCAATGAAACAATTATCAGGCATTGCTGAATTTTTGCATGTGTTTGAGAATCATAGGAGGCATATTTTGAAGTTCATGTGTTATAGTTCTCAAATAAATTTTGCACCATTTCTAAACAAAGACAATATAAGGTAAATATGTAAAAGACTTTTGGTGTCAAAGAAGAATCTTGATAAAATAGTTATTTTGCTGGCAAGAACCAAGACCTTTCTCTGTAAGATTACTATTAAAATCCTCTATTTTTAGAAATAATCATTTAAGAATAACTTATCAAATGTTGATCATATAACCTTTATTATTTCTGCCAGATGATTTTTTTCTCTGATATTTTAAATTTTGACCAAAGTTCAGCACTCACAGTTGTGCTTTGATAAGACTGTCCTGAAATGGTAGCACTCTCCAATAGTTTGTCAGTTGCAGATATTTTATACTATAGGAACTGTCATCTAAATCCTCTCATTTGTTTCAAAAACAGACTATTAACACATGTTTCCTGGAACTGAGATAACATTCAACTTAGTGAAACTATTTTGAGATTTGAATTGTTTTTAATTAAAAATTTAGCATTTGCTTTATGCTTTCATAAACTGACTTTTACTAATTTTTGACTGTTTCTGAGGCTCTGGAGATATTTTTTCCTTGTGCTTATACAATCAATCTTGATGTTTATACTTATTCCTTAAACAGCTTATATCATGGGAAATAGTTGAAAAAGTTCCCATTAGTGTATGATGGAAGTTCAGTTCCACTTCTGGTGAAGACCAATCAAAGGATACATGGAAATGAGAGGAAAATGACATTTTATTGACAACCAGCGACCAGGTTGAAAGATGATGGCCTGAGAGTTTGTAGAGTATGTAAGTAAGGTGCTTGGATTGTACTCTGCTGACACCATTTCAATCCCTGGAACTGCATATGATCCCCCAAGCCTACTGAGTATTGCCCAAAAATTAGGAAATGACAAAGAAGGAAAGGAAGGAAGATCTTGTTTGCATGGTCACAAAAAAGGGTTTTTGTAGAGAAAGAGAACAGGGAAGCACATTTTTAGAAAGTGTGAGAATCAGGCTGATGGGTACCAGGAGGATCAATAAATTCTCTTCTGGACTCATATTGGGAGACACACTTTGGATATGACTGCAAATAAAGATTCCTGATGGAGTTTTTGTTCTCTTTTCAAAGAAGATAGTGGGGCATTCTGAGCATTCTCACCTATCTAACCAGACAGGCTTTCTTCTTTCTTGTATTGAATTCAACTCCAAATTTCTCATTACTAGTTTCACAATATGCAAGTGACATTTAGCACACCAAAATTACGCGAGGAATGAAAATAGAGTCATTTGTGTTGAATAGCTAACTGCTAATTTCTATAGTTTTGTAGTTCTTGTAAATATCCTCATGTACTGAATCTTTCATGTTGGTGAAATTGGTAAAATGGGAAGGGCCTCATTACCATGCAAAACGTAGACAAGTGTGTGTATTTTAAAACTTCTTAAAAGTTTAATGAATTTTTTAAAAAATTTTATTAGTGAAACACCATGAAGTACAGTTGTAGACTTACAAATTTTTGTTCTTGGGTTTTAGTTATACAATGATCAAGTACCCATCCCTCCACCAGTGCCCACTTTCCACCACCATGGATCCCAGTATCCCTCCCACCCTCCCAAATAGGGTGTTAGTCTATTTTGTTACTTTATGTTCCCCAGATGAATGCAGTCCTTGTATGTCTATCCCTCTCTTTCTGACGCATTTTGCTTAGCATGATACATTCCATGTAGTACCACTTGTATGTAAATTAAGTTTAATGAATTTAAAATAGAAGGCAAACACTTAATTTTTATGAAATAAAAGTTCTAACACTTCTGGCCTTATGCATATATTTTGGTGCTTGTTGTATTTCCTTGCTAATGATTCCAGGTTGCAAGACTGCCAAGATCAATTTGGTATATAAGGTGACCCTGTCAGTTGATCTCACAGTCACTTGCTTGTCCTAGGCACTTTTTTAAGCAATGGTCCGTTTTCTTGGCTTCAGTTTCTTATTCTATTGCTTTTTCCTCTTCGTATTTTCTTTTAAAAATTTTAAAAATATGCTCGACAATAGTGTTTATATTTATTCTTTAGGCAAGCAATGTTACTGTAATATTCCCACCACCAGAGTATTAGTATCCCTTGATAACTGTTCCTAGGTCCCTTTGTGCTGTCCCCATCGTTGCTAGGTAACCTGAGTCCTGTTGACAGAGTCTGATAATTTATTTTTATGGATCATTATAGACCTGCCTAATGCATATGGAGTAACAAAACTTCATTCAATGTAAATATCCTTTAATTTAAGTTACTTTTCCATCTGGTCTCTACTTGTCAAGGTTCGTTAATGAAATTTTGAGGTATTACACAGTTCTCTTGTTCTCTGAAAAACTAGTTGAGTTGACTCACTCACTTTTATTTACCTAAAATCTACAGGTGCTTGTGGAGGTGACTGGGAGACAAAAAAGTTCTTCCAATGTTGATTTCAAATCATTAACCAAAATGAAAAGAATACCTGTTTTCATTAGGAAGAAAAGAATTTGGAAGAGTGACATTAGTACTAACTCTTATTTCCTTTTCAATCTACAGAGATTCTTCTCAAGAGTGAATTCCAATATTTAATTTCTTGTTACTGCAAAGTCCTGAAAATACTTTACTGGGAAGAAGGCAGAATATTTATGAATTTAGAGGAAAAAGCCAGAAAATGCTGATCTGGCAATTTGGTAATAAACAGAAAAGACAGGTTGTCTGTTACATATCACACTGTGGGCAACTTCTATGCCTCATAGAAAGACGTATATTATTTTTAGTGATACTTCAACTTCAAAGTTGAATATCAAAAGTTGTAAGATACTTTATTATAGTACACACATTTCTAAAATTATCAAGTGTTTGATTTCTTTTAACTTATAAAATTAATTTAAAAGTCAATACAATTAGCAGACAATTTATAGTCAAAGAAAACATGCAAAAATACTTTTAAATATTTGAAAAAAATTTAGAATATGTAATGTAATTTTTATAGTATGAATTATGTATTAATATTTGCTTCTTAAGTAAGCATTATTATTCATTTTGTAAGTATAGTAGCATTTTTCCACAAGCACCAATAAATCACTGTCACTTTCCTCCCGATGTTCATCGATTTGCTCAAGCGGGCCCAGTAACGTCTCCATTGGAGACTTTGTTGTTACTGTGTTTGGCATATCAAATACATCACGGGTAGCTTGCCAGGCTCTGCCGTGCGGGCGAGATACTCTCGGTAGCTTGCTGGGCTCTCCCAGAGGGGCGGAGGAATCGAACTCGGGTCAGCCATGTTGGCTGCGTTCAAGGCAAACGCCCTACCTCTGTGCTATCACTCCAGCCCACCAATAAATATATATTTGATATATTTTAGTAGTTCAATGGGATGTCAGGGGTTTTTGAAGCTCTACTTAAGCATTGTTATGTAAATTAAATATGTTCTGTAAACATCAATAACACTTTGCCTCTGTCCTAAAAATAAGATAAAGTTTGTTGCCTAGTTAATTCTTTTTTTTCCTCTCATATTGCTGTATGGTCACATACTAATGGACCGGTGGTAATGATGTGTTGTTGTCCATCTTTTTTCTAAAACCTTGAATCAAGATATTCAAAATTGTTTTGTTTTGCTATCAACTAGACAAGATAAAACTCTTACTCAGTTTTCAGTTTGTTGTTGTTTCTCTGACTTTTTAATCTTACTTAAAATGCTTGACAAGGTACAATTTTTAATCCTTTTGTATCCTTTGAGTAGCTAAAGTTGAAAATATTTCAGATGAACAAGAATGCAGACTTTAGAATGAAGTCTGCCAGATCTATTTTATCAAACTGAAGCAGGAAATAAGTACTCAGGTTGCATTAGAAGTTACTGACTATCCTGATGAAATGTAGCTTTGTAGCTTCTCATAATTTTTATCCAGTTCTGCCATCTGAACATCACTACATTTCACTCTAAGGTTTCATTCTTCTAATTGGTATGTTTTTTTCTTGCATATGAGAAATCTAGTACAGTAGCACTGTCCTTCCATTGTTCATCGATTTCCTCGCGCGGGCACTAGTAACGTCTCCATTGTGAGACTTCTTGTTACTGTTTTGGCATATAAAATACACCACTGGGAGCTTGCCAGGTTCTGCTATGTGGGCGGAATGCTCTCAGTAGCTCTCCGGGCTCTCTGAGACGGACCTAGGAATCGAACCCAGGTTGGCTGTGTGCAAGGCAAATGCCCTACCCTACCCGCTGTGCTATTGCTTGACTTGGCCTCAAAAAAAAAAAAAGAAAGAAAGAAAAAGCAGTCTAAATCTACTTTAAACAAAAAGGATTGTGCAAATTTAGCAGATTTTCTCTTAAAATTGAACCTAACTAGAAATTCTTGGTTATCTGACAATAAGCTCTGAGGACAGATTCTGAAAGAGATTCTGAAACCATAAAAATTTTCCTAACTAGTAATCAAAATAGTCTTGAACACAACATGCTGTGATTTTTTAAATTTTTTTTCTTTCTTTCTGATATAAGAAAGGAGTCATGCTATCATGGCATAAAATAAAGCAAACAACAATGAACCCACTTTATTTATAGATAATTCTTTTTGTAGTTAAGGAAGGTGGCAGTTATTAAAAAGTTAGTGCTTAGGGACAAGAGATGGCTCACAAGCTAAAGTACCTGCTTTGCAGTATGACGCCTCCAGGTGGATCCATCATTCAACCTGTGTGCAACCCTGGCAGATATGCTATTGTCCGTAGCATATCATGTTATTTCTGGATAAACTGCAGCCCGGCATGTAAGATTCCTCTCTGAAGTGTGTAACTCCCTGTATGCATTACAAGCAATACAGCACAAGCACCATAGAGTGTGACCCTTGAAAAGCACATGATTATGAGCCACGACTAAATGAGTGTAACCCTCAGGAGCACTGCCCCTGACTGAATAAACACTGCAACCTGAAGAGTGACTCTTGCATGCCCAAGGATATGTGAAAATCAAAACCGCCAATGTTTGTGAACCCTTATCATGACAACAGCATAAACAGAGGAAAAGGTAGGGAGAAAAGAAATTGAAAACAATTAAAAAAATGGGGCCTAATAATTAAGGCTCTTTTTTTCCTATGTTCAAAACATAATCCATATGGTTTTGTGGGGAAAAAAAATAGAATCACACTTAACTAATGATGTTCATAGTCTTGCATTTAGCCAAATGAAACACATCTGGCTAAATGTTAACCTTTTCATGTACATTAAATTTTAGTGTCTGTGTTTTACACCATCAAAAGGAAAATGCCAGCTTCTAGTTGAAGACTCTTCTCCTATTTTTTTCCCTCTCTATTCTTTAATTCCACCTTTCTTGTTTCTATTCTCTCCAAGGTTAATTTAAAGATCTAAAGCACCTTTCATACTAATTCACTGTAACAATTTTTCCTACATGCATAATTCCTCTGAATCACAATAGAAACTGTCATGCTTAAAAGCTTATATAATATTAGGAGTTATCTAGTCTCTCTTTTCTATCATATATGAATTTTTTATCATTCATCTTTGTCTTTCTAAATGGACGTATTACTGTATGTTTCTTCATAAACTGTTGATATGAATTGGTTTTTGTCATTTATCAAAATGGAATTGCTTATGATATTTCAAATTTAAAATAATCTGAAACTATAACTTTAAAATATTTTTAGATATTATTTTACTGTATGTGTAGTATGCAGTGATATATTCATATGGGTTGGCATTTTAGATTATCTGGTCACATACTGTTTTTTATTCTATTTAAACCCCACACTCTGTAAACTTCCCAGTGAACTTTCTTATAATTACATTTTGGAATCTTTTAAATTCTTGTTAATATCTTATTACTTGTATGATAGTTATTACTCTGATTTATGCTGTCACTGTCACTGTCCTCCTGTTGATCATCGATTTGCTCAAGCGGGCCCAGTAATGTCTCCATTGGAGACTTTGTTGTTACTGTGTTTGGCATATCGAATACATCACGGGTAGCTTGCCAGGCTCTGCCGTGCGGGCGAGATACTCTCGGTAGCTTGCTGGGCTCTCCCAGAGGGGCGGAGGAATCGAACTCGGGTCGGCCATGTTGGCTGTGTGCAAGGCAAACGACCTACCGCTGTGCTATCACTCTAGCCCAAGATTTATGTTAAAATATATATTTTAGTTAATCTAATTAATATTTTATTATTCCATTATTCCTTTAAAGAGATCTATTTGTGTTAACTGTGCTAGCCATAGGAAACTCATTCCCCTGTCTCCCAACAACCCCAAAAGATCCTAACAAATTGTTTGTCCCTGTTAGATAATTAAACCAATTCTAGAATGATACATTTTACATTTAAATATGGTTATTAACTCATTTTTTATTGTAGTCGAGGTAACATGGCTACATTACTCTTAAGATTTATGTTTTGGTGTATAGTTACTGTGACTCCACCACCTTCAAAGTGCCAATGATCCTCCACAATTGTATGTTACTTTTAGTCTCTTTGCTTTTTCTGTATACATTTTACATATTTTCAAAACAAGTTATTTGATTAGCTGTTGAAATTATACTGAGCATATGTAAATGAGCAGTGACCCTCTACATAAAATGGCCGTAATAGAGAAAATATTATAAGAGAGCTTGAAAGATAGTACAAGAGTTTAGAGACTTGACCTGCAAGAGGTGAGCCCAGTTCATCTGTAGTATTGCATATGGTCTCCAGAGTATCACCAGAAGTGACCCTTGAGCATAGAACCAGGCATAATTTCTGAGTATAAACAGGTTGCTTCCTCCCCCCAAGCAAAACAAATAAGGAAATTTTATTTCAGTACTTATTTAAATTAGTTAAATTCATCATTCAATTTCCAGAAGATTAAAAGAAAATATTTTATATATATTATTCTTATATTATCTGGAACCGTGTTTGGGACTTGGTTCTCTTGTTTTTGGCCATGATCTTTCACTTATTATGGATCAATCATCCTGTGATTAATATTATTTGGTGTTTCAACATCTCAATCCTTAAGATCAAGAAAAATCACCCTATTTGTTAGATTCAAGTAAACAATGTATAAGCACATGAGGATAATATTTTCATGTCTCTGTCTTTACATTTAATACTAATCAGTCTATAATCCTCTTTCTCCTACTGATATTCCTTTGCTGAACTCAATAGTGTTTCATGACATGAGTATCAATATTTTTTCACCAAAATACATAAAGTGCTTAGATTGTAGTTGTCTATTAACTGGACAAACATATGCCTGGGATGAGTTTATTTCCTTGACCTATGCCTTTCACACCTAATGCCTTGCGAATCCCCTTAGCCCTATGTTCTTTTCTCTTGGGCCAGTTGGATATAATGCTTTTAAAGTGAAGTAAGCAAGTAAATTGGAGCAAGATGTTAAAAAGTGATATTTGAACGCATTAAGTCTTTTGAGAATTGTGTCTGTTTTATCTGCAGTGAGTCAGATAGAGGATGGTACCATAAGCACATGGAAATAAATCTCTTTATGTGACATATTAATTTAAAAATTAGCTGTGAATATATTTTGATTAAATTAATCTTCAACCTAGAAATTCCTTTTATTCCTCTCAAATTTAGCTATAGTGTAAATTGCTTATAATTGTAGTACAGTACTTTTGGAAGTTGGTGGTTCATGCTATAAGGAAAATATTTTAATTTATTTCACTAATTTGAGTATGGACATTTCACATATATGTAGATCCTAAATTGTGTGTAAGTGTTTTTTATTTTGAGGGTGGGAGTAGGGGCTGGGGTGATTTGGGCCACATCTGGTAGTACTTAGAACTTATTCTGCCTCTGTTCTCAGGGATCATTCCTGGAGAGTTCAGGGCAACAATGTGGGTGCTAAGAAGTAGGGTTAAAACCTGAGTCAGCTGCATGCAGGACAAATGCCTTGCCTACTGTACTATCTCTTTCGCCTTGTGCTGTGCGCTTGAATCTACTTGGTTAATTAATTAATTATGGTTTTCTAAACTTGGTTTAGAAAAATGTCAGAATGATTACATGAATTAATAAATTGCATATATTTGTCCTTTTATTTATTTATTTGGTGGGGGCACCTGTAGCAGTGCTCAGGGCTTATTCCTGACTCATTTCTAGAGGTACTGGAGGAGCAGATACGATGCTGCGGATGCAGGGTCTACCTTGTGCAAGGGAAGACATTGAATGCCTGTACCATCTCTCCAGCCCCTCATTAAGTTTTATAGGGAATGGAAGATCTAAACAATTCATCCTAATTAAAGTAGCCAAATTGACATATTAATGTGCATAAATGTTTGCAATTGAATCAAAATGAATTCTTCATTTAAGTTGACATGGAACAATAATGACTCCTTTAGTAAAAAATGACAATTATATTAATCTTACTGATAATACTTTTGATTTGCATTTATGTCATTTGCAGTACATTTCATTGCATCTAATTTGTTTAGTTTGCTTGTATTTTGCGTTGCTTTAGGCAATACTCAGGGCTTATTCCTAGCTCAGTGCTCACCATAAATTATATTGGGTACCAAGGACTGTGTGCAAGGCAAATGCTTCAATCTCTTTATCTAAAGCCTTTAGCCTACCCATAACCTTTTATTGAATTCTTGGTTACATGTGAATTTTTTTCTTCTCTTCTTTTCTCTTCTCTTCTGTTCTCTTCTGTTCTCTTCTCTTCTCTTCTCTTCTCTTCTCTTCTCTTCTCTTCTCTTCTCTTCTCTTCTCTTCTCTTCTCTTCTCTTCTCTTTGGATAACACCTGGTGATTTTCAGGATTATTCCTGGCTCTGCACTCAGGAATTACTCCTGTCGGGTCACAGGGCAACAAGGGATCGAACCTGGGTCAGCCAATATGGAAGGCAAACACCCTACCCACTGTACTATCACCCCACATAATGTGAATTTCAATCTGCCTGGATCTTTGTAAATCTTAAAAGTGTACAAGTTTTCAGCATAGCAGTGATGTACATAATGGAAATAGTTCAAGAAAAACAATTTTGAAAACTCCAAACTTGGCAATTCATATATTCACAAGTACTGTAACATGTGTAGCACTCTAGAACTTGCTGATTTTTTAAATTCTCTCTCTCTTTTATTTCCATTTGTTTATTGCTTTTTTATTTTATTTTATTTTTGGTCATACCCTGTGATCCTCAGGGTTTACTCCTGGCTTTACACTCAAAATTACACCTAGTGGTACTTGGATAACTATATGGGATGCCAGGAATTGAAGCCAGGTTGGCTTCATGCTAAGTGTACTACCTGCTGTACTATCTCTCTGGCTCATCTTCTTCTCTTACATTAATGAATCAGCAACTGTAATCGAAATCTTTCTATTTGTTCTTTTTGTCTTCTGGTATATAACAAGAAATGTGTATTTAGGCACTGATTTGTGATTTCACAAAGATTATTACTGCCATTAGTATTTAACATTTATTGAACACATTAGTATACATTAGAGATATTTGTGAGTCATGTGATTTGAATCTAATGACTGGTATACAAAGTGGACATTTACTATTCTGATACTATGTTGTGTACACTTAGTCTTGGAAAGTATAAGTTATATGAACAAAAATACATAACATGTAAGGATGGATGAACTATAATTTCATTTCATAACCTCATCAATAAGACAGAGACAAGTTCCAACCTTTGCAGCAGGGATTTATGATTGTACTTTTGTAGATACCTAATATTTACTTACAGACAGATGAAAACTTTTGCCATCTGATAGACATTAATATTGACAAGCCAGGTTTAATATTGAGCTTGAAACACTGGAATATGGATTAAATGCTTTTTCTGCTTGATGGAATGATATTATACACCTGGAAAAAAAGGCTTTAACACTATACAAGTTTCTGGACTAATGCAAAAAATGGTTGTGAAGAAAAATCAAATAAAATTTTGATGAAATTTTGATAGTCTACAAAAGCTCGTTAATGAATTTCTAAGAGATATCAGTTTCCTTTATTTGTAATGTATTCAACTTTCAGAGAACACACAGATTAAATTATTTGACTTCTGATTAAGGATGAATGAAAACTCATTTAGCTCAAAAGGTCTTTTCCCCAAATATCACCTTGAAATTGTACGGTTAACAGTGGTTTGGTTTGTGTGCACAGATCAGAAGCATCTGAAAACCTCAGGCTTTTGTTCCCAGAGAAATGCTGGAATCTGATGTTGGTGACAGCCTAGAGCACTACTTTCATCTCAGCCTGTCTTCCCCCAGCAAATCTGCTGTCAAAATAATTTAATTCACTGCATAATGTATACATTATTGCAGTTTACAACATTTCAGAAGTATTTTTACTACTTGAACATTTTTATTTCTATTTTGTTTTCCTTTTAAAAATTGTGTAACTTCCCTCTCTCATGCTTTTCTGTCATATTGTTCATCCTCCTTTTCTGTAAAGATTGACAGATACTTTATATCATAAAAACTGAAGACAGTTATGAATTATTTGATGGTGCATTTCCTTTCTGTTTTTTTCGGAAAACAAATGGGAACTAGAAAATTCTGAGTATCCCTAGAGTCATAAGAGATTTGACTTTCTTCTCATCTGCTGAACTTTTTATGAGAAATTGATTCAAACCCCACACATGAAGGATACATATACTATTGACCAATGATCTGCAAATTCATGATAATGTATTTTCAGTAACACACATGGTATGGATTTTATCTAGGGTTGCAAGTCCCAATCAACAGACTGAAATTCAATTAATACATTTTATAAAATATTCAGACTCATAAGCTGGAGCGATAGCACAGCAGGTAGGGCATTTGCCTTGCGTGCAGCCGGCCCAGGTTCAATTCCTCCATCCCTCTCAGAGAGCCCAGCAAGCTTCCAAGACTATCTCACTCACATGGCAGAGTTTCACAAGCTCCTCGTGGCATATTCCATATGCCAAGAATAGTAACAAGTCTCACAATGGAGATGTTACTGGTTCCCGCTCTTGCAAATTGATAAACAACAGGAGGACAGTGACAGTGACAGTGAATCAGGCTCATGGAGCTTGTCTTAAATGATTGTTTGACAAATTTTACTCAAAATAACAGTGCTGACAAAGTTCATAGTGTATGGTAGCAATTATGTAAATACTTGTTGGGTTCAAATAAAACATTAGTAAATTTAACATTAGACTAATTTTGTCGAACTTCCCAGATACTCGATTTGCTTGAGCGGGCCCAGTAACGTCTCCATTGGAGACTTTGTTGTTACTGTGTCTGGCATATCGAATACGTCACAGGGAGCTTGCCAGGCTCTGCCATACGGGCGAGATACTCTCGGTAGCTTGCGGGGCTCTCCGAGAGGGGTGGAGGAATCGAACTCGGGTTGGCCATGTTGGTTGCATGCAAGGCAAACGCCCTACCTCTGTGCTATCGCTCCAGCCTAAGAGATTAAAATTTCATGTGACAGATTAATTGACAGTTATATGTGTTAAACAGTTATCTGAATGTAAAGTGTTCTTTGTTCAATTTTTGAGGGCTCTCTAAAAACAAATGACTGTTAGTTGGCTTTTTCTATTGATAAAATATCACTATCACGATCACAATCATCCTGTTGTTCGTCGATTGCCTCGAGCAGGCCCCAGTAACATCTCCTTCATTCTAGACCTGAGATTTAAAGTGTCATATTCAAGGCTCTTTCAGGGTTAGGAGAATGAGACCCATCATTGTTACTGGTATTTGGCATATTGGGTACGCCATGGGGAGTTTGCCAGACTCTGCCGTGTGGGCAGGTTACATTTGGTAGCCTGCCAGACTGTCCGAAGTAAGAATGAGATAATAGAATGTCGGCTTCCGGGAGCTGGGTTTTATAGTCTCTGGGTCTTGGGCGTTGATGGGATTACACGGCGCCGGGGGTCAGTTGGTGGGTGTGACCCCTGCCTACTGGAAGATGAAGGATCTGGGTGGACGATGCTCAGCCCCGATCGGAACAGGCTTGGAGATCTCAGCCCCAGGACCTGCATGCCTTTGTTCCTCTGCTGGTACCTTCATGTGTGTGGAGAGTGGTCTCAGCATGGTTGTGGCTGGTTTGGGAGGTCTTTGGCTGCCGTAGCTCTGCTCGGGGCTGGGAGGGAAACTCAACCCACCCCCCTCCAAGGTGCCCCAGTGAGGACAGCCAGGCGCGGGGGCAGGAGATAAAATGTGTACATGAAAAATATAAACAATATAAAATATGTACATATGTACATGAAAAATATAAACAATATTAAATAAAATAAATCTCACAGTATATAACTTTCCTTCTTATTACAGAGCAAAAATGAGCTGTTAAAGATACTTCACAGACATGAACTGATTTTTGCAAGACTGGAGCAATAGTACAGCATATAGGGCTCTCGCATTTCATGCAGTTAACCTGGGTTTGATCTCCCTGGGTTATGATCCCCCTAGCCTGGCAGGAATGATCCGAGTACAGAACCAGCAATAACTCCTGAACATCACTGGATGTAACCTGAACCCTCTCCCTTCTCCCAGCCCCATAAAAAATATGTAATAGTAATATGTAAACAGCTTGCTAGTACCTACATTGTTATTGTTGTTTTGGGCCACACCTGGCAGTAACTTGGGGATTACTTTCCATGCTACATGCAGGAATTACTCCTTCCAGGCTCAGGATTTCATATAGTATTCCAGAGATCGTGCCCAGACTGGCTGCATGCAAGGCAAATATCCTATCTACTGTACAATCTTTGGTCCAACATCCAATGTTATTTTTTTAAAACTAGAATGTCTTGGCTTTTTCTTTAGAATGCTTTTATCTAAGATGTGAATTAAAAGTTCATTAAAATCCAGGAAGCAGTATTCCATTTTTACTGTCTACTGATGATTATATGATTCTGGAGATTTTCTTTCTGGTGAAAAACAAATCAAAATAATATGAACCTGAATTTCACATCTAAATGTCACTTGTGCTGTTTAAAATGATATAGCTTGGAGACAAGTGGCCTGAAGGACCTCTAGTGTGTCATAAGAGATAAGCCTCCTTAGAAGACTAGAATGTACTAACAGTGCAGATGAGAAATACGGATGACAGTATGTAGCTTTTTATTAGATTCATGTGAAAATAAGCAGTTGCCTCTCCAAGGGTCCAACTTGTATTCTAGGCAGAGGGAAAGAATGAAAAGATTATTTGAACCAGAGTGATTAGTGCTATGAAAGAACTATGATGTGTTATGGTAATTAAGTCAAGCTGCCTTTGTATATCATGGAACTTCCTAGGAAAAATAATCCTTTCTATATTGTATCACTATCACTATCACCCCGTTGTTCATCGATTCACTCAAGTGGGCCCAATAATGTCTCCATTCATCTCCCTGTCACGTGCTAGTGTAGCCTGATGACATGTTGGGGGCTCCTTCAGGATCAGGGAAATGAGGACCATTCATTGCTACTGTTTTGACATATTGAATATGCCATGGTTAGCTTGTCAGGCTCTGCTGTGCAGGCGGGATACTCTTGGTAGCTTGCTTAGAATGTGGTGGAGCTGGGTGGAGGAGGCCCAGTCCTAAACTGAGCAGGCTTGAAGATCTCAGCCCCGGGTCCCACACACCTGGGTTCCTCTGCCAGTTCCTTGTCCAAGTGTGTGGAGAGTGGTCCTCAGCATGGCTTTGTCTGGGTCCCGGAGGTCTTAAGCTGTCGGGGCTCTGCTCAGGGCAGAGAGGGAAACTCAACCCGCCCTCCTCCAAGGGGTCCCGGTGAGGACAGCCAGGCACGGGAGCTGGCGACTCTCTCCTTATATTGTATGTATAAAGAAATTGTTCCAAAAATGAAACTCCTTTTCTTTACTCCGGGTTTTTATTACCTTAGTCTGAGCCATCCTGGTCTTTTTTGCTACTTGGTTATATAAACTCTAAACATTTTTTTCTTACCTCTCTATTGGCCTGCTTTTTATTTCAGTGTGGTGGAAGGTGGGTGACTCCTGAGTAGTGCTCAGGGGGGTTCAGGAGCTGTGCTCAACAAATAGGTAGATTGGGTTAGGGGGCCTGACCTTTCAGTGCTAACACCCAGAGATGTCTAAGACCCAGTGCTGAGACCCACTTTACAGCAGTGCTGGGAGCCAGGAGGACCATAACGAGAAGTGAGGGGAGGCTATCCAGAGTTGAATATCGAATTTGGGGTCTAGTGCTCCAGTCCTTTAAGCTATCTCCCAAGACTCTTACTAATTGCAGGAGATTGATTTAGAAACATTTCAATCATAGCAGGTCAGGCATCTACTCAAAACCTTTCAATGACTTTCAGTTAAAAATACTAGTTTTCTTTGGTACATCTACACAATGGAGTACTATGTAGCTCTTAGAAAAGATGAAGTCATGAAATTTACATACAAGTGGTACAACATGGAAAGTATCATGCTAAGCGAAATGAGTCAGAAAGAGAGGGATAGACATAGAAAGATTGCATTCATCTGGGGGATATAAAGTAACAAAATATGAGATTAATACCGAAGAATAGCTGAGATCAGCACCAGGAGGATTACTCCATAGCTTAGTGGCCAGTTGGGCATTCTAGAGGAAAGGGCAGCTCAGATAGAGAGGGGAACACCAAATAAAGGGTGTTTGGAGGTCCCTCCCAGGAGGGAGGGGGGATGCATGTCGAAAGTGGACTATGGACTGAACATGTTTGCCACTCAATGCCTCTTTTGCAGACCACAACACCCAAAAGGAGAGAGAGAACACAGGGGATTGCCCTGCCACAGAGGCAGGGGAGGATGGGGGATGGGGGTGGGGGGGATATTATCCATGGTGGTGGAAAATGGGCACTGGTGGAGGGATGGGTATCTGATCATTGTATAATCAAACCCAAGCACAAAAAATTGTAAATCTAAAAAAAAAATACTAGTTTCTAAGATGAGACAAAGCATCACAGTTGGGTTCCTGTACCTCTGCTTGTCTTCACCTGCTCTATTATCTCACTTAAACCTACTGTTCTCCAATGGTCTGTGTCCCTTGCTGTTTCTCAAAGACTCGCGCTAGAATTTGCGTTAGAGTCTTCACTTAGCAGGTTACTCTACTTGAAAAGACTTTTGTCCTGTACCTGCTGGAACAGTAGTTTTTAATTTTACCTTCTTGATAAAACCTAGCCTTGGCACCTATAAGTTCAATCTGTCTTTCATACCAGCATTCCTGATTCCTCGTACCATATATTAATTTTTATTTTCTCTGTTGCACCCAAGCCCTGCTAAAATTTTACCTAGTGTTTTAAAATATTTATTATGCATTTTATATAAGTTTTCTGTTGCTCTCAGATCAATTTGCTGATGTATTAGTCCTTTCAAATAATACAAAAATATATTCCAGCCTTTTGCAGGTCAGAATTTTAGCTTGGACAACTAATTTTGCTGCTCTGGATTTCATAAGGCTGAAGTCAACTTGCGCATCCCTTGGGCCTTTTTTTAAGAGACTCTGGAAACAGCAAACTTCCAAGATCTAAGTTTAAGCAATTTAATTCTTTAAGCTATGAAACGAAGTTCTGGTTGTCCTCTTGGCACTCAGCAAGTTTCACCTTTAGATCCTAGTTTCTCAAGTTCTTACATTGCTTCCACACATCTGGGACAACAGTTGCTCAGCATGTACTTCAGAGGATTGGACTATCTTTGGTTATTCCCTCTCCACAGCTTTCCTTCTCCCAGACACATATCTCTGTTAAGAGATTGTATCATTGGATGTATCTGTCAGATAAATTAAAAAAAAATCCCGGTTTTAAGACACACAGCCTTAGCTTTATTTGCAAAACCTTTTATCTTCTCTGGTAACATATTTACAGGTTCTGGGTATAAGTGTATGAACATCTTTGGAGAGTCATTATTCTGTTTACAATAGATGATTCTTGCCTTTCTTTCTCTGGCAGAAGTCAACAAAAATTCATGCAGATAAGTGTCTCCATGTTTTGTTTACTAATGTATTCACAGTGCTTGGAAGGAGGCATTTCAACTGGTACATGCTCAGTATTGAAAGCATGCATGAGTGAAGTTTTATTTTCACTCAACTATAAACTATTGTGTATATGATTAATGATGAACAATTCTCAATTTGCATGTTTAAAATGTACCCTGACTTTGAAAACAGATCTCAAATTAGAATTTGACTACGTAAGCACATTGCTACAATTTTCATAAGAATATGCTGTATAAGTCTAGTAAAAGCCAAATGGCTAACCAGAAACCATATTTTCACAGGCATATTCTGATATTTTTGCAAATATTTAAAGATATATACTATTTTAAAGCATTCACAAAAATTCAAGTTTTAAAAAAAGGATAACAAATGAGTAAATATTTATAAAATTCAAAATATATCATAATAAAGTATGGGCTTATTACCCAAAAAACTGAAAATGAAATAAGTCAATTTGAGTACCAATAGTAATAAGTAATAATCTATATATAATAACAGTAAATTCTGGTTTATATACCATAGAATTGACAGATATATATATACATTTTATATAAATACACATATATACACACGGTGTGATAAATGATAACATGTATATTTACATATTCATGAATATACATTTCTGTCTTCTGGAAGGAAAGAAAAAATATCAGGAAACTTTAAATAGCTCCAGCGTGTTAACCTGCAATGTACAACAATGAAATCATACCAAGTAGAATAGAATAATAGAATAGAAACTTGAACCAAATTAATATGCATACTTATTCACTGGAAGGTTACAAAAACTTGAAATCGGCTTATATAATGCCCTGATAGGTGTTTACATGGGACATTTTAAAAAATACATGACTCTTCATTACATGAGGAAGTGTTCACCTTATATTGTTAAGTGTAACACTGTAGCATTGTCTTCCCATTGTTCATCGATTTGCTCGAGAAGGCACTAGTAACGTCTCCACTGTGAAACTTGTTGTTACCGTTTTGGGCATATTGAATATGCCATGGGGAGCTTGCCAGGCTCTGCTGTGTGGGCGGGATACTCTCGGTAGCTTGCTGGACTCTCCAAGAAAAATTGAACCTGGGTTGGCCACGTGCAAGGCAAATGCCCTACAGCTTGTGCAATTGCTCCAGCCCATTGTTAACTAAAAATGGTAAAATTAATACTCACATGTAAAATAGTAAGATATGTAAGATAGTCTTTGTAGATTTTGTACCCCATATATAATGAAGGGAAAGATAACGTATAATGAAAGTGTCAAACAATAAAATCTTCCCTAGGGATACAGTTTGGGAATGTCTTTTAAGTTTTGTTTACCTTTATGAATCTTGGATTATTTTTGTCAGGATGTATTACCTTAGTTTTCAGGGGAATTTATTTAAAATATTACCAAGATATTTATTATGTTCAGCAGAGGATGAAAGGTACATACATTTAATCACATCTGTTTCTTCATCCACTAAGTGCAAAGAATAGGCAGAAATAATGAAGAAACTATCCAAGTAGTCACCTGAAATGTTGCATAGCTGTTTCTATATATTCTCTTTGATGCATGGGGGAAGAGAAAATAGAATTATACTAAGACACAAGGAGATATCATCTTTGTTTTACCCTTCCCCTAGTAAACTCGATTCCTTGGTATTTTATTTAGTTAATTATTAGTTTTGTTTATTTGTGAGTCACACCTGTGAATGAACAGGGCTTACTCAGGCTCTGTGCATAAGGTTCACTCTGGCAAGTCTCAGGGAACCATCTCTGGTGCCAGGAAATAATGCCACTTGATATCCTGTAAGGTTAGACTATCTCTCCAACTCCAGATTTTTTTCTCTTTTTGGGTCTCACCTGGCGATGCACAGGGATTACTCCTGGCTCTGTACTCAGGAATCACCCCTGGCGATGTTCAGGGGACCATATGGGATGCTGGGAATCGAACCTGGGTCAGCCTCGTGCAAGGCAAACATCCTATCTGCTGTGCTATTGCTCCAGCCCCATCAATCCCAGATTTTTAATTGTTTGCATTTCCATAGCTAATTATATGTTAATGATCACGAGTAACCACCTTGAGTTTATACCACAATTAAAGATGCATATACCCAATTATTTACACCATAAGTGGTAAGCACTTATAACAACAGAGCTGTATATTATTTTAATAATTTTGCTACTTGAATACCACAAAACTTTTTTTAAATCATGTGAGTTTCTTCTGCTCATTTATTTAGAATGTATTTCTAACTTAGTTGGGTGAAATTTATTAAGGTTTTTGAATATTAATCTCAAATTTCTCCAAGATGAAATACTAATTTACTCTTCTCTCAATACCCACACACACTCTCTCTCTCTCTCTCTCTCTCACACACACACACACACACACACACACACACACACACACACACAAACACACATACACACATATATATTATATGTGTAAACTCTTACAACAATAGAATCATATTCTTTCTTGCTGTTGGACTTCTCATATATTAAAACACATAGAAGGTGCACATAAAGAGATCACTAAATTTCAGTTTTTGGTATCATTATGCAGATTTGGAAATGCATTATTTATAGAAATTTCTTCTTTTATTAGATACTAATGAAAAACTTAGTAATTAAGTTTGAAGTTTTTAATTGTTTTTCTTTCATTCAAATATTAGCTTATAGGCACTATTAATAATGTTGAATCTTGCATGAAACAGTTAATTTTTATAAAGATTATGGAAGTAAATATGTTGGTAGAATTTATGTGATTGCTTTATATATCATTTATTCTGAGCTATCCAAGCACTTTAAGTGTCCCTCTTATTGTATTCTTGCTCCAAGTGCTTGAAAGATTATGCAAAATTATGTGACAAAAGGCAGATTCTTAATAAAAGACAGGGGTTCTAAAAATAGAATTCATAGCTGTCAAAGTGATTTTACAGTTCATAATTCAAGAAAGGTGTTTGGAAAAGACGAATTGGACAAATGATTGCACCTTCAAAGTGAAGAGTGTGGCTTTGTTGAGGATTGATAGTTTTATTTTCTTTCACTGGTAAGGTTAGTAGTATTGCTTAAAATTACTACTCCCCTTATCTTTGAAAAACATGTGAAACATAAAGGATATGTCAGGGAAGGGAAATAAATGATTAATTCTCAGACATTTTTAAAAACAGCATGTAACCATCTTCTTCATGGTGTAAAACTTTGTGGAATTTATAGATATGACAGAATATTATACTCTAGCAGTAACACGGAAGAGTTCACATTCATCTGGATAGAGCAAGTAGAAAGCAAGATGAGAATATAACAAATTTTATTTCAGAATTTAATATAATGTGTGATGTAATAACACATTGTAATTCCTCAAATTAAAAGGCAGTTTTGCTAATTACTTTATAGTATTGATAACGCTACATCAAAGCACACATGTTATCAATCATTTTACATAATTAGAATGCATATGCACATCATAGGAAAAATATTTAAAAGGAAATGTTTTGGTAAATATTTCTCTAAAAACACTGATCACTGATTGCTAAACATTCATTGCTTTTGATTTTAAATTAAAGATTTATTTTGATTCTATTTTTGTGTTATGGCTTTTGCGCCATACCCAGCTGTGTTCAAGGATTGCTCCTGATTCTGGGCTTATGGACCACTCCTTGGCAAGTGTGGGGACTGTACAGGGTGCCTTTTTATTTTGGCGCAGAATCTACTTAGTCTGATGTAGTCACATTTGTTTATCTGTATTGAATCTTTGAAGATGCCTCTATAAGCAATGCCATGCAGTGTTCTATTATGTTTAATCTATATATTGATAACAAGATCTTTCAAACGCTTTGGCTTGACTCTTGTATTTTGGGATATGGTGTTTGAAAGGGGTCTGATTTCATATTTTTGCGTATGACTGACCAGTTTTCCCAACACCATTTTCTGGCTTAATGCCTTTTAAAGTTACACTGATGCTCTTTCTCGCCTATTTACTTTCATAGATATGTCAACAAAATGCTATTTACTAAATGAGACACTGACCATGAAAAAGAGACTTATGTATTTATTGTAACTTATACAAGCTGGGAACTAATAAACCACTTTTGTTATAACCTTTGACCATAAAGTGGAATTTTGTGGTGTCTCAGTTTTCATTCCTTTTGGACTCATGGTTCACAATCAGTTTTACTTGTATTAGGCATTCATTCTAATATTCTTACTTGCTGTGTCTTACTTGTCTGCAAAGCATAATCCATCGTGATAGGTCAATTGCACAATAAGAAACCTCAGCAGTTTCCATGACTTATCACTTAATTCAATCAACAAAAAATGTGTAATCAGAGACTCAGCCAGGCCTGGAATTGAGCACTATGGTTTCTAAAAAAGAGCTCTAAAGTGATTGTTCTGGAGACCTGATTCAGTAAGATTGAACTTTGAATACCCAGGAATTGATAATGTTTGAGAACATGAACAAAGCCACTCAGTAACTATGGGTTATGGACTGAGTAACTATGGGTTATGGACTTTTTGCCAGGTATCCTGGACAAATTATATTACTCTGACCTGAATTCAGTATTATTCCATTTAATCCTTTAATATGAACATGCAAACATAAACTATACAGGAATTTATTATAAAAATTCAAGCATTAGTATTTAACACTAAAATTGATCAGTCTATAACAAAATTGAGTCTCCTGCTCCCGCGCCTGACTATTCCTCGCCGGGGCCCCTTGGAGGAGAGTGGGTTGAGCTTTCCTCCCTGCCCTGACCAGGGCCCTGGCAGCCGAAGACCTCCAGGACCAGCCACCACCATGCTGAGACCACTCTCCGCACACCTGAAGGTACCGGCAGAGGGACAAAGCCACGTGGGTTGCGGGGCCGAGATCTCCAAGCCTACTCGGATTGGAGTCAAGTATCCTCCACCCAGATCCTCCAAATTTCAGTAGGCGGGGGTCACACCCACCAACAGGCCCCCTGGCGCTGTGTAATCCCATCAGCGGCCAAGACTCTGAGACTATAAAAACCAGCTCCCAGAACCGCGCAGCCGCGAATCTTATTATGACATCTCATTCCTACTTTGACAAACTGGCAGGCTACCGAATGTAGCCTGCCCACATGGCAGAGTCTGGCAAACTCCCCGTGGCATACCCAATATGCCAAATACCAGTAACAATGATAGGTCTCATTCTCCTAAAGAGCCTTGAATATAACCTCAGGGCCAGGATGAAGGAGATGTTACTGGGGCCTGCTCGAGGCAATCAACGAATAACAGGATGATTTGTGATTGTGTTGTGATAACATAATTTGGATCTATTATTTATTTTACTTTCAAGGAAGAATATCTTGTTTACTTTTTCCTTCCAAGCATCTGTGGTTTTTAATTTTTTATAGTATTCATATAGTAATATTCATTTTCCTGTTATCTTTTCTAACAAAGTTATGCCACTTCAAATGCACATTGCAGTGAATGATGTGATCAATTGTTATGAACTGAATAGTTTAAACAAAGAATAATTGTTTTATTACTCAGTACTTTATTCATTTAATTGTTCTTTTAATATTCTGCTATTAATTTGGCAAGTAAAGCACCTGTAAAATTATTGAGAACAGAGAGAACAAATTTCTTTGATATCAAAGAATTAAAAACTTATGTGTATAACCTCTCAGTATCTGTATTGAAAACCCTAAAAGGAGAGAGACAGAGAAAGAGAGAAGGAAAGAGCCATAGAGACAGGATGGAGGGGGTGGTGGGAGAGAAAACTAGGGCCATTGGTGGTGGGAAATGAACACTGGTCGAGGGATGGGTGTTGGTACATTGCATGACTGAAACCCAACCATGAATAGCTTTGTAAGTATATCTCACAGTGATTCAATAAAAATAAAAAATAAAAATAATAAAAGCATATGTTTAGGGGCCACAGAGATGTATAGCAGTAAGGCATTTGCCTCATTCAAGACCACCAGGAGTCACTCCTGGTCACAGAACCAGGAATACACCAGAGCACTGCCCTAACATCTTGACAGGCCCCTCATCCCCACCCTTAAGAAAAAGATCAAAAAACTAAAACGAAACATGTGTTTTTTGCTTACCAATGTTCTGTTCATTGTTGGTGTTACCTATATAAACTTGGTAAAGTGTATTCACTGTTGAAAAAACAAACATCAATGATAGATTTTCAGCTAAGTCCAGATATACGTATACACATAGAGAAGACAATCTAATTTTTTAATAATGAATATTAATTTTCAAAAGCTTTACACTTTGAATTTCTTCTGTATATGATTGTTTTCTCTAAATGTGTCATTTTTTAGAGCACTGTGCATGGAAATTGGCAGAACACGGTCATAAAAAAAATAAAACAGGATATCTGCTATACTGTGCCTTTTAGGTGTCATTACTTAATTGTATGTTCTTCTTTCTTTACTAAGAGACTTGGATGATAACCAGATCCACCTGTTGGATGCCCTCTCTGACCATATCAGTGATTTTCCTTTCCTCTCAAATCCTAAGGCTTGCTATTTTTACTTCCCAAATGTAATAGTTAGCATGTATTGCTACATAGAATTGTTATTCCTTTGACTCAGACAAAATTTATTCTCTGAACTTTTATACAGTGAAGAAAGTATTGAAGAAACTATTGAGTATTGCATGCAAAATTATTGAATATTGCATCTTTGAAGGACTCTTCTCTATGTTTCATGCTTCATCAATCCACTGTTATACCCATCAGTGCATCAGATATGCTCTGTGGGAGAATATGACATTGGCCCTACAATTGAACCCTCTAGGAGGCCAAAGTGCTTTTGTATATGATGTAATTAATAGTTTTCTAAGGTCTTGAAGCAAATTAAATAAACCATTTCTAAGATGATGAAGTCACAAGCAATACAAAATGAATTATTTAGCATCTGCTTGTGGAGCAGTCTTGGTTGGTAGGTGGAAAATTCAAAATAATTGTGGTGGAAAGGTTTTAACATCACAGCCTACAGATTGTATTTACTATAGTGCTTTCAGATCCTCAGTTTTGTGATATATAAATGAGAATAATAACAATAGTTTAAAAATAGCTATTATTCTAAATAGTATTTATTAAAAATGCTTGTTCTAGGCCAGAAAATATATGCAAAGTTTTTATTATCTACATAATAACCCTTGGGAGAATGAGTTCTTTTAACATAGTATCAGGTAGTAAAATGAAGTGGAGATACTTTGTCAAAAGAACTCATAAGTGTTTTATTTAGAGATTAGTTATATTCTAAAAAGTCAGCAGTGACACACAGGTTTCCATGGGTACTAAAGGAATTAGTGATTAGATATTGCAATTAATGCATCTCTAAAGGTGTTTATCCTCTTCCTGACATCTAAATCTTAGAAAACAAATGTTTTTTTATATTACTAGTTTTCTGTATCTCCTGTGGTAATTCTTTTTTATATCTAGTTTATGTTGCTAGAAACAGTTTAAAGTTTTCTAAAAGAAAGTTTTTTAAAAAATTGGAAACCCAACTTCCTTTATGTCTATTTTTTTATACTTTGGGATAGATGGCTACATTAATTCTAAATTGTATGTTGTTGATATACATGATTATTGCAGCCCCATCCCCACCAGTACACAGTAACTCCAACATCACCACCACATTAAAATGTCTATGGGAGAGGTGACTATCCCTAACAATCACCTCTAGCCCAGTCATTAATTCCTCCCTCCCCTTCCCTCCCCTCCCCTCAGAGTTGGATAATTAGTATTTTAATCCAAGGTCAAAGGTTCTCATTGTTTGATATTGTCTTTTCTCATCGTTGTCTTCTAGGTTGCACAATGGGATATTATCTGATATTTGCCCTTCTTCAACTTACTTGGCAAAGCATGATACCTTTCAGTATTAGCTACATCTATGGTGCAACTAATAACATAATTTCATATTTTCCTAGAACTCTGTGTTCCATTATGTCTGTGTGTTTGTGTGTACGTGTGTGTGTGTGTGTGTGTGTGTGTGTGTGTGTGTATGATTCCTCTACAACAGTAAATGTTTCTCATATAAATAACACTGGACTGATACTGTATTCCCTTCCAGAATTTCCTTGAGTGATATGGTGATGAGAGTCAAGAGTGCCAGATAGCATAGAGGTATGGCATTTGCCAGCATTTGCCTGCAATCTCATTCATCAGGTATTTTTTTTTCTTTTCTGTCAAGTAAATGTTTATTTCTTTTCTTTAAGTTGTTAAAAATAAAATAAAGTTTGTTGCTCCAAAGCCTCAAGAAAGTAAAAGATTGAAAATAAATACAAAATAATAACTAAAATATATGTTTATTTGTGGACAGCAAGTCTAAGTTGTAATGGAAGCAGAGCCAACTCATTTAGATAGGGCTGTTCTTTCTCTGGAACAGTGAGAAATGATACACAGTTTGTTCTGGTCCTTCTCATTTGTCATTGTTTCACAGACATCCCCCATGTGTATAGGCCTCTCTGGACATGTTGCCCTGAAATGTGTCTTGCTTTTGAAGGCAGGGTCTACATCTTCTATGGCCATTGTTTTATTTTTACTTAAGGACATTTGTTAAATGAACAAAGTTATGGGTGAAATTTGCCAGTAATCAAAAATCATCATTGAATTCACACACACACACACACACATATGTAATATATATCTTATGTAAGAGACTACATTTGCTGGCCATGTGGTACCTAGGCAAAAACTGGGACTTCCATATTTAAAAATATGTACTCCAGCCCTTTGTGTCATCTTCCTGTCCCTATAATAAATATTTGAAAATAGGTCAGCATGAATTATAAGTGAAAGTTGTTTTTCATTATTAAAAAAATGAGTATGCTTTTGTGTCAGTTTAGATGCATCACTTGATTCACAAAATGATAAAAGTTCATTATTTTAAAAAATTCCCTTTTGCATTTCCCCCTTTCTTAGAAATTCTTAAACTATTACTTCATTGATTTGCTCACTTACTCACTCTTCCACTTACGCACATTTTCAAGTGATAACCTCATGAGGTGACTTGCTGAAAGTTACAGGGAAATAGAAAGTCCTCTTAGTATCTACTGTGCATAGACTTGACTCACAGATATGTTACAAGCAATCCAATTGAGCTGTACTGCTTTTGTGTGATGCATGAAAGAATAAACAACACAAGAGAAGAGATGTTAATAGAAAATATAGAACTAACTTAATTTTTCAGTAGTAGGTGTAGAAAGTACTGAGGGGAAAATGGTGAAGTCATCTTTATATAACTTTCTCAGATGCTTATACCTGATTTTTGAGATGCGGTTGTTGCCCTCTGAGAATTAAATGGAATGATTGACACTAGTCATTTTTGCCTGGTGAGTCCATGTATCAGCTGATGTTAACATAGAAAATTAAGAAAACATTTTTAGATTCATGTACCTTCCTCTGCAAATTATAGATAAGGTCAAATCTGATATTTTATAGTTGAGAAGAGTAGCATCAAAGATATGATTTATGTTGATGATTAGTTTACACTTATATGAATACCTGCATCTAAATAAAGTGCACCTTAACCTTAAGTGGATGTTAGATGAGGTGAAGTCGAAAGTCAGAGAAGCCTAACAAAAGTGTCATCCACAGACTTCCAAAAGCTGCCAGGATCTTGGATCTGAACTTGACAGATTCAAAAATTCAGAAATAGTCTGAATCAATCATCCCTCTCTTTAGAGGCAGTTATCCCTAAACTATTAACAGAAACCCATTATCAAAAATAGTGGGGGGAAATAATAGTCAATTTTAAAACAAGAAATCAATTCCATAGACCAAGATTCTAGCACAACTGGTGCATTTTCTCCCTCAGTGAATCCGTGTAGTATATACTACATTCAGAAGATTGCTTGGACAGAATGGAAGTAGAGCAGAGTTCACAGTAAAGGGAATAATTAACTGCTTATGGAGCCTGGTCTGGAAAAGTCTGATAGAGGATATAATACCAGAGAGATCAATCTAGCCAGAAAAAACAGGACCTTAAAGATGTGGAAACAAGAATAACACTGTAGAGCAAGCAAGTGCTGGTTGATTGGGCTTGGGAGGGCTCCAGATGGCAAGAATTAATTTGGGGGAGGTAGAGATCAGAAATTGAAAAACTTGTTCCATTATATGGGATGAAAGATAATTCAATGATGATCAAAAAGGAATAGGCAAAGAGGTAGGAGAAAATCCAGGAGAGATGGGTGTCCCAGAAGACAAAAGCTTTTGAGTGTAAGTGTGGAAGGAGAGACATAAATTAAAAATAAACCTTCCATTGTATGGTTGAGACCCAAGCGCAAAAATTTGTAAGTCTGCAACTGTACCTCATGATGTCTCACTAATAAACAAAATAAATTAAAAAAAATAAACCTTCCCTGGCCTTGCATCTGTCTGACTTGGATTCAGACTCCAGTACCCTTGATGGTCCCCCAAACACTGCCAGGAATAAGCTCAGTGTAGAGCCAGGAGTAAGCCCTGAGCTCTGCTGAGTATGATCCACAAACAAACAAATAAACAATAAATAAATAGATATATAAATATAAAACCTTTCCTTAAATCTGATAAACCTTTGAACTGCTAAAAGATAAACTGAAACACATTACAGTTTTTCATGTGTTACACTCAGCTGAATCAATTAGTGCCAAACTGAAAATAGTTCTAACAATCCACAGACAGGTACCAGGGAAGAAATTTTTATAAGGATATCCAAGAAATATTAAGGAATTATACCTGGTTAACTAGTTAATTTAAGCAGTTTTCTTTGGGAAGTTCAAGTGCTTGTGGTTTTTCCTTAAATTACTTTTTTTTTAGATTCCAGTGCAACTTGGTTTTTGGTGTGCTAACATAGGATATCAAGACAGTACAACACCAGTCTAATAGCCTTTTTGTTCCACTACTTTAATATAACAAGAAGAGGAGAGAAAGAAAAGATTTGTTATCAAGAAGGGTCTGACCATAGTCTGACATTACAGGAATTCTACTAAGATATTGCAGACACATGGAGAAATCTCACTAATTTATATGATCATCGCATACAGGCTCTTAAGATAAATGACAAATTCTTAAGAGGACTAGACAGCATCATTTGTCACACAAAGTGCATCCTAGATCCACCTGGTAATTGGGTTAGCAATTTGTATTAGATAGTGGGCTTTATTGAAAGAAAAATTAATTTATCTTTATGAAAGTAGGTAGCTTTGGAGAAAGCACCTGCAGAACTCTGTCCCTTACTCACTCAAAAAATCTTAAGTCACTATATCCCTGATGATTGTAGTTCAGAGTTGATTTCCAAGCCTTGAGCAGTAAGAGGCTTATCTATTTTCGGAAAGAGTTATATACACTTCAAAGAAACATACAGTTTAAAGTGCAAGTTTTTTTTTACTTTTTTATTTTTATTATTTTTTAAATTTATTTATTGAATCACTATGAGAACAATTACAAGGCCTTCAGGTTTAAGTCTTGGTCATACAATGATCAAACACCCATCCCTTCACCAGTGCATATTTTCCACTACCAAGAACCCCAATATATCCCCCATCCCACCATCCCCCATGCCTGTGAGGCAGATGATTTCCACTTAACTCTCTCTCTACTTCGATTTCATTCATTATATTGACAAAAGATGCACCATTATTATTTGGAATTTTCTCCCAACTATCAAACCTGCTGAAAAGGCATCATGAAATAATTTTTTTCTCTATTGCTGGTTATAAAGACCATATGATGATTTGGGATTTATTATATTTTACTAATTAAGTCTGGAGGGGTTTCTACCAAAAGCTGCCTAGTTCTGAGATTGGTTTGTGTGACTCTGAGTCCATGGCTGTGCCAGAGAGCCGCTTGTGGGGAGCAACTTGTGGTCTCGGCAGGGCAAGAAGGTCGTGACAGTTCCAATCCCTCCCCCCCCCCCCCACGCCATCCCATGAGGCCACAGATGCCCCATAACTGCTGGCTCATACCTGGCTGTCTAATAAGCTCTAAGGCAGCAGCCACCATGCTGCGGGGGGGAGGGGGGGTGAAGGAAGGGAGAGGGGAAGGCGGAAGAGACAGATGCCCTTTCCCTCTCAGAAGGTGTGTGTGGGGGAGGGGAGGGCACGGTGCCATAGCTTAATGCATAGTCCATTCACATATGTGCCAAAAGCTGCTGGGTTCTGAATTAGGTCCCTGTGCCGCTGGGGCCATGACCATGCCGGAGACCTTTTTTGCTTTTGTTATTTTTTTTTTTAACGGGCGAGGTAGACCCATTGGTCCTCAGGGCTATCTCCTAGGAATATAATTATGGCAATGCTCAGGGAACCATATTGGATGCAGTAGATTGAACCTGGGTTGACAACATGCAAGGCAAATCCCTTCCCTAACTGCTGTACTCTTACTGTAGCCCCTAAAGTGCAAGATTTCTAAATAAAATTTCCTAGACAAGGTAGTGGAAAAATCTCTTCCCTTATTTTCAATGGGGAGAATTAAACTTCTTTTAACTGGCATTTGCTCTGTGGGACTGTTTGAGTTTAAGTATAGTGGATCAGCTACCTCAAAAACAGAAGTTTTTTGTAAAAATAAGATGGGGGGTGATGGAGGCAGTGAGGAAGATCTGTATAAAATCCTATTTACAGCTCAAAGATGCCTGTTCTCAACTTTTTTGTGAGTTTTCACTCTATTGTATGAGTTTATTGACAGTGCCAGTCCACATTTTTCTATATGTAAGTCAGGAAAGCTACTACTAAATTAGTTAAATGGTCCTTTTATTGTATTTTTAAAGACCTTTGGCTTAGTACTTAAATGTTATTTGTATTTGAGGGAATTATGTTGGAATCCTGTACCCTGGGAATTTTGAAATACTTGACTGCCAACAGTTTTTATTCACAGATTTTTAAGGAATCTCCATCTTTTTTTTCTTTCTTTTTTTTTCACCCTGAGGCTCAAGGTTGCAAAGTAGGGCAGAGCTTCACCTACTCAATTTTACAGCTGCAGGGGTAATGCTGCTGTGATTTCTGCAGACACCCCCCCCCCATTTTTCTGGAAAGGGAAACTTTTAGGATCTTTATAATTGTTCAGATAGGATTTTATTTTTTATTTATTCCATTGTCTCAACACATTTCTAGAGACGAGTTTTTTTTAACACCTGCATTATAGTCTGACAAACACAACATATTAATTAAAAGACACTTTTCAATCATCATATCAGACACTTCACAAATTGTATTAACATAATAATTCCTCTATTTTAGATGTCAGTCTGTTTAGTTTTTCACATATATTTTCTCTGAAAAAGTAACAATATTTTTGTTTTCATTTTATCGATCAAAGTGTATATAGTGTTTATTCAGGCTAATCTGCAACATCTAATATTTGATTACACCATGTCATGTACATTGAGAAATTAACGACACGGGCTTGCTGATCACGGAAATTTACAAACATGGCAATAAAATGTGACCAACAGATTTGTGACTTGAAGTCTCTTGTACAGTGACATTTCTAAGAGTAATCCAGATGGGGCCGGAGCAATAGCACAGCTGGTAGGGCATTTTCCTTGCATGCGGCCGATCTGGGTTCGGTCCCTAGCATCCCATATGGTCCCCCGAGCACCTCCAGGAGTAATTCCTGAGAGCAGAGCCAGGAATAAGAATAAACCCTGAGCATCGCTGGGTCTGACCCAAAAAAAGCAAAAAAAAAAAAAGTAATCCAGAGAATTTTTGCAAAAGATAGTATGTGATTTTTCATCTGAATGATGACCAATGTTATAGTAACTAACAGAAATCCACTCAGCAGTTTGAACAGAAAGAAGTCTGTACAGGGAGAAGGAGAATAGGTCATTGAATGATCAAGAGTTCCACTTAGACACTGAGAACTGCTGAGATCCAAATGGCCTGGCTCTGTCCTCTTGTTCCTTAGAGCACCTGTTCTCCCACCTGGAATTTTTCGTGTGCACCTGCATCACTTTTCTGCTTTTACCTGACCAACTCTGCCTACTTTTCTGCTCATGAGGGGAAATTACAACTCACATGCTGAGTTGCCAAGATCTTGTAGCCTCAGTCCAAGTACTTTGCAAATGCTGACTGCTACCACAGACTCCTGATTTCAAGATCCTCAGGAAAAGAGAGCTTGATTTGGTCACAGAAGGACAGAAGAGCAGCCAGATTGGATGAATGTGCCTAAAATCATCTCCTCTAAAAGTAAAACAGGCAGGAGAGAGCTCAGGTGGAGATGGAACAGGTTATGGGAATTTACATAAGCAGGAGAAAGCTTGGGTACGAAGAGAGGAAATGAGAGGTGAATAACACTGTAATCCTGCTTGTGCCTTTCTGTAACGACTAAGATGAGTTTAACAAAATGTTTTAAGGAATGGGTCTTGAATCTCTGTTTTCCAGTTTGTAAAGGCAAGTAATAAAGTTCATTAAGGAACTAGGAATGGTCATCTTTCTCTTTATTCTGATTTTATTTTATTTTTTTAGTCGCACAGAGGCACATGTTCTGTGCAACAGCAGAAGATACTGGTTAATGCTGAGGCTGAGTGCAGACACCAAAAACTTGGGACTAGGATATTGAGTGTCAAAACAAAACAACATTATTTAAGTCAGGTATCACAAGGAAAGGTGGATAGTCCTTCATATACTGGGATTATTTTGGCCAATTCAAGGCTATCCTTGAAGTTCGTGTCATTGAGAATTCAATATATGATATATCATTTCATAAAATATTATGTGTGCATGACTTTGATGATACTGGTGAAGCCCCGAAGTAAGATATTAAGTAGTTTAGATTGAGCAGGTTGTACCTCAAGCCTAAGGAGGAACTTACTAGAGAATGAGTCATAAAAAGTGCCAGAGTTGTGACACTTAGGAGTCAGATTGCATTAAAAGTTAAAAGTTAAGTGTTGAGGCAAGATGCTGGTGGCTAGATTCAGGAAAGAACTAAAAAAAAAGTGTTTTTCTTGATCTTAGTTTACTGGTTTAATTTATCTCTATTTATAATTCTTCTTACTGTCCCTCTTGGAGAGCCCAGTAAGCTAACTAGAGTATCCTGCCCACACGGCAGAGCCTGGCATGCTACCTGTGGAATATTTGAAATGCCAAAAACAGTAACAAGAAGTCTCACAAAGGAGACGTTACTGGTGCCCACTTGAGCAAGTCGATCAACAATGGGATGACAGTGCTACAGTGCCACAGGGATCCAAGCATATAAGCTGGACTGGAAGGCTTGAACTAAGCCCAATAAAGTAAGGTATCAGTGTGTGAATATAATAGCCTGTTTAGCTCAGTATCCCATATGATCAATGTTTTCCATAAGAGAGATTATCCAGGTCAAGGTTAAACAGCCTCTTAAGCAGTCTTTGTCAAGAATGGGGAACAATATTTATGACATGAATGAATCATTTATTTCTTGAACAGTAAAAGAGAAAGATGAAATCTTGGCAACTTTTTGTCATTTGGTAACTCTTAAATATTCAATAATTTGGTGAGTCAGTCACACATAGAAAAGGGTTGACCCTACAGATATAAAGTATCCAGCACAAGCATTTTCAGAACAAGAAAAAAGAGTGTAATGTTGTCCTTGAGGAAAAGTAGATAGAAATCTTATGAAAAGATTTGTTGTAAAATTAGATGATAATCGGAATTTGTCATGACATAGAAACAAAGGGGTCAGGGAAGTAGGGATTCAGGAAAATGGAGAATATGGGTCAAAACAATAGAAATATTATGAAAAATGAAATTGGAGAAAAGGGACATGCATTGGAAACAAGTGTGCTATTAGTGACTTTTGAGAGTACAGTATCAGGAGATTGATTAGAGCCGAGACAAAATTTCAGAGGGTTAAAAGTTGAATGCTGAATGGTGCTTAATAAAAATGAAGGCAGATCAATGACTTAGGTGTTATAAGTAAAAGGGAAGATTTAAACAGTGACAGGACTTTCATTAAAAAATGAGAAGAATTGTAGATAATTGATAATTGTTTCTACCTATTCTACCTGACAACTGCTGTCTTCAATTTTTTGTATGGTAAATTAGACTATAGGTAGGTTCCCCACCTTCTTTGCAACACTTAGTTGTCTACTGATTTATGTAATCACAACTTTCCACTTTTAATAGAATGGCATAGAGTCAAATCATAATTACAAAATTATCTAAAACAGTTCAGTTGTTGCAAAAAAGTAATTATTTGAGGATTTAATTTTTCTACCTACCCTAAGCATGGAAATTGGTGCTCAGTATTTAATTACAGGTGACATTTATTTATTTATTTATTTTATTAATTAAGCTTGAAAAAAATTCTAAGAAATAATTTTTATCAGTGACACTTATCATTTATGTCCCCATATCCCATAGTGTAATTTCAGGTAGCATTCTGGAAAAAAGCAGAAATAAAGCTAAGAAAAAAGTAAAGGCCAATAGCAAATACTCCTTGGAACAAATAACCTCTGAGTTCTCTATATGACAAGTAAAATATGTAAATATAATTTTCTATCACTTTCTCTCTAGTCTGTGACAATGACCAGATAATAAGAGTGAGAATAAAAGCCGAGCCAACTTGTGAATGTCCAAATGAGTGACTTACTAACCAAAAGGGATTTTCTGTCAGCATGTTGTAATTTCCCCTGATATTAAAGGTCATACTGTGTCTCACCTAGTGCCAAATATAAACTGGCTTGAAAATCAATAAATACACAGCTTACATGCAAACATACCATCAGTCCAGAAGGATGGTGAGGGCTGTGATTTTCAAAGTGGTTCACATGGCCTTAAAATTAAGCCCATAAGACATATGAACAAATAGTTGCTTTTTAAATTTTATAACATGATTCCAAGATTATCCTACTGAACAGCCCAACTTAGAAAAACCAATTAATCTTTTAATATTTTTGTTATCTAATACTTAAAACAAAAACATAGAAAAGAGTGATAGAGAAGAACCTGGCTGTTGAGTATAAAAGTTAGACACTGATAAGAGTGAAAGACACTGGGCAATGTTTTTATGTATTAATCACAAAAATTGAAATGCATAGTAGAGTAAAAAGAAATCCTCCTTTCTACATCCAAACTACAGTGTTCCCTTTAAATGTGGCATAGGATGGAAGAAACAACAGTGTGACCAAAGCAATCCACTTCCTTCTACCTTGGTTTCGAATGATCTGATCATGAACTGAAGAAAGCAAGCTGACAGCAAAATCAGTTTGGCTACAACATTTGAAGTAACTGTTAGAAAAATCCTTAATGTTTTATGAAATATTAAATCTTTAATGTTTTCTAAAGACATTCTGAAAATAGCATCCGAAATTACAGTCATGATTCTGAAGATGACTTTGAAGAATAGGACTCATGGGAATATACAGTATGGATATCCTTGTTTTGTTTTTATCTTGAATCTGTTATATTAGGAATTGCTAGTAATTTATTTTCATGGACCATGTGTATTATTTTAATTATTTTAATATTTTAATAATTATTTAATTATGAAAAATTCAGTGAAGTCAGTATTAATATTTCCATGTATAGGTGAAGAAAATAATTATTTTCAAGAACACACAGTTTGTAAAAAAATGGGATGAGGATTTGAAGGCAGCCATTTTTCCTTGTGTCTTCATGCTCACAACCATGCCTTTGAATGAAGACACAGCACGGCTTATATGCAGTGCCAGAATGCTGCAGATTTAAGATTAGTGCACAGTGGTAGAAGTGGCCTGCCTGGCTTCTGTAATAATTTACCACAATAAAGCCAATCAAAGTGGCTTCTTTGACCTCAGCCAGCAGAGGCAGTCACAAAGAAATAAGCACACAGACAGACCCTGTGGTATGTCCAGGTTGACAGCTAGTCCTGAACAAAGGAATAAGCTGGTCATTTGTTGAACACACTTTCTGCATCCACACCCTGACTTTCGGACTCCAGACATTGAGCCATTGTTTTAGTTAGTAGATACATTAAGAACAAAGACTGGAATATTCATAAACTGTAAGGTAAGACACAATCAATAAGAACCCTTAAAGTATAATATTAAAATCAGGATAATCTCTTATTCTGTTCTTGTCTGGGTAAACATTTGCAGCCCTCATGTAAGCTTATTTTATCCAGAGTACTATTCTGACCTTGGAGTTATTAAGGGTATGATTTCCCATGCTTTCCCTCCTTACTCTCTCCCTTTCTTCCTTCTTTCATACCTTTCTGAGAAATTGTCAGAAAATCTCTAAGAATGCAACCATTCTCAACAGGTATCAGTAGCTTTGATACTTGTCTCTCCATTTCCCTCTTTTCTCTTTATGTATTTTCACTTTGCTTTTGTTGCTAATCAGTACCTTTCAGCAAGATTCACATTTTATTTTGCCATTACCTAAGGACTCTTTCAATGTGAAATTGTCACTTTCTTTTTCTAATCATTGCCAACTTCACATCTTTGAGTAATGGTGACCATTTTATTGTGAAACTAATTGTGACTGTTACCTCTTCCATAGCTACATATTATCATGAACAGTTGCATCTTTTCTTTGATAGAATCTACTATATTCAATGCCTATGAAATCAAAACCACTGGAAAGATACTAATTGAAACATACTTCAAAAAATTAAGACCATTGGTTTGGTGATATTGTTTGCATGCCCTTATTTATGTTCTACTGAATGATAATCCATATTTATTATCTTTTTCTCTGTCATATGTGTTAATAGTTACAGTCCTGGGATTTATTGACATAAAATGAGCAAGCATTTACCTCAGTGATAAAATTGCTTTCATCACCGACTTTATTTAGAATATCTTTGGAATCGTTTATTCATTGTGGCAACACACAAGCTCTTTATTAGGTCTTTCTTCAACAGATGAGTGTATGACCTTGTATAATCTCTAGGGTGGCCAGGGGAACCCCAATGGCTCTCTCTCTCTCTCTCTCATTTCCTGGGTGTGTTGGACTCCAGCTGCTCGCCCACCTGGCATGGCCCAGGCTATGGGGCAGATGAAGGAGAAATGATGGCCAAGCTGTTTGATGATCACTTGCCATTTATTCTATTCTCCCTACATTCCTCTTCCACTCTAGCAAAGCTCCCCATTCTAGTCTGCCCCTTTTCTCTCTCTCACAACCTTGCTCTCTCACCTCTCCATGCACCTGTATCTGCATTCTTCCCCTACATTTTTCTCCCTCTGTCACCCTTGCTAGTCTCTCCGTACTCCCATCTTGTTGCCTTGGTCTCTCTCTCTTCTTTTCCCAACTGTCCACATTGGGGGTAGCCACCATACTCCATCAACAAAATCAACATAAGAAGCAGCAAAATCAACAACATAAGAAGACCATTTCTTTACTCACAGGCAAAATACCACTTATAGTGTTTTTCTCCTCTTCTTAGTCCAATAACTTAATGAACATCTTAATTCTACTTCTTGATATTAGTTATTTTGTATGGAAACAGGAAGAGATACACTGAGGCTTGTAGGGCTACTACCTGGGGACATCTTGCCACAAACTCAGACTATAGTGCTCAGTCCAAATTAATCATCCCTAACCCTAGCAGGGTTCATTGGCTGGAGTGATAGCACAGCAGTTTGCTTTGCATGCAGCCGACCTGGGTTCAATTCCTCCATCCCTCTTGGAGAGTCCAGCAAGCTACTGAGAGTATCCTGCCCCATGGCATAGCCTGGCAAGCTCCCTGTGGCATATTTAATATGCCAAAAACAGTAACAAGTCTCACAACGGAGACGTTACTAGTGCCCACTCGAGCAAATCGATGAACACCTGGAGAACAGTGCTACAGTGCTACTGCAGGGTCTGAATCTAGTTATTGATTTTTGGGTCATGACAGAGTTTGTCCATGACCAAACTCTTAATTTATAGTTAAGTATTATGACTCTTTGGCCAGGCCCATTTTGATGCCAGGGTGGCACACAGTCCACAGTTTGCCCTGAGTCCATCCAGTCCCTAGTCCGGGCCCTGATTTTGGGATGCTAGGAAGTAAGGGCAACTGAGGATTAAGTTGAGATAACATATGTCCAGGAGGAAAATATCACTCAGGGTCAATTAACTCCCAAGTTACAAAAGCATGTCTTCATTCATCTATACAAAAAGAACTTTGCTCTGAATTAACTATGCAAAGGACCTAAGGAGAAGAGAAATATTTACAAGTCAACAGAGCACAAAGAAAGAAGTTACAAATAAACAGAGAAATTGGAGCACTGTGATGGGAGTAACCCAATAAACTTAACCTCCCTGTGGCAAGGCAGAAAGGACAAACCAATGTTATCCTACATTACCTCTCTGCTCCAAGTCTTCAGATAATGATGGCGTTGCTTATGGATAAAGAAAAAATTGGATAAAATAAGCCATTCATGATCACTTGCTTTTCTTTTTAACAATTGGTTTATAATCTCAGAATGTGTTCTGTGAGATCTGAAATTGGTACTCTGCTCAAGTGGGACAAGGAGAGACTAAAGAGTTTAGTAGATGTTGGATTTAATAAGCAAGGATGCATATAAAGATATCTCCAGTTATCACAAGATGAGTAGATATGCACTTACCCTCCAGAATCTTTAAAATGTCAAAGGGAATCTTAAATGGCTCTAGTCTTAAATACCTTCAAATGGTCTCAGTCACACCTACACCTTACTCTTTTAAGGCTATGTCCTTGGAACAAGTCCTACTGTGGTGATTGTAGATAGGTAGAGTTCATATTCCAAGTACTGGATGGGATGTTTGGAAGTAGTGAGGACTGAAAATCTCTGATTAAGATGCCAAGATCCAGTTTGAAGGACAAGCTGCAGTCCTGTCCTTAAAATTACCCTCTCTGAGATCATCTAAAATGTCAGAAGGAGAAATATTTTTTTAAAGTAATTCTCCATCACTTAAATAACTATTGGAACTAATAAATAATAGGGTGGAGAAGGCACTTGTCTTGCTAGTGTGTAGCCTGGGTTCCCTGAGAGCACACCAGGACTAAGCCTTGAGCAATACTGGGTGTCGATCCATAAGAAAAATAACAGTATTATGACTCAGTCATAGAAAAATGTCATAAGGGAATTTTATTTAAAAATAATTCTGATTGGTGTTTAATTTTGAGGGGGTTGGTAAAATTTTTTATATGTTAGCTCGTGTCACTGGAAATAAATTACACTTATCACTTATTTAGAAATTTTCATTCAACTTTTAATGAAAGCATTTTACTATGTCTCAGAGACTGAATACTATTTCCTGATCATAGTAAATTTTGCCATCCTCAATTATTTTATTTGGATTTAGAAACTACCAGTTACATGGTAGATATTTTCAAATATATAATTTAAATTTTTAGACTTTAGCATGTATTACGCTAATAATAGATTAAAAACCTAGGAATAAAAAGTGTAATTTTATTCATGGAATTTATTTACGCATATTACACATGCTTTATATATATGTGAAGTTAATATTATCTCCTCCTTGGCTTCTAAAAAATATTTAGGTTCTTTGTCCAAGATTATATAAGTTGCTGCTAACAGAGCTGGGTTTTAAATAATGTTTGCTCACTATAAAGAACAGTGTTTATTTCTTTTTAGGAAACCTTGGCAAGATAAACTTGAAATAGCTGAAGTCATCAGAAGCATTTATTGTACAGTTTCTCCATTGTTACAGGCTCAGCTATCTTTGTGTTCTAAGGTTGCATGGTCTCCTGATTAACTCTGCAGTGTTCTGTTCATTTGGCCCACCCCACTGGGCTTAACACCCCCATTTGTTCAGTGACTTTCAATTTGTTTTGCAATATTTTGTTCTCCATTGGAGAGTCTCCATAAGTGGGTATATCAGGTGGGATAGAGCCACTGGGAGCTGTGTGGAAGCACTGTGGTACCCACCCCGGCAATCAGAAGCAGTGATTTTGATGACAGTATGTGGTAAAGTTGCCCTCATGAGTCATACTGTAGAACATAAAAGTATGAAATATTTTAGGAGGGAGATGAAAATAACAGGAAAACCTGGGTTGTAGTTCCAAGTACAATCAGCAAAATACCAAGGAGATGGCAGAAGAAATAGTAAAATAAAGGAAGACAAAGTACATTTTCAGAGAAATGTTCCTAGAAGGTTAATTTTGAAGGAACAAAATAAATTGTACTTTACATTTTGCCCAACTTTTAACATTATTTTGAGGCTTTAAAATTATTATGAGCACGCATTAAACTAATTAAGAAAGTACAGAGAAGTTACAGACCTTAGTGCTGCTCATTTCATATAGAACTTTGTGATTCTTTGGATTCTAAAGTCCTTTCCATGGCTCCGGAGCCTCTCTACTGTCTCACTCCCTCCTCAGCAAACCAACTGATTATGTAATCTTACTTTCTTTGTTGTCATCTAGACTTTATGGTTATACCTGTATCATTACCAGCTTTTTTTTTGGAATACTTTGTAAACCCTTACATACATTTCTCATATTCAAGTATCCAAAAGAAACTGTGATGAGATTAACTAGTTACTAACCATTATGAAATAACAATGTGTTCTGTCTATGGAATGCCACGTGTAGAGGTATTATATCAGGTTGCCTTGAGCAAAATTTAGTCCATGAATGGTAATGTTTGATATCAAAGCACACTTATAATTGCTCACATATACTCAGAATATCTTGTGTAAAAGAAATTCTTATGAATCTTTTGTTCAGATAAAGATATGTGTGATAATATTTTTTCACTTTGCATTTTATTAAATTTTCCTTAGGCAAAGATTGCATAATGAGGTGAGTCAGTACATTGAACTGTGAGATGAGTATTCAATAGGTGCCTGTTGTTCTTCTTAACCTATGTTTCTATATCAGTTTCTATTTCTATATTACTTTATTAACTCTTCCTTTTTATTTATTTATTTATTTATTGCTTTTTGGGTCACACCCGGTGATGCACAGGGGTTACTTCTGGCTCTGCACTCAGGAATTATCCCTGATAGAGCTCATATGGGATGCTGGGAATTGAACCTGGGTCAGCCACATGCAAGGCAAACACCCTACCCGCTGTGCTATTGGTCCAACTTCATCTCTTTCTTTTTATAAGCCATCTCCATCGCTCTCTTCCCATCATGGAAATCCACTGTACATTTTTACTGTAATTTATTATTTGGGTTTTGTTTTGTGGCTATGGCTAGTGGTACTGGGGCTTAAGCCTGTCTCTGCACTTAGGGATCATGCCTGACTCTGTGTGGGAAAAACCATATAGTATGCCAGGATTTGAACCCAGGTCAGCCATGTTCAAGGCAAGCACTTTACCCACTCTCCAGCCCTGATAATTCATTTCTTTACCTTTAAAGCTTACTAATCTAAAATTTGCCTCTTTAAAGCAAAATAAATTGTTTTTCTAACCCTTCCTATTCTTTATTTCACAAATTATTTTAAAGCACAGCGGTAGGGTGCTTGCCTTGCATGTAGCCAACATGGCCGACCTGAGTTCGATTCCTCCGCTTCTCTGGGAGAGCCTGGCAAGCTACCGAGAGTATCTCGCCTGCACGGCAGAGCCTGGCAAGCTACCCATGACATATTCGATATGCCAAACACAGTAACAACAAGTCTCATGATGGAGACATTACTCGGCCCGCTCGAGCAAATCGATGAACAACGGGAGGACCGTGACCGTGATTTTAAAGACAAAATATTCATCACATCTTCTTTTGCTTGTTTTGGGTCACAACTGGCAATGCACAGGGGTTACTTCTGGCTTTTCACTCAGAAATTGCCCTTGGTGGTGTTCAGGGAACCATATGTGATGCTGGGAATCAAACCTGGGTCGTCTGCATGCAAGGCAAATTCCCTACCCGCTGTGGTATCACTCCAGCCCCCATTTTTTTAAAAAGAAGGTAAGACAGTCTTTATCAAGGAGAGCCTGCATGAGTTTTGTAGTAGAGGATGAGGTTGAACTCAACTCCAAATCTAACAAAAAGTAGTAATACTTTATAAATGAGAAATTGGGTGGATGGGACACTACTGAGGACGCATCAATGTTAAAACAGTCTAGCTGAATAAACTAACAGAATTCTTTCTGAAAGTAGTCTATGGTAATCAGACATCTCCTGGCAGTAGGTGAGAGATGTAATATATAGTTAGATAATGTTAGGGCTCTTCACTGTGAAACACATATATACAAAAAATGAGCTCTTATGAATGTAAGAGCTTCTTATTTTGCCAAACTGCCTTTTGGTACTATTTTACATTGAATTTCAAAAATAAATCATTAAAAACTCCAGATCAGTGGAAATTCAATTAACATAAAATAAATGAACATGCTTTGAAGTTGAGGCATAGACTAAATTGTATCTTGTATACAAAGTAAATACAACAGAATGTCTTTTCATTGTTTTAAAATCTCTATGATTGAATTTTTTAATATATTTTTGGGGTGTGTTACACCATGCCAAGTGTTGATCAGGGGCTATTGGTGGTGTTTTGGGTGCTGTTTGAGGTGCACCCCAAACTCCTCATATGGTACCCCCCCCAAACCAGTTTGGCCACATGCAAGACAAGTGCTTTAACCCCCCTTCTGTCTCTCCAGCCCCATTTTTTTCTGTCTCTGAATACTATAGGATTTTACTTTCCTAATTTGGGCCAAAATATTAACAGCTTGTATTAGTTGATTATACTTAAAGGAAACTAAGAAGAATAAATCGGTTTTGCAAGTGGCCATAGACTATCCACATTTACACCCAACATACCGTTGTGTTGTGTGTTGTATATTTAAAAAAACACATATAAAATAGATGTTACTAAAACAAATGGACTAAATAATTTCACATTCTTTTTAAAATAACACAGTTAACTACTTTATAAACTCTAAAGACTCACTCCAGAAGTTAACAAATCAGACACATTATTCTTCTTAGAAAATAATTTTTAAATTGTAAAATAATTGAGAACTGGATAATAATGAAAATAGTATGTGGATATAAAGAAGACCACACCTTCTACAAGATCATCAATGAATTTAATGCCAAGATAGGATCAAGAAGATCAGCCGAAGAACTCCACATCGGGACCCATGACCTAGAATGGAACAAACATGATAAGAGACTGTCTGAGTTCATCATGTCTACCAAGACCATCCATGGTAACTCACAATTCCAGAAGGTCAAATCTAAATGAATGTAAAAATGTTGGACATGGGAGTCTCCTGGTGGATGGTTCCACAACGAAACTGACCACATCATATTCAATTGGCAGTTTTGCCTGACCAATGTCACTGTTGTCAAAACATTTCAAATGGGATCGGATCTACATATCCTTCATGAAAAATTCTACTTCAGGAACTGGGAGGAAGGGCTGCAAAGTTTAAGAAGAGAATTCCCAGAATGACTACCAACTGACAGCTCTTTGATACCATTGCACCAACATGGGAAGATGCTGTCGTTGACATTAATGATCAATACAGTCCACCGGTTCAGCACCTCTATGACGGTGTGAGGAACGCTGAGAGAGAGATAGCCACAAAAAGATGCCTGTCTTCAAAAACTCTGAAGTTCATTCGCCAATGGGTTTCAGCGCAAGCCTCAGGCAACTGCAAGCGAACTTCCAAGCTTGCAAAGCAGTGGAGAGAAGCGATAAAGGAAGACCTCAAAGAGAAAATATCAGCAGTGCTCACAAATGCGGCAGAAGTCCGGAAAAGCATTTGCAACGCCCACCTGTCCTTTGCCAACTACAAGACCAATATGACTACCCTCTGACGTCCTGATGGATGTATCACATCTACCAGAAGGGCAATGGAGAAGATTATCCATGACTTCTACTCAGATCTCTTCGAGAGCCACATCTAATACCATATTCCACAGGATGGATATATCATTCCCAATGTTCTCCCTTCCAAAATCCAACAAACCATTTCGTTGACAAAGAAGTGAACAGCACTCAGCACAGACAAGGTCAGACCTGAACACCTGAAGAACCTGCTGTCAGTCCTCCTCAATACACTAACTTGGCTCTTCACATGCTACCTATCTGAATGGAGGGTTCCATCTTAATGGAAAACAGCCGGACTGTACTATTGTACAAGAAGGGAGACACCCATGACACTGGCAACTATCGCCCGATCTGCCTGTTGTCTGTCGTCCTCAAGCTGTTCACTTGAGTCATTCTGAATAGTATTGGCAGAACACTAGATGAAGGACAACCATGCGAGCAAGCCGGGTTCCATAAAGGATTCAGCATGATTGACCATATCCACAATAACCAAGCTCATTGAGGTTTCTCATGAGTTCAAGATGTTGCTCTGTCTAATGTTCATTGATTTAAAGAAGGAATTTGATTCTGTTGAGACTGAAGCAGTCATTGAAGCCCTAGCCAAACAGGGTGTTCAAACTCAATACATCAGGATCATCAGGATTCTCCATGAGCTGTATTATGGATTCACTACCAGGATCTCACCATTCTACAAGGAAGTGATCACCCATGTCAAGAGAGGGTTTCAGCAGCAGGATACCATTTCACCAAAACTCTTCAGTGCCACCCTCGAGAACATCATGCAACAACTGGAATGGGAAGGAATGAGAGTGAAGATAGACTATCAGCAACTACATCACCTCTGCCTCACTGATATTTGGTGTTCTAAAAACACCAAACATTAGCCAAGCAGCACAAATGCTGGCCAACTTTGACTGTGAGTGTGGAAACTTCGGACTTGAGCTGAATCTCATGAAGACAATGTTTATGAGAAATGGTCTCGTTCCTGATGTCCCATTCACTCTCAATGGAACGAACATCTTCAAATGCAACAGTTATGTGTACCTGGCTTGAGAAGTCAACATGACGAATGACCTGGCACCCGAGGTGCGCAGGAGGAAGAGAGCAGCTTGGAACACCTTCTAGAAATAGCTAAGAGGACAAAGAACCTCCGGCTCCAGGCAAACCTCTTTGATTCCACTGTTTTTCCTGCATTAACATACGCCTCAGAGACCTGGGCCCTATGAAAACAGGATGGGAACACTATTTGGTTCTTCCAAAGAGGAATTGATAGAGCTATGCTTGGAGTATCATGCTTCACTCAAGTGAGAGAAGGAATTCAGAGTTCCAGCCTCTCTAGACAGTCAAGAATCAGGGATGCTGTCTCGTTTGCCAAGGCATTGAAAATCAAATGGACTGGACAAATAATGAAATTTGGAGACAGACACTGAACGAGAGCCATTACTGACTGGATTCCACAGGACATAAAAAGATCGCATGTCCACCCACCTATGAGATGGTCAGACTCCTTCATCAAGACGCTGAAGGATGGGTTTGTAGATCTTTGTATTCCTAGAATGAGCAGATGCCATTGGGCTACACGAGCATGCGACAGGGAATAATGGAGACGTTACTGGAGACTGCTCGAGCAAATCGATGAGTAACGGGATGTCAGGTCATCAAGGGATCAAGTATGTGAATATTACTTTTATGGAAAAAAATTAATTTTTTAAGAGAAAAAGGAAATAAAAATTAATGTTTTCTTTTTAAAAAAGAAAACTGAAAATAGAAAGATTACTGCTTCACAAAGAACACATTATTTAAATATGCAGTAATAAGCTCAGACTTAAGAAGTTCTTTAAGATCAAGGGAAAACATTTTGAGTGTATTTGGTCACTTAATCACATAGCTTGGCATAGATTTTTGAGCAGTGAAGACGTGAAGTGTCTTTTAGAAAGCTAAACTTGGCAGGGGAATGTGGAATAAAGATAAAGTGAAGTGATAAGAGTTTCAGACAAGACACAAAGTGTAAACTAAGAAGAAAAAAAAATAGCTATTATTGGATCACTTTTAACTTAAGAGGTATTATCATAGATGTTTAAAATTAATAATGACTAACTTAACCTCTTAGAGAACTCTAGTGTAGGTAGAGAATCTTGTGAGTGAAGATTCATTTTGTGAGTGAAGAAATGGTTCTGAGGAGGTTCAGTTAAAACCCAATATAACACTTAGAAAATAGTTGAAAGAATTTGGTATAAGCTCTATTTGACTTTAAAATTCAACTCTTGCCACTACATCACTGAAGTTTAAAAAGTGTTTGACATGTTAATAATGATTAGATGTGGGCGTGAGTTTGGGGCTAAAGAAAAATGAATCAAATGTGACTCTCCCTAGGAGGGGGCTCACTCTAATAGGTTTTATATTTTATTCCTCTGGTTCCTAATAATATAGACATATCAGCATAAATTGTTGAATACTTGCCATTACAAGATGGAAACAAAAAGGATCACCTACCTCTTGCTAATTCTAAATAATAACTCTTGCTGGTTTAGGAAGTTTTCCAAACACCACTTAAATGAATCCGTTTTATGCTTTTTCCAATACCTGTAACTTTTTCTTGCCCTTGAATAACAATTTGATCTGTCACAGATTTTGAAACCATTTTAATGTTTCATTTTAAAATGTTATTGGCTGAATTCATTTCTGATAACCATGTTTGGAAAACTATAGTCTGAAAATAGATATTCATGAAGAAATCATAGTTCCCTGTGAAGTAAAAATAGAAATGAAATCTGAATAACTTGAATGACAGGGAATAACAGGAGCTCCGCACAGATTTAAAGTTGAAGTATGATGTAATATTTGCCTTATTGCCTGATAATCTCTTATAAAACAGGAAAGAAAGCTGAAAAAATGAGGAAAAAGACAATCCCACAGTCAATTAATCCATTTAAAATATATCTCTGAATAGTTGTAACCACAAGGTTATACAACTAGTACTACTTGGGTTGTTTCCAAATCTTGGCTATTGTAAATAATGTTGAGTGATCATAAATATACATGCGTCCTTTAGGATCAAAGATTTGTCTTCTTGGTGTAGATGCTCCACAGTGGAATTGTGAGATTCTATGGAAACTCAGTTTTTAATTTCTTTGAGAAGTCCACAAATCATTTGCCAAAGAAGTCAAACCAAACAAATCCTGCCATAAGATTTAGAATTACTTTTTTTTCACATACCTGCCAACATTGTTATTCTAGATTTTTTTTTTTTTTTTGCTATAGACCATTCTCTCTGGTCTCAGTTAATTCAGTGCCATTGACTTGCATTTCCCTAATTATCAGTGATCATGAACTTTTTCATATGCTCATTGGCCATTTTTATGTCATCTTTGAGTAATTCTTTGTTCATCTCTCCTTATTGTTTGATGTTTTATACTGTTGTTTTTCATGTTGTTGAGCTTTGAGAATGCTTTTTATATCTTGGGTATTATTCCCCTGTCTGATGTGTGGTTTTCTCCCAGTTGTTGCAGTGTCTCAAAGTTTTAGGTTTCATTTATTTGGCACTCCAGAAACAGTTTGTTGTAGTCTGTTTGTTTATTTCTATTTTTTTTTTTTTTGGCAGAGGCAGGGGTCGGGGAGTGGGGTGGACAGTGGGGCATATTATTGAAGACTCTTTGGAGGTCAGGATCTTGGAGTTTTGCCTATGTTTTCTTCAATATATTTTATGGAAGCAATTTGATATTTAGATCTTATTCTATTTTAAACTTATCTTCATGCATTATGTGAGATAGGGATCTAATTTTATTGTTTTGCTTCTGACTAACTGGTTTATCCAGCACCTTTGGTTGAAAAGTTTTTCCTTCATCCTTATCAAGTATTTAGCTGCAAATTATCAGTTACAAATTAACTTCCATACAGCTGAGGGTTTATCTCTAGGTCTCAGTTCTATTTTGTTAACTTTTCTTTCTTCCAATAGCGTGCGATTTTTCTTACTTTAGCTTTGTAGTAAGATTAATGTCTGGGAATGTGATGCTACACATATTCTTTGGATTGCTTTGGCTGCAAATTTTAAATCCATACATATTTTAGAAATATGTTTTCTATATCCTTGAAAAATGCTATGGGATTTTTTAATGGGAATTATGTTATATCAGTATATTTTTGAGTAATATGATCATTAAAAAATTGTATTGCCTTTTCCTCTACCATTTGTGGGGTAGCACCAAATAAAGGGTGTTGGGAGAATCCTCCCAGGATGGGAGAAGCATGCTGAAAGTAGTCTACAGACCAAACATGATTGCCACTCATTGCCTCTTTTGCAAACCACAACACCCAAAAGGAGAGAGAGAACAAAAGGGAACCCTCTGCTACAGAGGCAGGGTGGGATGGGAGGGATGGGGGGTGGGAGGGATACTGGGATCCGTGGTGGTGAGAAATGGGCACTGGTGGAGGGATGGGTATTTGATCATTGTATAATTGAAACCCAAGCACAAAAATTTGTAAATCTACAACTGTACCTCATGGTATCTCACTAATAATTTATTTTTAAAAAATCGTATTGCTTCTTTCAATCCATGAATAAAGAATGTTTCCATGTCCTTGTTTTATTTTTTTCAGAAATAGTTTTTTTTAGTTTACACTAAATCTGTCTTTCACCTCTTTTGTTAAGTGATTCTCAGATATTCAAAGGGTTTTTATGACACAATTGAATATCTAATAGATTTTTTAAATTCTTTATCTAATGTTACATATTCCATAAAAGTAATGTAATGAAATCTTTATAAACATTTGCCTTACATTGACAATTTCATTAGTTATATCATTTCTTAGAAGTACAAAGCTACAATAATTATCCTTGTTTGCATATTCTTAAAATTGGAAATTTCTGTAGGTTCGGTTCTCTTAATCAGGATAGTTAATAGTTATTCAGTTTTCACAGCCTCACCACCAATACTGGATAAAGTAAATCTTTTTAAATCTGCCACTTTTGCGTGTATTTTATTGTTAAATTTTTATGTTAGTTTTGGTTTGGGTGCCATACCTAGCTAGCTGTGCTAAGAGATTTCTTCTTGCTCTGAGTTTATGTATTATTCTTGGCAGTTCTTGGGGAACTTTATGGGTTGTCAGGGATCAGATTTAGTTGAACCATGTGCAAGGCAAGCACCTTACCTGCTGCATATCTCTCCAGTCTCCATTTGTCATTGATAATTTGTATTTCTCTGACTATTAGTGGAAGAATAACTTCACATGTTGATTAACAATTTAAATTCCACAAATTATTAATTCTTTTCCTCTGGTTTTTCCCTATAAGTTTGTATGTTTTTTTTCCTTACAACATATTCATGCTCTTTATATATATTTAGGTCATTAACATTTGCTTCTCATTTGTGTTGTAAATATTTTATCATTTGTTTTTGACTTTATTATTGTTGCTTTTGTCAGATAAAATTTTGAAAGTGTACTCGAATACATCTAATTATTTACCCTTTCATTCTTTAATGTTTGCATAGGAAGATTAATTCTATTTGCTAGCAATAAAAGTTCTTTCAAGTTTTAAATTTTTGATGTATTTTAGCTAATATTATGTTTAACAAAAGTGAATATTTTTAATATATTCACCAATTAACCACAGTTAGTGTTATATCCAATACTTTTTTCTATAATGTAGAAGGTTTTAAATTTCAGAATATTTATAAATAAAATATTTATTATTCTGTTTCAAAATAAATTATAAAAAATAACAAAATGTTGTAAATCTTTATTATAAAAACAACAGATCCCTTAAAATTCCACAAGATAAAATAGACAGTGATGTCAATTGTACCAAAAAGAAAAAAAGTTTTCATGTGGTATTGGAATAACAATAAATATCTTGTTATCACTAGAAGTCTCTTTGATACATGTTGCTTTCTGGTACTCTCTCAGTGAAAATTACAACTCATGTTTTAAGTTAGAGATCACTAAATTATAGAGAAATTTTATTTTATGTACTGATATCTTGATTAGTACATTTTGGGGATGAGGCACTTGCAGGAATATTACTATTTAAAAATCAACTTTTTGTATTATTCTTAAGCAGTCAGGTTCAGTGCTATCCATGATTCTATTCAGAATATAAATATATGCCTGGGGTTCAAATGACTAATTACTATTTGTTAATATTTTATGAGATACTATATTAAATTTTGTTCTGAATACAATCCTTAGCTAGTGAGATACTACATTAATTTCAATGACTAAGAGAGATTGATAGTTCAGTAAGTAATTTTCAAATGTATTTGAGACTATGTAGTAGCTTTAGATTTTATAATTTTATACTAAAAATTAGTCATTCTTTTATTATGTCAGTATTTGAAATTGGCTTGTGAATAATTTTAAAAGGTCATGATTATTGTAATAATGATATTGTAATAATATGATATCCTAAACATAACTCTATAAAAATGTATCTCAAACAACTAAATCTTATGATTTGGAGAGAAGGATGAAAGTATCTTGTACATTCCAAAATTATTTAAAATCATAAAATTAATCATTTTACGTGACTTATTTTTACCTCTTTTTTTATTCTGCTATTTTTTAAGGGAAAACTTTTCAAGTCAGAAAGTATTTTAAAATTCCTTTTGTACTGTTTACTAACTATATTATATTAACACAATGTCTGAATATTTTATTGCAAGGTTGAAGTTATGTGGTGTACATATAGGAAAGTATTAGAAAACATGAAACAAAATTTATAAATTCCTAGGTAGGATACAGTTATGTGAAAAAGAATGTACTGTTTGAAATTTGAATGTCATTTGAAACAAATCAAGTCTGTGGTTTATCTATTACTGTAAATAAGGGGTAGTTTTCTCAGTAGCAAATGGAGGAGAGCAGAAATGAGTAGTTGCCTTACTTGAAATAAACTAGTGGGCTTTTTTTTTTTTAGTAGTTATCAAATAACACCAGTGCAGAGTGTATAACATTGGCCTAACATATGGCTGGCCTGGATTTGATACCAAATATCCTGTATTGTCCCACAGAAGTGATCCCTGAGCACAGAGCCAGGAATAAACCCTGAGCTCTGCTGGGTATGGGTCCAAAACAAACAAACAAAAAACAGATAGCAAAGTTATTTATTTACTAACTTTTAAGGAACATAGTGGGTATTTCAAAGATTTTAAACAGACATTAATGACTTTAAGTGAATAATACACTATTTAGTGATTTGAGGATTTTTAAAAATAGAAGACTTTACTGTAGATATTCTTTTTGTAAGTGTCCCCAAATATTTGTGAGTCCCTGGATCATGGCCAGTTAATGAGCTTATATGGTGCCAGAGGCAGTCCGTGGGCTCCCAGAAGAACAAGGGAATAGGCTAAGGTCTTCCATCCCCACTCCATCAGACCCTGGAGATTTTGGTCATAAGACCTGCATAAGTGAGTTTTTTTAAAGTAGAGTCATTCCTGAATGACACTCGTCTGACCCTGTAGAGAGTCCCCCTAACTGCCCAAACAGAGTCCTAGTACCTGAAAACTTCCAGAACCCAATCACTGCGATGCTCACGCCACTTCCACAGGCCTGAATGAGCCTTATCCATAAATCACGCTACTGAAAAACTCAGGTATACAGGTCTTGGGACCAAAATCTTTAGACTCTCATGGAATCAGGAATGGTTGATCTCACTCATCCCCCTGTTCTTCTGGAGACCTGGCGGTTACACCACAAACTGCCTCTGGCGTCATATAAACTCATTAACTGGCCCTGCTCCAGAGACTCACAAATAAATCTTGGAAGAGATCAATAAGAGATGCCTCCAGACCCCAAAGTAACTGTTCAGTTGAAATTTTAACTCCAGTTGTATAACCTTATTTAAAATTTTAGAATTTCAGGCTGAAGCAATAGCACAGGGGCTAGGGCATTTGCCTTGCACATGGCCAACCTGTGTTCGATTCCCAGCATCCCATATAGTCCCCAAGCACTGCCAAGAGTAATTCCTGAGCGCAAAGCCAGAAGTGACCCCCGAGCATCGCTGGGTATAACCCAAAAAAGCAAATAAATAAATAAATTTTTTTAAAAAATGGAAAACTTGGGCTGGAGCAATAGCACAGTGGGTAGGGCATTTGCCTTGCACGTGGCCAACCCGGGTTCAATTCCCAGCATCCCATATGGTTCCCCGAGCACCGCCAGGAGTGATTCCTGAGTGCAGAACCAGGAGTATCCCCTGAGCATTGACTGGGTGTGACCCAAAAAGCAAAAAAAAAGAAAAAAAGAAAAACTTGAGACAATAAAATTTATTAAAAAATAGAATTTCTGGAACAAGCAACAACAAATACTGCCATGTGACACATCATACTCTATACATCTGATGTACCATGTATACATCCAATGTACCTGTACACATTGGACAGTATGTAAAGTAGATTGCAACCAATCTCGATTAAAAACATATTAGTGTTAATCCCGGGATTCTGAGTTCCCAAGCAGCAAGATGGAAAGAGACCCAAACATGATTTTGCAAAAGCAATAGGAGTTTTATTTCAGTATACTGGGGTCATCTATCTAACCCACAGAGTGGTCTCTTGATAGCGACCCTGATTTCAGTCTGCAAGCATTTTATATAGGGTTTGATTACATAAGCAGTACATGCCTAATTGTCTCAGAAAAGTCTTACTTAGTTACTAAATAAAGGTGTTTTGGCAACAGTAGTTAGGCTATAATAGTTAATAATTTCCAATAGGTTTCTCATTCTTTTAGGGCTAACAAAAAAGGAGAATTGTGAGAATTGATTAATTGAGCCCACTTGCTGAGCCCATGAACTTTCCAAGGTGGGTTTTAAGTTGGCTAGTTATCCACTGTTTCATTTCTGGGAAACCGAAACTGTTTTAGTGCTTGTAACTGAACCTGTGGCTTAGCTGATCTTAATGATTTCTGCTGCCCTTTATGGTGTCAGTGTTGCCCTTACAATTAGTACAAAAGACTCAACCTATAACAACATGTTAGTTATCTCTTATACAAGGGCTCAATGGCCTCCTGGTGAGATACAACAATCTTCATACACTTTCTTTTAAGGAAACATTTTTGATTATTTTTAGAGAATTATTCATAACAAGAAAAAGGTAAAGGTAAAGGCCCTCCCGTTGATCGTCGATTTGCTCGAGCGGGCCCAGTAACGTCTCCATTGGAGACTGTTGTTACTGTGTCTGGCATATCAAATACTCTCGGTAGCTTGCCGGGCTCTCCGAGAGGGGCGGAGGAATCGAACTCGGGTCGGCCATGTTGGCCGCTTGTAAGGCGAACGCCCTACCCGCTGTGCTATCGCTCCAGCCCTCATAACAAGAAATACAAAATAAATTATTTAGGGCCTGCTATAGGGGCAGACTTGGATGGTGGTTGGGTACAGTTCGAAATAATGGTAGTGGGAAGGTGTAGTGTTACTGGAATTGGTGTTGGAATATTTAATGTAATAAAATAATTTAAAAAGCTTTATAAAAATAAAACTTAACAAATAACAAAAACAAAATAAAATAAAATAAATTTTCCAAAACAAAATTTTGGGGGCTGGAGAAATAATACAGTTAGTAAGCATCTTGCACACAGCCAACCTGGGTTTGATCTATGGCAGTACACATGTTCCCTGAGCCACATCAGGAAACATCCTTGAACACAGCTGGATGTGACATAAAATCAAACTCAAAATGAACAAAAATACAAATCTTACACTCTTTTCTACATTTCATACACCACAAATAATTTTAAAAATAATCTACAATACATTAACTAAGATGCTCACCAGTTCTCTTCTTTGGTGGGCCTTTTTGTTCCTTGGAGTTTCAATTCATGATAAGGCATTTGCCTTGCAGATAGCTGACCTGATCCAATCCCTTGCAAAATAAATGGTCTCCTGAGCATTGTCAAGGATTACTCTTATTCTTAGACAGAGCCAAAAATAACCCCAGGCATCACCCAACCAGCCACCCCCACAAAAATTGACCAACTATGCACACATATTAGCACCCGTTATCCTTTTACTGTGCTTTTGCTTTTCTTTCAACACATTTGTCAACAGGCATTGCTTATATGTCATATTGTTATATTACATATTTGTTTGTTATTTACTATCACCAGTAATGTAAATTTGATTAGAACAAAATCTTTTTCTCTACTGGATTTTGTTCGTCATCCACATCAGTATTAAATTCATACTATCACAAATAAATATTTAATGTATTGTTAAATAGTTGAATTCATTACTCAATGGTGACTAAATAAGGTTACCCTTTTGTAAACAACTTAGGAAAAATAGAATCTCACATTACTTCATATTTCATCATAGTTGTCAAAATGATTAAAGACTTTATGTACTTTCAAAATGCAGTGAAGAATTATCCTCTTATGCATTAAAAATAAGAAACATCAAACAAAATTTATATGATTATACAGATGTCTTAAAGTTTGTATACACAAAAAAACATTATTAACTCTGTTATGTGTTTATTTGTTTTTGAACCAAATCTGACAGTGCTCTGCAGCCACTCCCACCTCAGCGCTTGGGGACTGCCTCTGGCGCTTGGGGCCCTTGCTGTGCTGAGTGAGGATCCAATCAAGAACTCTTGCATGCTTCATGCAAAAAATGTGATCAGACCATTGAATCATTTGGAGCTGTTGTGTTGCATCAAATGTGGCCATGTGGACCAGACATTTTAGGATCTGTGTCAATGAGTTGAAAAGACCCAAAAGCCTCAGCTTGGACATCAGGTGTAACTGAAATTTTCTGTGGTTTGATATCTCTGCAAGAGAGTATTAGTGAAGAAGTGGAGTTCGGTGTGGCTGTAGCTCTGGGTTTTAGGTGTGGCTGCCAGGAAAACAAGTGTGTTCATGAATTTTAAGTTTCTTGACTTGCATTTCATTTGGAAATTTAACAGAGAATTGGTAGAGGAATACTGTGTGGATGAGTCAACATGATAGTGGCCCTGGGGGATGGCCTATAAAATGATTTTCCAGGGAAACAATTATATTCATTCAAGCTTAAACTTAATGTTTTATGCTAGGAACAGTGTTAATATTATAAGTATAAAATATCACTGTATCACTGTTATCCCCTTATTCATCAATTTAATCGAGCAGGCACTGATAACATCTGTGTTTGTCCTAGCCCTGAAATTTTAGCAGCCTCTCTTTACTCGTCCTTCCCTGTGGTGCCACATTAGAGGCTCTTTTAGGGTCAGGGGAATGAGACACATCATTGCTACTACTGTTTTTGGCATATCAAATATGCCATGGAAGCTTGCCAGGCCCTGCCGTGTGGGCAGGATACTTTTGGTAGCTTGCCGGGTTCTCCGAGAAGGAGATCTAGACTATAGGAGGTTATAAAAGCTTCCAAAAGCTTTGCTTTATAGTCTCTGGATCTTGGCGTTTATGGGATTTCTTGGCAACGGGAGCACTTTGTGGGTGTAACTGCCTAGCTACCAGAAAATGGGGGATCTAGGTGGAGGAGGCCCAGTCCCGGTCCGAGCAGGCTTGGAGATCTCAGCCCCGGGACCCATGCACCTGGGTTCCTCTGCTGGTTCCTTCATGCGTGAGGCTCGTCTGAGCCTGTGGAGAGTGGCCTTGAGCATGACTGTGGCTGGGTACCAGATATCTTCAGTTGCCAGGGCTCAGCTCAGGGTGGAGAGGGAAACTCAACTCGCCCCCTTTTTAATTTTATTTGTTTAATTTCAACATGAAATTAAATACCTATAGTACCTTAGACCCTAACCAGAAAGTAAAGCCAATTTTGCATTTATCAGCAATATCCCCTACTTTTTTCCACAAATCTAACTTGTATAAAATAGAACAAGTGCAGGACGTTTGTTTTATCTATTTATTCAATTTATTTTACTTGCTGATTTTTTGGACCACACTTGGAGCTTACTCCTGGCTTTGCTCTCAGGACTCACTTGTGGTAGAACTCCAGAGATCTTATGTGATGCAGGGGATCAAATCTATTTCAGTGACAGGAAATACCTCATATATTAATATATCCAGATTCTAATATAAAACTTTTAATTTTTTTCAAATGTGTACATATAGGAAAAGTTTTAGCTATGCTAAATTGTAGGGTTATTAGTTTTTCCCCTTTATAGTACCATCTAGCTAATATTAATTAAATATTTAATCTGTAAATATATCTTCTTAACCTTTAAGTTTATTGTAACTCTACCATGCCTTATTTAATAACGTGATATGTTTTGGAGGTATTGATTTTTTTAATTTTTTTGTGACATGTCTTTTCTTGTTTATTTTTTTAAGGTGGAGAATTGAAATAAGGTCGTTTACTTTGGTGCTTTGAGGGAAAAATAATAAATTTTGTATTTCAAATACACTGCTTCTGTGAAGATATGTTTCTGTTTACCCAAATAATAGCATAATTTTCCTTAACAGTTTTATTTAGAGTTATGTGAAGTCAAGTTAAGAGAAAAGTCAAAAGAGGCAATGGTCAAGAAAGAATTTAACTAAAAAATACACTGACTTTCAAAAGATATTAGAAAATAACTGTCCTTCCCTTTTTTATTGCTGCTGTTTTGTATATTAAATTTGGTTGGCTTTAACAAATTGTGAAAGATAAAGATTTACAGTTCTTAGAATAGATTCACCTATGGTCTTCTTATTAGGGACCAATAACTTATTTTAGAAATTTGTTTTTCACCACATTTCTTAGTTGGGAAAGATTCTTTTGATGTTTTTGGTTGGTTTGTTTTGGGGAAACACACGTGGCAGTGCTCAGGGTTTATTCTTGGTGCTGTTCTCAAGGAACATTCCTATAGGTGATCACTATACATGGTGCCAAATTGAACCCAGGTCTACCCTATACAAAGGCAAGTGCGTTACTGTCTATACTATAGATCCAGCCTCTATTTTGGAGGTTATAAATCACAATGGTCCTATTTAAAAATAGAAATTATGATTATTGTATTCAAGTATTTTCTGACTACCAAAATATTTCCATATTAGTCCATAGTCTTTTTGTTACATGAAGCATTCTCTAGGTTCTTAATATTTTATAGTACAACCAAAAAGAATCATGCATCTTTAACAATACTCAATTGCAATTTTTAAGGTTAAAAGTTATATTAGTTGATCACATGTCCAATAAGTGTCTTTAATTTTATACCGAAAAGTGGTAAGATTCATATTAGTTTAGTTTAGGTTTTGCACCTAAACTTATTTCAAAAACATATTTTCTAACATGGAAGACTTAAAACACCTTATACCCTTCCTGACTGTTGAAAGATAGAAAATAGTTTTCATGGTGTAAAACTGCTCTTAGTCAAAAAAATTAAGACAAAAATAAATGTTTCAGTAATTGACATCTGTGCACCTAAATCAAATGGAAGTGAAATACCACTGATTCCTATTAATAATAATACTGAATACAATTTTTCTGGCCTGAAGATAATCATTCTTAGGCATACATATAACTAGAAAAGATTTAAATAATTTTGAAAACTCCAGAGCTTTATCTTAGTCTGAAACAGATATTGATTAATATTGCAAAGGCACAAAGTAGGAAGTCTGTGAAATTATACGAGGTAGTGGGTTAATTATTCTCACCATGATTTAACTGCTTATAAAAAGAACAATTAAAATATATCAGATATATTTGTATTCCTCTGTGCATGTTAACAGTAATTAGATAATAAACTCCAACAGAGTTTTTATTCACGACTGTCAGTCTTTCATTTGATGACAGATGATTAGATTATAAAGCACATCTATTTGTAACAGTTCAGACTATTTAGATTAAGATCCCTGTTCATTAGTTCTTACTTTTACACAGAGCTTTGGATATTTTTGTTTTCTCTCTAATTTCTTGTAATACAATTTAAGAGGACTAAAGTGAAAAAAAATGACTACATTACATCCAACTTTAGGTAAAGTGTAGTATCACTTATAATTTAAAAAAATGTTTGTATGTTGCTCTGAGCCACATGTGTTGGTGCTCAGAATTATTCCTGACTCTGTGCTCAGAGATCACTCCTAGTGGGACTCAGTGAACCATATTTGGTGCTGGGTATCAAACTTGGGTCAGCGATGTAAAGGCAAGCACCCTATCTGTGGTGCTATGACACTTGCTCTCATTCATAATCTTTAAGGTGTTCTAATTATCTGCTATGGTAGAAACACCATTATGTGGATTAAAGTCTATGTAATGCTTTCAATGCAATAATCTACTCATTTTAGCAAAGGCAAATAATGATGTCAATAATAATAATAATAGTCATAACTTCAGTTGAATTTCTCTATACTAATAATGAATCAGTGATTAGTTTTAATAATAAACTCTTGAAGAATATATATATATATATATATATATATATATATGCTATGAACAGCACCCAGCTCAGACAAGGTCAGACCCGAACACCTGAAGAATCTGCCATCAGTTCTCATCAATACACTGGCTCGGCTCTTTACACACTACATGTCTGAATGCAAGGTTCCATCCCAGTGGAAAACTAGCAGAACTGCACTACTGTACAAGAAAGGAAACATCCACGACATTGGCAACTATCGCCTGATCTGCCTATTGTCTGTCATCTACAAGCTCTTCTCTTGAGTCATCCTGAATAGGATTGGCAGAACACTAGAGGAAGGACAACCATGCAGTAAGCTGGGTCTGCAAAGGATTCATCGTGATCGACCATATCCACACAATAAGCAAGCTAATTGCGGTCTCTCGGGAGTTCAAGATGGCACTCTGTCTAACGTTCATTGATTTAAAGAAGGTCTTTGATTCTGTTGAGACTGAAGTGGTGATCGAAGCCCTCGCCAAACAGGGCATTCAATCTCAATACATCAGGATCCTCAGTGAGCTGTGTTGTGGATTCACTACCAGAATCTTACTATTCTACAAGAAGTGATCACCTATGTCAAGAGAGGGGTTCGGTAGGGTGCCATTTCACCAGAAACCTTCAGTGCCACCCTTGAGAACATCATGCAATGACTAGAATGGAAAGGAATGGGAGTGAAGATAGATAGTTGGCAACTACACCACCTCCACTTTGATGATGACATTGTTCTAATAACACCAAACATTAATCAAGCAGCACAAATGCTGGCTGACTTCGACCGTGAGTGTGGAAAGGTCAGACTCCAGCTAAATCTCATGAAGACATTGTTTATGAGAAACAGGTCTCATTTCTGACGTTCCATTTGCTCTCAATAGAATGGACATATCCAAATGCAACAGTTATGTGTACCTGGGTCAAGAATTCAACATGATGAATGACCTGGCACCTGAGTTGCACAGGAGGAAGAGAGCGGCTTAGAACACCTTCAAGAGCGTCAAAGAAATAACTAAGAGGACAAAGAAGCTTTGGATCTGGGTACAAATCTTCGATTCCACTGTTCTTCCTGTATTAACATATGCCTCAGAGACCTGGGCCCTACGAAAACAGGTTGGGAACGCTATTCGGATCTCCCAAAGAGGAATCAAAAGAGTTATGCTTGGAGTAACTCGCTTCACTCAAATGAGAGAAAAAATCCAGAGTTCTGACCTCCGTCAATGGTCAAGAATCAGGGACGCTATCTCGTTTGCCAAGCATTGAAAATCAGATGGGCTGTACACAAAATGATATTTGGAGACGAACGCTGGACTAGAGCCATTACTGACTGGATTCCATGGGATATCAAAAGATTGTGTGGCTGCCCACCTATGAAATGGTCAGACTTCTTCGTCAAGACCCTGAAGAATCAGTTTGAGGCTCTTTATCTTCCTAGAACAAGCACACGCCATTGGGCTACACCAGCACTTGACAGGGACAAATGAACACATTGCTGGAGCCTGCTTGAGCAAATCGATGAGTAATGGGATGTCAAGTAATCAAGTGATAGACATATATATGTAACAACATATTGACAACTTATAGGCTGCTAAGTAGATTATATACTACAACATAACTTACTGCTAAATATAATAAGGTGAGGTTACGCTATAGATATGCCTCCAGACCCCATGTCAAGCTGCTTCTTTTGGGGCACCCCAGAGAGGAGGGGGGTGAGGTCCCTCCCCACCCCAATGGAACAAGCCTGGGTAGCCAAAAATCTCTAGAACTCAACCACCACCAGGCTCATGACCATTCTCCACATAGTCTCTCCACACGCTCAGCCATGAATCAATCTATTCCTGGACATCTAATACTTTACATAACCAATATACTAAGAGTAGCACACCACATTTGATGGGGTTTAAATTAGAAGGCAACCAATCTTAGGGGGAAATATATTTATACAGTTATAGATCTACCCACACAAGTCTCAACCTTTAACAACATGTTAGTAATATCTTATAGAAGGCCTTAAAGGCTCCTCGGTGAAATACAACAATCTTCACATACTGTCCTCTAAGAAACCTTTTTTGGATCATTTTTAACAGATTATTCATAACAAGCAATACAAATAATTTTTTTGGTTCTGCTTTGGGAATAGGGTTTGGCATTTAGGATGGAAGTAGGGTAGTGGAAACTTGAAACAGTGATGGGATTGGTGTTCAAATATTAAATTTAATCAAATATTGTGAATAATTTTATAAAAAATAAAATAAATTAAAAAGTAAGTAATAGTAAGGTGGAAAATGTAGTATTAAATAGGAATCTGAATTTAATTATCATATTAGTCATTATTAAGGTGGAGTTCATGCCTAATTCAATCAGCCTAATCAGTGGCTGAATAAATATCAGTACTCCTACAAAAAAAATGAAATTAAATTAAAAAAATCACTTTGGACAACAGGATTGCCCTGTTAGTTCCTACCAAATAAGAAGGAACAACTCATTTTATAGGGAAATTTTAGAAAAGTCTTGAATTTTTGCACACTGCAAAAGAAGAAAATCCCAAAACATTGACATATGAGAAGTTTCCCACTCTTTCTACAGAAAAACCACACTTTTACAAATATTTACATAAATTGGTTGAGGCTTTCCAATCCAATCTTCAGTAATCATCCTGCTTTCCCTACAATGCCATGAACCGGACAGTCCTCAAACAGAGAAGTTTGGGCTATTTGAGAGAATTCTGGAATGTACCATCTGATATAAAAATAATAGTTCTTTTTGCAAGATGTACAATTCTTGTTCTGGAGAGAGAGAGTACGGTGAGACGGGTGCTTATGATCTGGTTTGATCCCCATACACCATTTGGTTCCCTGGCTCTCCCAGGAGTGATTCCTGAGTATAAAGCCAGAAGTAAGCCCTGAGCACAGCTGTGTTGTGGCCCAAAAAACAAATACAAAAAACGAAAAACTGCAATTGTTGTAACTTCTAAGAGATATTTGAAGATAGGGTCTTGTTCTTCCTGGTTCCATCTTCTCGCTCCTACACACACACATACACACACACACACACACACACACACACGCACACACAGACACCCCATATGTGGTTCTTAAGATTGCCTTGGTGATTGAGTTCTTGGCATATCAGTTGTAAAATTGATTTAGATAAATTAAGAGCTTCCTAGAAAAGGGGTGGAAATGGTGTAAGAGTTGAAGTATTGATTTATAAGAAAAGATGAAAATAATGAATATGCTTTGGCTTGGCATCAAATTAGGATGAGGAGGTATACTAAAGCAGTAAATATTTGTAAACAGAAGCAGAAGAAAAATTATTTACAGTGGTCCAGCATCACCATATATAATGAGAGACACAGAAAGTTAAAACAAAGTTCATTGTATTTTCTGTGTCTCCCTTCTTTGATGTTATATCATATGTCTACTTATAAACCGAGTTTCCATTTACTGTATAGAACAATTGAATGGATTGATATATGAGAAAAATGAGTAAGTTACTCATTTCTTTTCAATAGGGACCACACATAGTGGTGTTTGGAATCACGAGGGCCACCCTGTGGGAAGCTGAGTCTGGTGTGCTAGCAGGGCAGTGCTGGAGATTAAACTTGGATTTACCAGTGACTAGGTGTGTGTTCTATCATTTGAGCCACATTCCTGATTCTAGTATTTGATTTGTTCAGGCTTTTGTGCCTTCACTGTTGTTTTTACTGTTATTTTACTTTATTTTATGGAAGAAGTGTTATTTTGCAAGTATAAATAATTATGTTTTAGGGTTAGTATGTTACTATACCAATTCTAGCGCAAAAGACCTCGTAACCCTCTACCTCTACCACACTAAGATGGACCTTTTAAACCCACTCCTCCATTCTCTTGATTATATTCATTATTTCATCTAAGTCTAAAGTTGTTTTCATTGGATGTTGTCTCATCCCTTGTTTTAGCTTTTTTGAAATGCTATGTATGTGTGAGATCATATGAAATTTGTCTTTTTTTGTTTTAATTATTTCACTTTGGATTATGATTGCTAGCATCATACAAGTTGTAACAAAATGCAAGATTACATCTTTTATTACAACTGAGTAATTTTCCATTGTATTTTTATTTTTTTTCATTTTTATAATTTTATTTATTGAATCACTGTAAGAGCAGTTACAAAGCTTTTGGGTCTAAGTCTCCGTCATACAATGAAATACCTGTACCTTCAACACTGCCCATTCTCCACCACCAAATACCCCAGTATACCCCCATCCCACACCCTTCCCCTACCTTTGGGGCAGATGATTTCCACATTACTCTCTCTACTTTGATCACATTCAATATTTTGACACCAGACCCACCATTGTTATTTGGGATTTTACCCCAACACTCAGATCTGCTGAAAAGGCAACAGCTAGAATTGGTATAGTAACATATTAACCCTAATTTGTTTTCTATTGTGGGTTAAGAATAACATGATGTCGTGTGGCTGCAGTAGTGGCCGAGTGATTTTGAAATTCTGAAATTTTAACACTTAAATCTGAAGGGATTTCTGCCAAAATCTGCTGGGTTCTGAGATTTGTTCCTGAGTCTCTGGGATCATGGCCCTTATACAGCTTGATCAGGAGCCAAAAAGTCGTTCATGGGCAGCAGCTTGGGGTCTCATTGGGACGGGGAGGAAAGGGCTGGCTCCATCCCCATCCTGTGAGGCCCCACATGTCTCATCACTGAGGGCCCAAACCTGATTTCCAGTGGCCTCTGGAGGATGGCGGCCACCAAGCTGCCTAGGGTGAGCAGGCAGAGGGACAACACTCTTTCCCCGCTGGTGTGGCCTGGCGACCGTAACCTACTGTGGGATCTGGATGCATTTCTGCCAAAAGCCACTGGCTTCTGAGATTTGTTTCTGAGTCTCTGGGATCATGGCCATTAAGCAGCTTGATCAGGAGCCAGAGAGGCTGTCCATGGATGGCGACTTGGGGTCTCGTTGGGATGGGGAGGAAAGGGCCGGCTCCACCCCCATCCCATGAGGCCCTGCGTGTCTTGTCACTGCGGACCCAAACCTGCTTGTCCAGTGGCCTCTGGAGTATGGTGGCGACTGGGCTGCCAGGGGGAACAGGCCAAGGCACAAAACCTATTCCCACATGGGGTGGCCCAGAGCTCGTAACCTACTGCAGAGTCCAGACGCATTTCTGCCAAAAGCCTTTGGGTTTGGAGATTTGTTTGAGTCTCTGGATGGCTGTTAAGCAGTTCGATAAGGAACCAGAGATGCCATGCCTCCAATTATATAGTTGAGCCTGAGGCGGTTTGTGGTTGTGTCTCCCAGATACCTAACTTTTGGTCATTTACTTTCTTGGAAAACTTTGCCCCAACTTATTGGGGCCTGGCCAAAGGCACAACAGCAATTTTGGGGTATCTGGAAGTCTAAAGGCACCATCATGCTGCTGATGCACTCGTCTCACAGGTACATATTGACCTGCTGAAGGCACCATACCCCCGATCCTGGGCAGATCTTCCCACTATATCTTCATTCATCTGTCTTTGTGAACTTATGTTATTTCTAGATCTTAATTATTATAAATTGTATTACAGTGAATAAAGGTACAAACATATCTTTTGGGATTAATGTTTTTTTGTGATTTGGGATCAGTATCAAGGAGTGTAATTGTTTCATGATTTTAAATGTTATGACAAGTCCCCATAATGCTTTAGAAAGATTAGTAAATTAACATTACTGCCAGTAGTGATTAGGGTTCCTTTTTCTCCACACTCTTGCCAGCATATTTTGTTTCTGAACTCCTTGATAAATACTATTTTTTCAAACCTTAATGATTATCTTATTTTCATTTTGATTTTCATTTCCCTGATAATAAATATTTTCTTATGTGTTTATTGGACATCTGTATGTCTTCTTTGTTGAAGTCTTTGTTCAGCTTTCCTCTTCATTTTACTGCTGAGAGTATTTTTTGTTTTTGATTTTTTTTTTTTTTGAGAAGCTCCCAGACAGTGGTCAGGAAGTCTCAAGGAGATTCTTAGCCTCCTGGATATTCTTTTTTTTTGCCCTTAAATTGCTAATTTTATTTTCATACAATATATAAACACATATTTTGGTAAGGTAAAGGTAAAGGCCCTCCCGTTGATCGTCGATTTGCTCGAGCGGGCCCAGTAACGTCTCCATTGGAGATTTTGTTGTTACTGTGTCTGGCATATCGAATACTCTCGGTAGCTTGCCGGGCTCTCCGAGAGGGGCGGAGGAATCGAACTCGGGTCGGCCATGTTGGCCGCGTGTAAGGCGAACGCCCTACCCGCTGTGCTATCGCTCCAGCCCCATATATATGTGTATGTGTATATATATATATATATATATATATATATATATATATATATATAACTTAGCACAGCACAGTGAAACACCATGAGGTACAGTTGTAGACTTACAAGTTGTTATGCTTGGGTTTCAGTTATGCGATGATCAAGTACCCATCCCACCACCAGTGCCCATTCTCCACCCCCACCAATCCCAGTATCCCTCCCGCCCCCCCATCGCCATCCCACCCTGCCTCTGTGTCAGGGCACTCCCTTTTGTTCTATCTCTCCTTTTGGGTGCTGTGGTCTGCAGAAGAGACATTGGGTGGCAAACATGTTCGGTCCATAGATTACTTTCAGCAGGTATCTCCGATCCTGGGCAGATCTTCCCAGCGCCCTTTATTTGGTGCTCCCTATTCTATCTGAGCTGCCTTTACCCATAGAGTGTGTGGCTGGCCTCTAAGCCGGGGAGTGAACAACCTGGTATTTATCACAGCTGTTCTCGGGTGTTAGTCTCTTATTTTGTTACTTTATGTTACCCAGATGAATGCAATCTTTCTATGTCTGTCCCTCTCTTTCTGACTCATTTCGCTTAGCATAATATATTCCATGTAGTACCACTTGTAAGTAAATTTCATGACTTCATTTATTCTAACTGCTACATAGTACTCCATTGTGTAGATGTACCAAAGTTTCTTTAGCCAGTCATCTGTTCTCGGGCACTCAGGTTTTTTCCATATTCTAGCTATTGTAAACAGTGCTGCAATGAACAAACAAGTGCAGATGTCACTTTGACTATACTTTTGGGCCTCTCCGGGGTTTTTCAGGTGATTCAATGAGAGGGAACAAAGTGGCATGGGCCATCTGACAGTGTATGAGGGCTTCCAGGACTACATCTAGTGACGTTTGAGGGACCATGTTGTTCCAGGGATTAAATCAGTTTCAGTGATATGGAAGCACAAACAGTAACTCCAGGAATACTTCTTGTTGACGATTTCCATGACTTTTATTTTTAATCTTGAATTTAAATGTTATGATGTGGAAATATTATTTTTCCACTCAAAAGCATGTATTTTTGTTTTGTGATTGTTTATTTTTAAATGTAGGGAATTTTTAGTTTGATGTAATCTCATTTGTTTATTTTTATTACTGTTTTCCTTGTTGATAGATTTGAATACAGAAGACCTCACTGAGGCATTGCTAGCATCCATTCTCTTTACTTAAAGTATGCTGTTGGAACTGCACAGAATCTGGATAATTGCACTGAATCTGAATAATAATTTGTGTAGAATGACCACTAGTATGCAGTGTCTTGCCTGTTTTCTCCAGCACATTTTATAGTTTCATTCAAATATTGTCTTTAATTTATTTTGAGTTCATATATGTTCATGGTGTGAGAGATGACTAATATAATTTCATTATTTTCCATTATGCTGTCCAGAGCCAGTTTTTAAGAGACACTTCATCTTGTGCTTTTGTCTCATACCTTAAATTTATTATCCATATTTATAAAAGGTAAAGGCCCTCCCGTTGATCGTCGATTTGCTCGAGCGGGCCCAGTAACGTCTCCATTGGAGACTTTGTTGTTACTGTGTCTGGCATATCGAATACTCCCAGTAGCTTGCCGGGCTCTCCGAGAGGGGCGGAGGAATCGAACTCGGGTCGGCCATGTTGGCCGCTTGTAAGGCGAATGCCCTACCGCTTTGCTATCGCTCCAGCTCCATATAAATCCATATTTATATAAGGGTTTATTTGTGCATTTTTAATTATTTCATTCATCTGTTTCTACTTTCATTTCAATTTACTCTTTTGATTATTTAGCTTTCTAATATAGCTTAAATTAATTAAATTAACACTTCTCCTATTTGTTTTAAATCAATATTGCTTTGATATTTTTGTATTTTGTGTTATAAAGGCATTGCTAGTATTTATTCCCTTTAATTTAAGTGTGCTGTTGGAACGGCACAGGATCTGGATAATTGCACTGAATCTGAATAATTTGTGTAGAATGACCATTAGTTTTTTAAGTTGATGAATATGGACTCACTTTTTATGGATACGTACATGTATATGTATCTTCTATATAAAGTATACTTGAAAGAACACACTTTAGCATATTAATGCCACATTCCACAGACCCAACATTAATAACATTCTCAATATTGAAAGCTAGAGCTAGAGAAAGAGTGTGTGCTATTCATTCTGTTGAACCCAGTTTGATATCCAGTAGAGGATATGGGCTTCTAAACACCACTGGGATTAGTCTTGATTATAGATCTAGAAATATCCTCTGTGCATCTCATGATGTGGTCCCAACCTCTTAAACTCCACTTTAAAAACACAAAAGGAAACAGGGATACTGACTGAAGGCATTTTCTTTAAGATCAGGTATAAGATAATGACAATTTGATTGCTGCTGTGTAGTATAAATCTGGGAGTTAATCATATCAATTAGGTAAGAAAATGAATGAAAAAGAAATAGTGGATCCAGATTGAATTTTACTGTTATTACTGTTGCGTATTTTATGATATTTTATATATATGATTCTAAGGACTCCATTTAATGCTTATTAGAAAAAGATTGTCCAATAACATGTCAGATTACAAAAGCAATATACAAAAATCTATTGAAATTCTATACGCAAGCAGTGAACTAGAAAAGGAAATCAGTGCTGTTTACAACTTCATCAAAAAGAGTAAAGTACATGGGACTCAGCCAGGGTGGTAATAAATTTGTACATAGAAAAATAAAATTTGTTGTTAAAAGGAATTGATTAGAATAGAAATGCTGTGTATGGTCTGAACTTTTTTGGTCTTTGCTAGTACTTACTATTTTGTGAGCACGGATGATCATGTTACTAAACATATTAAGAAATGTCAAGGGGTGAACTTTCAGCTGCACTGCTGGGGTGAGTCAATCCATTCCCTACAACAAGTGCTTTTGGTTCCATGTGGTGAAGTTTGACTCCTATCAAAGACAGTATTATTGTTCCACCTCAGGTAATTGCAGCGTTCATGAATAAATTTGTAAACATATTAAAAAAGTGACACAAGACATGGGAAGGGGGACATTCCCGTCTCGTCCTTCACGCCGTACCGAGGTCACGGGTTGCCCCCCACAAGCAGCTCTCCAGCACGGCCATGGCTCCAGAAGCACAAGAACTTAATGCAGAGCCAGGCAACTTGCGGCACAAAAGTGAATGGACTATGCATTAATCCACGCCACCATGCCTGCCGGGAGGGGAAAGGGTATTGCTCCCTTCCGCCTTTTTCCCTCTGGAAAGAAAGATGGCAGCCGCCTTGGAGCTTTTTGGAAAGCCAGGTATAAGCTGGTCATGATGGGGCAACTGAAACCTCATGGGAAGGGGGAACATTCCTGGTTTGTCCTTCACGCCCTACCGAGGTCAGAAGTTGCCCCCCATGAGTGACTCTCCAGCACAGCCATGGCTCCAGAGCCACAGAAACCAATCTCACAAGTATCTGACTCTCAGAAGAAATACTTCCAGGCTTAATAAGTAAAATACCAGAAATCCAAAATTGCATGGCCGCTATTGCAGCCACATGACATCATTTGATTCTTGTAACCAGCTGTAGAAAACAAATTATTTCACAATTCCTTTTCAGTATGTCTGATTTGAGGGTATAAACTCTAAGTAATAGAGTTATTATTTTTTAGTTATTATAGTTATTATGGTGCATCTTTTGTCGAAACAATGAATCTAATCAAAGAAGATAGAGTGTTAACTAGAATTCATCTGCCTCACAGGCATTGGGAGGGTTGGGAGGGGGGGTTTATTGGGGTTCTTGGTGGTGAAAAATAATTATTGGTGAAGGGAAATGTGTTTGATGATTGCATGACCGATACTTAAACCTGAAAGCTTTGTAACTTTTCCCAGTGATTCAATAAAATAAAAATGAGACAAGATACCTATTTTAATGGTACAGCGTTCATGAATAAATTTGTAAGCATATTAAAAAAGTGAGAGAAGATACCCATTTTAATGGTACTCAGAGATTTGTCCTCCTAATGAAAGAGGGGGAAAATGAACTCAGGGATAGTATGCCATTTAGAAATGGATAGAGATAATGGGTCTGTTGAGTCTGTAGTCCAAGGTCACAGAGGTTTGATTCCCTGGTTCTGTGGGACTTCACTCGTGCGTGACTCTCGACGCGAGTGTCCAGAAAGCGTCCGGGAGCATGGAGGCAGCTAGGTAGTGGAGGTAGTAGAGGTGGTGGAGGACACTCAGGACCAGACTCACACACAAGTGAAGACCCACAGAACCAGGAAAGTGGAACTCTGTGACCTTGGACTCCAGGCTCAACAGAACCAGGAACAGAGATCCTCTGTCTGCTCCCAGCAGCCCAGCAGACCTCCATTACTTCCACTACCTCCACTCCCCAGCCTCCACCACACTCCAGGACACTTTCAGGACCGTGTGGCCACTTTGCATGGACACATCGTAAAACACTTAATAAAAGTTTACCGCACCATATTTGATGGGGTTCAATATGGTTTGAACCATAGGAATACCTGCAAGGACTATTAGAGGCTGCTCTAAAAGCCTCTATCCCTCTCAGAGAGTCTGCAAGCTACTGAGAGTGTCCCGCCTGCACGCATATCTGACAAGATATACATAGTGTATTTGATATGCCAAAACCAGTAAATACAATGGGTCTCATTCTCCTGACCCTGAAAGAGCCACCAATACAGCAGTGTTAAGAAAGATGAGGAATGAGAGGCTGATAAAATCTCAGGGCCGAACTAGGATGTGAAAACGAAGGACAAAAATGACTGTCTGCACTTTCAATACATGTATGCTGGCATCAGATGCATCCATCAAGGACCTGATGGTGCAAGTACAAAAGCTCAAGTACGACATCATTGGTCTGACCGAGACAAGAAGCATCAATCACATTGTACCATTTTCGACACTGGAGAAGAACTGTTCCTTGGGACATGCAACAAAAGAGGTGTTGGTGGTGTCGGTGTCCTTGTCAACTCAAACTTGGCCATAAACATTGATTCATTCGAATGCTGAACAACCCAAATAGGACAATTACACTTGCATACATGTGGCTTACTGCTAGCAGTTTCTATCTTCGTTGTCTATGCCCCAACATCCAATTATGGTGAAAGAGAAATTGAGAAGTTCTACATGGAGCTGGAGAAGTTCTATAAAGAAGACCACACCTTCTACAGGATCATTGTCAGTGATTTTAATGCCAAGATAGGACCAAGAAGATCAGCGGGAGAACTCCATATCGGGACCCATGGCCTAGAATGGAATGAACAGGGTTAGAGACTAGCTGATTTCATCATGTCGACCAAGACCATCCACGGTAACTCACAATTCAGAAGGCCGAATCTAAACGTTGGACATTGGAGTCTCCCTGTGGATGGTTCCACAATGAAATTGACCACATCATATTCAATCGACGGTCTTGCCTGACCAATGTCGCTGTTCTCCCAAAATTCCAAACAGGATCGGACCACCGTCTCCTTCGTGCAAAATTCTACTTCACAGAGTGGGGAGAAAGGGCCGCAAAGTTTAAGAAGAGAACTCCCAAAACAACCACCAACTGGGAGCTCTTTGGCACTATTGCTGCAAAATGGGAAGATGCTGTCGTTGACAACATTGACGAGAACTACGATTGACTAGTTCAGCAACTCCATAATTATGCAAAGAACGTCAAGAGAAAGATAGCCTCAAAAAGATGACTTTCTTCGAAAACTCTTGAGCTCATTCACCAACATTGCTTGGTGCAAGCCTCAGGCACCTTAAGTGAATGTCCAAGCTTGCAAAGCAGTGCAGAGAAGCTATAAAGGAAGACCTCAAAGAGAGAAGAGCAGCAGTATTGGCAGATGTGTAATAAGCTGGGGAAAGCATTCACAATGGAGGCCTGTCCGTTACCAACTTCAAGACCAAGATAACTCCCCTCTGATGTTATGATGGATCTATCACATCTTCCAGAAGGGCAATGGAAAAGATTATCTATGACTTCTACTCAGATCGCTTTGATATCCATGTCCACCTGCCCACATACCAAATTCCACAGGATGGATATGTCGTTCCCAGTGTTCTCCCTTCTGAAATCCAACACGCCATTTCATCAGTAAAAAAGCGAACAGCACCTAGCCCAAACAAGTTCAGACCCAAACACCAGAAGAATCTGCCATCAGTATTCATCAATATACTAGCTCAGCTCTTCACACGCTACCTGTCTGAATGCAAAGATCCATCCCAATGGAAAACCAGCAGGACTGTACTACTGTACAAGAAGGGAGACATCCACGACATTGGCAATTATCACCAGGTCTGCTTTTTGTCTGTCATCTACAAGCTGTTCACTCCAGTCATCCTGAATAGCATTGGCAGAACACTAAATAAAGGACAGCCAAGCAAGCAAACCAGGTTCCACAAAGGATTCAGCATGATCAACCATATCCACAGGATAACCAAGCTCATTGAGGTTTCTTGGGAGTTCAAGATGCTGCTCTATCTAACATTCATTGATTTAAAAAAGGCCTTTGATTCTGTTGAGACAGAAGCAGTCATCGAATCCCTAGCCAAACAGGGCGTTCAAACTCAATACATCAGGATCCTCCATGAGCTGTATTGCGGATTCACTACCAGGATCTCACCATTCTACAGGGAGGTGATCACTGACGTCAAGAAAGGGGTTCGGCATGGCAATACCATTCCACCAAAACTCTTCAGTTCCACTCTGGAGAATGTCATGTGATGACTGGAATGGGAAGGAATGGGAGTGAAGATAGACAGTAGGCAACTACATCACCTCCGCTTTGCTGATGACTTCGTTCTTATAATACCAAACATCAGCCAAGGTGCACAAATGCTGGTCAACTTTGATTGTGATGTGGAAAATTCGGACTACAGCGGAATCAGAAACAGTCTCATTCATGACGTTCCATTCACTCTCACTGGATTGAACATAACCGAATGCAACAGTTATGCGTACCTAGGTCAAGAAATCAACATGACAAATGACCTGGCACCTGAGTTGCACAGGGAGAAGACAGCAGCTTGGAACACCTTCAAGAGCATCAAAGAAATAGCTAAGAGGATGAGAAACCTCCGGCTCCAGGCACATCTCTTCTATTGTTCTTCCTGCATTAACATATGCCTCAGAGACCTTGGCCTTACAAAAACAGGATGAGAACGTTATTCAGGTCTCCCAAAGAGGAATCGAAAGATCTATGCTTGAAGTATCACACCTCACTCAAATGAGAGAAAGAATATGAAGTTCTGACCTATGTCGACAATCAAGAATCAGGGATGCTGTCTCATTTGCCAAGGCGTCAAAAATCAGATGGGCTGGACACGTAATGAGATTTGGAGATGACTACTGGACTAGTGCCATTACTGACTGGATTCCATGGGATATCAAAAGATCGCGTGGTCGCCCACCTATGTGATGGTCAGACTTCTTCCTCAAGACCCTGAATGATCGGTTTGAGTCTGTTCATATTCCTAGAACCAGCAGACGCCATTGGGCTATACTAGCACGTGACAGGGATGAATGGAGACATTGCTGGCACCGCTCACGCAAGTGGATGAGTAATGGGATGTCAAGTGATCAAGTGAAGAAATAATGGAAATGCATTTAATTTGATTTCAGCGGTATTATGTTTGAGCACTTCTTTAGATTTGCGCTCATTGAATAAAGTAGAAAATAACCTCAAAATTCCTCAGTGGAACTTTATTGTATAATAGATATAGCATCCTCCACCCAGTTCCTCCATCTTCCAGTAGGCAGGGGTCACACCCACCAACTGGCTGCCTGGCACCGTGTAATCCCATCAACGGCCAAGACCCAGAGACTATAAAACCCAGCTCCCGGAAGAGAACAGCGCAGAGTCTCCTGCCCCTACACCTGGCTCTCCTCGCTGGGGCCCCTTGCAGGTGGGTGGGTTGAGTTTCCCTCCCCACCCCAAGCAGAGCTCCGGCAGCCAAAGACTTCTAGAACCAGCCACAACCATGTTGAGACCACTCTCCACACGCATGAAGGTACCGGCAGAGGAACAAAGGCATGTGGGTCCCGGGGCTGAGATCTACAAGCCTGTTTAGATCTGGGCTGAGCATCCTCCACCCAGATCCTCCATCTTCCAGTAGGCAGGGGTCACATCCACCAACTGGCCCCCTGGCGCCATGTAATCCCATCAACGGTCAAGACCCAGAGACTATAAAACTTAGCTCCCAGAAGCCGACATATTATTATTTCATTCCTACTTTGGACAAACTTGCAGGCTACCGAATGTAACCTGCCCGCACGACAGAGTCTGGCAAACTCCCCGTGGCGTACCCAATGTGCCAAATACCAGTAACAATGATGGGTCTCATCTCCTAACCCTGAAAAAGCCTTGAATATGGCACTTTTTAAAATCTCAGGGCTAGGACGAAGGAGACGTTACTGGTGCCTGCTCGAGGCAATCTTCAAACAACTGGATGATTGTGATCATGATCGTGATAGATGGCTTTGTTCAAATTTTTCTTAACTTCTGAGATTCTGAGTCATGGAAACAGTGTTATACTTGGTGATTCAATTTTAGATGAAGCTGTTAAATCATCTTTTTACCTTTATTACAAATTCTATTTTGTCTTTCTGTACTAGCCAATTCTTTCACATTTTTATATAAAAAATCAGCTGTATGAAACACTATTAAAATCAGAAGCACATTTCACTGAGTGGCCAGTTCCTTCTGTGAATATCAGAGCAACCCAGATTAGCTTCAGTCACATTTGCTTTAAAGAATGGACCTCATTTGACTGTCACTCAAGAGAACTGTCCTCTATCATCTAATGTAATTTAGGATTAGCAGATTAGTGGAATCAGTGTTGGAAAATTACATTTATAGTCTTTCTTTAGAGATAACATATGTGAATTGATGAAGCAGAATTGATAAAATTCAAAGAAAAGTATAATACAGGATATGAAAAAGCGATTAAGAAAATAGTTGGGAATGTTCAAATTCCATTTGCTTTTTATCACTAATCATGTGATTTTTATCCAGATAGCTTTCATGTTTTTACTTTAATTCAGAATTTCCAAGTTTATTTTTATTCAGACATTTACTGATCTTGAAATATAGGAACAAGTTCTTTGTATAAAGTGTAAATGTAAAAAGGGGCAAAGCAAATCAAACATAAATGTTATTATACTAGATGTTCATTGACTATTAAAATATCCATTTAATGAATTGAATCAGTTGCAATCTAGAAATCCTCCTTAAAGCTCTTTCTTTCTAATTAAAATATATTTTACTCTAACAAATTTATTTGTTAGTATTTTAATATTTTATTCTAAAATAATTTTCTTGAGATATCATACTTTAAATATTATTGAAATTGTTCTTTTATAGTGGCATACCTATTAAAACAAGCTCTCCACCAGTAATTCAAGATCCCACCGCCATTATTCTATGATCTTTTCTCCTTCCTGTTTCCCTAATCTCTGCAGATCCCTATTCTATTTACCATTTCTATAGAGTTTGTTTTCACTGGGATAGCCTAGTTTCCTTCTTTATTGATATCAATCTGTTCCTTCCTTCCCTCCTTCCTTCCTTCCTTCCTTCCTTCCTTCCTTCCTTCCTTCCTTCCTTCCTTCCTGCCTGCCTGCCTGCCTTCCTGCCTGCCTTTCTTCCTGCCTTCCTTCTTGCCTTCCTGCCTGCCTTCCTTTCTGTCTTCCTTTCTGTCTTCCTTCTTGCCTTTGTTCCTGCCTTCCTGCCTTCCTGCCTGCCTGCCTTCCTTCTCTTGCTCTCTCCCTCGCCCCTCTCTGTCTCCTTCCCTCTTTCCTTCCTCCCTCTTTTTCTCTGCTTTTTTTCCTGTTGTCCATCATTGTAGCATACTTGTAAACTTTACTGATTTATTTATCATGCTGTGTGATTTTTTTTATTGTTCCTTTATGCCCAGAAATTTTGTATGACATGGAATTGTAACCAGTGTTTGATGAGCATACAATTTTAATGAAATCAGATATTTAGTCATTTTAATTAAATTTGAAAATATGAATGTGTATATAAAATATGAAGGTATGTTTTATGTAAGTGGAGGGATTCTTGTATAGTCATATTTGCAGTATGATAAACAAATATTTTAATACCTTAAGAACCTGGAGGTCTTTTCCAAAGAGAGAGAAAATCAATCTGTTTTTCTGTTTTCAATATAAAGTCACTACAATGATCAAATTATTAAACTTTTCAAACAAATTCTGTTTTTGCATTAAGAATGCACATATTCAAAGTGAAAACTGTCAACTAGTTTAAGTCATGTGTTTCTTCAGAATGGGGTTTCACTGAGTTTGTTCACTCCATTAGTACCATTGTTTTTTGGTGCATTTATTTTAATGTACTCAGGATAAGTAAAATAATACTTATTCTCAAACATGTTGAGACAGTGTTCCAATATTTTTAAGGATTAGAAAACATATTCTAAAGAACATGCAGATACATTATATAAAAGTCAGGCTTGAACTATAAATGTGATGTAAAAAGGGAAGTAGAATTAGTGAGTAAAGTCAGCATAACATTTCTTAGTTGAAATTAGAAATAACACTTCTGATTTTATCTCTAAAGTATATTGATTGTGCCTTAACTTACCATTACACAAATGTTATTTTGAGGATAATATAATATATATTACATATAATATATAATGGGATAATATATAATGTATACTATATATGGGATAATATATATTATTCATACACAAATATATAATATCTGTGAACCACAAATCATTAAATAAATATCAGTGAATATTTAAAATCAGGCATTAAAGTATTATGCAGAATTTAATATCACTCATTTGTGATATTAAAGTTTAACATCATCCATTAAACTTTAATAATAAGGTAAAGGTAAAGGTAAAGGCCCTCCCGTTGATCATCAATTTGCTTGAGCGGGCCCAGTAACGTCTCCATTGGAAACTTTAATAATATGTGGTTATTATTTCAAGGTCAATCTTGAAAAATGCTCATTTTGCAATGCTTAATGTTTTAATAATAATATTTATACAAACCATGTTTTACAGGCTGAAAAGATTCATCTCCCCATTCTCATATTTTAGATTGAAATGATATTTAGAGATAAAGTTTTTGAAAGGTAAATGCATTAAAAAATGAAACCACTATGATAGGCCCAAGTCCAAACTTACTGATGCCTCATTTAAAAAATTGTAAATTAGGAAACAGAAAAAGATCCTAGGATCTGTGACACAGAAAAACAATGATGTGAAGAGGCAACAAGATGATGGACATCAGCAAACCATGCAGAGTCATTAAAAGAAACTAACTTTACTTTTTTGATCTTGAACTTCCAATCATAAGAATTGTGAGAAAATTAATTTCTGTTATCACCCAGTTTTGTGGTATTTCATTATCGTGCCAGGAATTGAACCTGGGTTGGTTGTATGTGAGGAAAGTGCCCACTCATTATACTATTCCTTGGATCTAGCATTTATATTTTAAAACATCATGTCAGGAATGGTGTCTGTGAGTCTCTGTATTGGTCCCTGGCTCCCAGTTGTTCAAATTTTCAAGAACAAAAATAGTGAGTAATAAAGTTGCTCAGACTCAGAACTAGAAATAGAAAAGTTTTTTTTTTTTTTTGCGAAAAGTAGAAAGGAAGGGAATAGTAACTCCCCATAGGAGAAGGAACTGAGTATACAACTATGTTAAAATTGCTATTTTTTGTAGGTTTTCATAGGAAAACAGGATCTTTGTGTTACTGAGAATGCAGGGAGTAAAAAAGAAGGATTTTTTTGTGAATGTTCTTTTAAACTAAACTTTTTTTTTTGCTTTTTGGATCACACCCGGCGATGCACAGTGGTTATTCCTGGCTCTGCACTCAGGAATTACCCCTGGCAGTGCTCAGGGGACCATATGGGATGCTGGGAATCGAACCTGGGTCAGCTGCGTGCAAGGCAAATGCCCTACCCGCTGTGCTATTGCTCCAGCCCCTTAAATTAAAATTGAGCTCTGCATTTCTTATAATTGATAAGAATGTTAAAGGGCTAAATAAATCCTTGTCAGGCCATTTACTGCAGATATTGAACATTATCTGAGCCTCCTCTTGAGCTTAAGCTCTGGGACAGAATTTTGTGTTGGATGACTCTTAACTTCCAACTATTTATCAGAAAGAACCCAGGAATTTGCAGGAAGTCAAAAATGTAGAAATTATGCAGTCAGAAATAGGACTGCTCACAGCAGTTAGCAAGGGGAAACTGAGGCTTCCTCTTTCAGAATTGTGATAGGCATTCTATAACTGTTATATCAACTAATTATTATGCTTTCTTACTTTTAATTTACAGAGAAAAAAACCAAAATTCAGAAAGGATAGGAACAAATTCATTTTCTAAAATGCAATTCTTGAAATTATATCATCAAATTTCTTACAACTTTGAAGATATTTAATATCAGTAAATTAAGATATTTAATATCAGTAAATTAAGATCAGTAAAATAAGATGCTGCATAGTGTAGGCATGATGAAAGTCTACTAATTATTCTCATCAATTGTAACTTCAATTATTTGGGTACTTCTATATTTTCTAAAATTAAAGCAATTTCTAAGTTTGTTAGCAATTTTTAATAATTAAAAGGATGTTCAACTTGTGTTCTGATGCATTAACATGAGGTCAGTGATGAATTGAAAAAAATCACTGCAGGTGTTTCAAAAAATTGCAGTCGGTGGTGGATACACAAGAAAGTCAAGAATTTAAACATTGTATAAAACATAGGTCACATTCAAATCTTTGCATCTCATTTATCAAATGATTTTGAGGATTGACCAAGGAACTTTATGATCTTAAAGATATTAAATCTTTACCTTAAAAATGTTTGCAGTTCACTAAGAGAGAAAGGATGAAAACAGACACAACTATAACCTATGCTTTCACACTCTTACTACTTTTGGTACAGATTATAGATTGAAGAAATCTATTCACAAAATAGAAAAAGTGCATGTGCAGAAAACTATTAAATTTAAAACTATTTATTTTTAAACTTTATTTATAATAGGGGGTGGGGGCACCTGTATACAGGGGTCATCCTTCTGGGATTCCTGGGACTCTATGAGGGATAGACTCTTGATAACACTCCACAAGCAACCCCCTTTTACTCTGCTGTAATCTCTCCAGCTACTGTTCTTTTCATCTTTTCCCTCTATACTGAGAAATTATCTCCTATTAAAGTCTTATATTGAAGTTTCTTCCTGCTCTTGGATCCAGTGACCAAAATCACTTTGGTACTTAAGAGTTACTAAAATAGAAATTCATTAAAATTATAGGATTTTTGTGTCTGCACCTAAAACATCTAGTCTCAGTAGGATAACAGACTACAGATTTCCTTTTCCCAATGTTTACAGAAGTTTTTGGAATGAAGACTTCTACTCATTATATAAATATGCTAAGAAATATACCGTGCAAAAAAATGAGTAATGAATTTGAAAAACAAATTGCATTTGGTATACTTAGAGCTTATTATGACATATACTTATAAATGTGTAACATTATCATTTGAATATCCTGTCAGATTTCTGGCTTATATTTAGAGTTTGAATCTTTTCACCTCTTAGTTCTAAATCCTTGCCTCAGCTTTCATGTAACTGCTAATTCTATTGATGTTCTGTATTATTTGGTTTTAATGTTACTTCTGTCAGAAAAAGAAGGCCAGTAGACAGAAATCTTATTTTACCCTGGGCCAGAAAATGCAGTAGAGCCCTTTGGGTGCACTTACATAGAACAGAGTTATAGATCATGTTTTATAGGAGCAATAGTGGCTAGTAACTGCTTAAAGGGAGATAGGCTCTGTCTTGAGGAAAGTATAAAGCAAGTAATAACATTCTCAGAAAGCTATGAATTCTAAGAACACTAAAAAATTGCTCGAATTCAATCAAATATGCCAAGGTCCAAGTTGATACACTGTCAGTTCTATGCTGTTAGGATTTTAAGGTTCAAATCCCATTTCCTTAGAGACAGAGAGACAGAGAGACAGAGAGAGAGACAGAGAGAGAGAGGAGAGAGAGAGAGAGAGAGAGGAGAGGAGAGGAGAGACAGAGGGACAGACAGAGAGAGGGAGAGAGGGAGAGGGAGAGCAGGTTAAGGTGCTGACCTTGCACAAAGCAGATATAGGTTCGATCCCTAACTCTGAGCACTACCAGCAGTGATCCTCCAAAATAATCCCTGAATGCTGCTGGGTATGTCCCTCACCATTAAGCTTAAATAAGAAGGTATTTTTGTTTAATAAACCAGTGTATCTATCATGATATCAAAAGAGCATACTGTTCACATCGGAACTGTGAGCTAGTTATTAGAAGCCTAAGGTTACATTCTTTAGTAGATTAAGTTGTGATTGAATAACAGTACAAAACAAAGTAAGAATGATTTCTACTATGTAGAACTTCCTCTCATATGAAGGATCTTGAATGCACTGAGCATTCGTACTGTTTATTCATGGTTTCTATGATCAATAATTATTTATTTCATTCTCAAAGTCATTTATAATCCAAGAAGTTTGTGGGATCTCTTCTTATTTTTGTCTGTTTTTCACTCAGCAGACAGGTAGCTCTGGAAAGGAAAGGTCTATCTCTGTCTTTAAGATATCCCTTTATATTGTAGATACTATTGCTTACATCCAGTTGGACACCACTTAGGTGAGTACACTTAGCTGATAGGAAGACTGTGGATAGTCTTTTTTTTATCTTATAGTATCTGTGACAATTTTAATTAACAAATACATAAATGGTTGGAGAAATAGTAAATATTGAGGTTTATTGGAAATTATTTACAAGAATAAGAAACAGTACCCTTCTAGAATGGAAAGATGTACTTCAAAACTAAGTCATTTGGTCTACTGGCCAAGGTTACAGTCTTTTTTAATTAGGAAAGTATTAAACGTTTCGGTTGTATCCATAGTCAGAGGCTAGCTGTGATTGTTGCTCTGTGGTCACTTCCCAGTTGTACTCTGGAAAGCAGATGGTGCCAGGTATCAAAACTCTAACTCTCGCATGCAAAGGATGCTCACTAGCATTTGAACTATCTCTCTAGCCCAGCAGAACAAGTCATACAGCATATGGAATTTGTAATCAGAGATCAGACCACTATAATTAGAGAACTGAGTTTTATAGAAGCAGAAAATTGGATAAACCTCTTCTTAGATATTTCTTTGGGTATGGATGACTAGAAATAGGAAAAGGTCTTAGGAGAAAGATACTTAAGAACTGTAAGAGGGCATCTTGAGTAAGTAAAACTTAATGAATTTTGAATGCTAGCCACATCTGTTGAGTAGAATTTCTCATTAAATTCTACTTTTTGTTCACCAAAATATCAAGGATAAGCTTCCTGCCAGAAAATGGGTAATCTTTAATAAGGTCTAGTTAAAAGGTCAACATGGTACGCATACTTTCAGATGTGCCCTATTTGAATTCTCTATATCTAAATGGAAAAAGAACAAACTTTGCTGTGCATAAAAACATAGCTTTATCCACCTCTCAAATTTCTCACACTATTCATATAATACAGACCTCTCAGATCATAGCTAATGTTATTATCCTTTAATAAATCAATCATGTCCAATACTTCTTTTGACTATTCACTGGTGCTAATGATGAGAACACCAGCCAGACTTAAACAGAGCATTCAAACAGAGGTTTAATAATAGACTCAAAATACAGAAAGGTAAAAGAGATTAGAAACCAGTACCTGCCATAAATTTAAAAAGAGAAAGAAATGGTTCTTAGAACCAAGTACAATGGTCATAGAGGAGTGCAATTCTCCAGGAGTTCTAGATTTGGGTAGAGAAAATAACTGCTACCAAACATTTGCCTAGGAAAGACATGAAGACCTGTCACCTGCCGGTCCAAAGGAAAGGTGGAAGACAAATGATGAGTCTTAAAGGTCCACTTCAAAGATAAGAGAAGCAACAAGATGGCAATGGAAGAGAATGAATGGGTTTAAGGAGATAGTTTGTTGATATTTAGCTAAAGGACACACACACACACACACACACACACACACACACGCAAACGGTGCTATAATTGCTTGGTATTCCTTTTTCACACTAGAATTTTCTTTAGAAAGTCAGAATGTCTAAAGACTTTCTGGAAACGGTGATATTCTCTTTTTTTAAAATTATATGTATATATATAGTTATGTCATAAGGATTCATTATACATTTTTTCCCATTTTACCTAAAAACAGGATTACTGCATTTTTTAATTAAAAACATTTTTTGGAGGGTAGTCAGAGGGATAATGCAGGAATTAGGGCATTTGCCTTGCAAGTGGCTGACCCTGGTTTGAGTTCAGGCACCACATATGGTCCCCTGAGCTTTGCTAGGAGTGATTCATGAGAAAGTAACTCAGAAGTAACCCATGATTATGGCTGGATGGGGACCAACAGCCCCACCCCCACAACTTACTTACTTCTAGAGGGATGACATGTCAAAGGTCAGTTTGCTTTGTTGTGTTTTGTTGTAACTCATACGCTGAGATAGTCAAATGTCTCATAATAGCGGGTAATTAAACAGAACTTACTTTGATGCTAATGAAGTTTTGCTACAGATTTTATTTGCTTATACTTCATTTTACCATATAATATGTATAACATTTATAAATTTTATTTAAAACAATTTTTAAATTTTATAAACATTTGCCACCACTAACCTGAACTAAGACTTTTAATATCGTCAGAGTAAGCATGTTTGGCACAATTCTGTGATTCACTAAAAGCAAAAAGGAGACATTTATCTCAAGGTTCATAAGCCTATAAGTAGTACCTTTGCAGCTGTAAGACCATGACTTTTGGAAGAATTAGACATGTAAAGGGACAGCTGTCTTGCTCAAAGAAATAGTTACCTTTGACATTACTAGGATTGTAAGAATATGCTTGAGCTGCTCTTCTCTCCTTCATCCCCTTCTTGCATAGCCAGTGATGAAAATGTGACTGTAATACCCCCTCCCCTGATTTCTCTTCACTAAGATTTTGTTATTTAAAAGTTTCAACAGACTTAGGCCCTCACCATCCTCATTGACAAAAGTCAACGTATTTTTATTCTGTAAATCATGCTACTGTGGGAAGCAGCGGGGGTGGGGGGTGGTTGTTGGGGGGGGATAGCACTGTCCAATTGCTATATAATTATAATATAATTATACACAATTATAATTCCAGACAATATTCATCCAACCAGGGCTGATGGTTCAATGGAAGGCCCTAGGATGTGCTGCTGCCTGCATCCTAACTCTGCTTGGGGCATCCAGTACTAATTTTATATTAATTATTTATTTGTTTTATTTTTATTTTTTATTTTTTTATTTTGCAAGTGAAATGACTCAGAAAGAGAGAGAGACAGACATATAAAGATTGCACTAGAGAGAGAGAGATAGCTAGAGAGATAGCTAGAGGAAATGCCCTGCCACAGAGGTGGGGTAGTGTGTAGGGGACGAGGTGGGGATGGTGGGAGGGATGCTGGGACCATTAGTAGTGGGAAATGGGCACTGGTGGAGGGATGGGTGTTCGATCATTGTATGACTGAAACACAAGCACAAAAGTTTGTAAGCCTGTAACTGTACCTCGTGGTGATTCACTAATAAAAAATAGTAATATTCTAAAATAATGTTGAACCAAAAAAACCCTTTCTCCCTCTCTCTCTCCTTCCCTTCCCCTCTCTCTGTCCTTTCTTCCTTCCTGAATATAGTTATTCTGTTACATATTGTTTTGAAGGGCAAGAAGCTTATTCCCACTTAGCATTAAATTGTTATTATATGGTTTCCATTAAATGCATTTTATCTAACTACTAAATATATAAGGCTATTGATTTTTGTCAGTGGGGTAATGATGGTCATTGGCTGTTATATGATGAACAAGTGGTTCTTATCCAGCTTGTATTTTGCAAACTCTAGGAGTATTGCTTTCAAAGTGCATATTATCTTATATTAGGTAAGAGTTGATTGTCTGGTTTTTCAAAATTTGAGAATTCAGAGAAGGTAAGGCAATGATTCCAGATTGAATTCTTAATAAGGGCAAGGAAGTTTTTTTTAACTCATACCTGAGTTAAAAGTGTCTGAGACTTTAGTGTCAATATACTTCACTGTGCTCTTACAAATCTCTCCTGGTACTACTTCATTCCCAATTAGTTTCATATTTCATGACCCATGACTTCAAGTAAGCTTTTGGAAATGCTTTCAACTCTACTTCCTCTGAAAACTCTACATACACATATTAAGAATCTCTCTACCACAACCTAATGTCAATAACTGAAAACTATAGTTAGTTATACAAGTGGTTACTTTCTTTACTTCTACATAATAAATTTGATATAATTCCAAAGAAGATCAAGTGAAAATATAGATGTATGTACACACACTCACAAAGTCTTTTCAATCAGTCCTTTCTCAGTTCTTTTCATCTCAACAATATTCTCAACACAAAATGATTCCTTTACATTATTAAGCAGTACTTTCTTCATAGAGACACTTTAAGCATCCTCAATATTTTTCAACTTACAAAGTAGCTGCAGTAGAGCTAGCAGTTAATTTTGAGTTCTACTTGTAGATAAATAGAAGCCATCAAATTAAAATTAGATTTTGTTGATATCACAACCACAAGGATTTTTGCGTCTGTGTTCATGATTATTTTTACTGTGTGCAAAAAACTCAGATATTTGTCTTCAATGCAACTCTATCCTGTGATCCTTTGTTTACTTTTGAAGTAACACAAGCATCTCATACTAAAGATGATGATACATGAACACAGTATTTCAAAAATCCTTAGTTCCTCTCTGTTTTCTAGCACAGTTTTTGACAGCATTAGTAGCCTGGAATTTTATGCCACATACCTGATCATTTGACTCATAAAAAATTGTTCTCGTACACTTACACATATTTCTGCTCATAAGACAATAAAATGTTAAATTCTTTAACACTGCCATCTAAACTTCTAATATTTAAAAAAAATTATGTATTACTACTGTTTTATCTATATGTTTCTCATAAATATCCCCATTTTGTATTAGAATCACTTCTATTGTCTCCTAGACAGTTTCCCCTCTTCACTTGTGTGTATTTAACCCATTATCCTAGGTTGATATCAAAATAAGTTAGAAATAAAAAGCTTGCCATGCCACTGATCAGCTTAAAATTCACTGCTTTTAAAACAAATTCAGAACTCTACTACTTATTTTTATATTACCACTTCTTTTTTTTTAAATTTTTATGAGTGAAACACCATGAGGTACAGTTATAGACTTACAAATTTTTGTGCTTGGGTTTCAGTTATACAATGATCGAGTACCCATCCCTCCACCAGTGCCCATTCTTCACCACCAATGATCCCAGTATCCTTCCCATTTCCCAATTCCCCCATCCCACCCTGCCTGTGTCAGGGCATTCGCTTTTATTTTTTCTCTCTTTTTGGGTGCTGTGGTTTGCAAAAAAGGCATTGAGTGGCAGTAATGGTCAGTCTATAGTCTACTTTTAGCATACATCTCCCATCTGGGAGGATCCTCCCAACACCCTTTACTTGGTACTCCCTTCTCTATCTGAGCTGCCTTTTCCCCTAGCATGGGCGACTGGCCTCTAAGCAATGGAGTGAACCTCCTGGAACTTATCTCAACTGTTCTTAGGCGTTACTATCCTGTTTTTTTTTACTTTATATTCTCCAGATGAATGCAATCTTTCTCTGTTTGTCCCTCACTTTCTGACTCATTTCGGTTAGCATGATGCTTTCCATATAGTACCACTTGTATGTAAATTTCATGACTTCATCTTTTCTAACAGCTGCATAGTACTCCATTGTGTAGATGTACCGAAGTTTCTTTAACCAGTCATCTGTTCTCAGACACTCAGATTTTTTCCAGATTTTGGCTGTTGTGAACAGTGCAGCAATGAACATAGAAGTGCAGATGTCATTTTGACTATACATTTTTGCTTCTCTGGGATATATTCTCAGGAGTGGTATTGCTGGGTCAAATGGCAGCTCAATTTTTAATTTTCTGTGAATCATCCATACTGTTTTTCAAAAGGGCTGAACCAGTAGTCATTCCAACTAGCAGTTAAGGAGAGTCCTTTTCCCGCCACATCCACACCAACACTGGTTGCTTTTGTTCTTTTGGATGTGGGCCAGTCTCTGTGGCATGAGAAGAGATATCATAATTGTTTTGATGTGCATCTCCCTGATTATTAGTGATATACAGCATTTTCTCATATGCCTTTTAGCCATTTGGATGTCTTCTTTGAGAAAGTTTCTGTTCATTTCATCACCCCATTTTTTGATGGGGTTGGTTGTTTTCTTCTTGTGGAGCTCAAAGAAATAGATCAAGCACTCCTGAAATTCATATGGAACAACAAATGCCCACGAATAGCTAAAGCGATTCTTGGGAGAAAAGACATGGGGAGGCATTACCCTCCCCAATCTCAAACTCTACTACAAAACCATAATGATTAAAACAGCATGGCACTAGAACAAAGCCAGGGCCACAGACCCATGGAACAGGTTGGAATATCCGTACACACAACCCCAAATGTATGAACATCTAATCTTTGATAAGGCATCAAGAAATGTGAAGAGGAACAAGGAAAGCCTCTTCAATAAATGATGCTGGCATAACTGGACAACCACATGCAAAAAATGGGCTTAGACCTTGACCTAACACCATCAAAAGTCAGATCAAAATGGGTTAAAGATTTAAACATCAGGCCAAAATCCATGAGGTACATTGAACACAAGGTCGGCAAAACCCTCCACAATATCTTCAAAGATGACACTCCACTGACCAACCAAGTGGAAACAGAGATAAACAAATGGGGCTATCTTAAATTAAGAAGCTTCTGCACCTCAAAAGATACAGTGACCAGAATACAAAGACAATCTACAGAATAGAAAAGAATATTCACCCAATACCATCAGATAAGGGGTCGACATCAAGGATATACAAAGAACTGGTTGAACTATATTGCCAGTTCTAATTGTATTTGCTTACCATCCTTTTATTGGTGCTGTGGTTGCAGTATTGAAAGGTGGCACTTGTATACAGACTTGGTTGTAGAACTCACACATTAAGCTGTGTTCCCCTTCAGGAGGATGGAGGGTGTTCACACTCCTAAACTCCTTGTTTTTCTCTTTAATAGCAGTTACCTTGAGCAGTGGTTAATCCAGAAATACCTTTGCTTGGAGTTGACAGTGCTCAGTGTAACTGCAGGGTCACCAGAGTGTCTTTCAACAGTGCTGAGGTTGGAAGTGGAGCAGGTAAGCATTGTCATTTAACTCAGACTCTGTACATGGTAGACATGTATGCCAGTAGTGCCCCATCCATGATCACATTTGCTAATTGTGCTATCACACATCCTAGTAGTGTTCTCAAGGGGTCTCACGCTTTGTTTAGCTTGCATAAACATGGCCGTGGTATGCCAGATTGCTCACTCTATTGGGGCACCTGCGGTACCCGGCAGCGAACCTTCCAGAGCCTTTCAGGTACATGTGATTTTCACCAGTAATTAATCTTGCATCCTCATGTTTGCAAATGAGGTGACATTTTTGCCACAGAGCCATCTCTCTGTAGCCCAAAGTGCAAATTTCTTTAACTTGGCTACAGAACTCTAAATAACTCCTACTTATGCCTAATATTTACCATTAATTTTTCTAAATATTTTAGAACCATGCATGGAAAAATTTCAGATTTAAAAGTGTATAGTCTTGTTTTGACTTATACTTGGACTCTTTTTTCTATTTGTGGTACTGTCCCATAACTCAGGTTTTCCTTCGCTGAACTCATTTTTCAATAGCTACCAGTTTTCTTCATCTTCATTGAATTTTGAGAGACCACATTTTTCTTCTATGTGAATTAAATATAAACACATACTGCATTATAATGATCACTTGATCACTTGACTTCCCATTACTCATCGATTTGCTCGAGCAAGCACCAATAACGTTTCCATTTGTCCCTGTTGCATGCTAGTGTGGCCTGATGGCATCTGTTCGTTCTAGGAACACGAAGAGCCTCAAATCAATTGTACAGGCTCTTGATGAAGAAGCCTGAGCATCTGGTAGGTGGGCAGCCATGCGGTCTTTTGACGTCCCGTGGAATCCAGTCGGTAATGGCTCTAGCCTAGCGGTCATCTCCAAATCTCATTATGTGTCCAGCCCATCTGATTTTCGACACCTTGGGAAATGAGACAGCATCCCTGATTCTTGATTGTTGATGAGGTCGGAACTCCATATTCTTTCTCTCATTTGAGTGAAATGTGATGCTCCAAGCATAGCTCTTTCAATTCCTCTTTGGGAGACCTGAATAGTGTTCTCATCCTGTTTTCATAGAGCCCAGGTCTCTGAGGCATATTTTAATGCAGGAAGAACAGTGGAATCGAAGACATGTGCTTGGAGCTGGAGGTTTCTCATCCTCTTAGCTATTTTTTTGACGCTCTTGAAGGTGTTCCAAGCCACTCTCTTCCTCCTGTGTAACTTATGTGCCAGGTCATTCATCATGTTGACTTCTCGACCTAGGTTCACATAATTGTTGCATTTGGAGATGGTTGTTCCATTGAGAGCAAATGGAATGTCAGGAACGAGGCTGTTTCTCATAAACATTGTCTTTGTGAGATTCAGCTGTAGTCTGACCTTTCCACACTCATGGTCGAAGTTAGCCAGCATTTGTGCCGCTTGGCTGATGTTTGGTGTTATTAGAATGATGTCATCAGCAAAGCCGAAGTGGTGTAGTTGCCAACTGTCTATCTTCAATCCTATTCCTTCCCATTCCAGTCATCGATTGACGTTCTCAAGTGTGACAATGAAGAGTTTTGGTGAAATGTATAACCCTGCCGAACACTTCACTTGACATGGATGATCACTTCTTTGTAGAATGGGTGAGATCCTGGAAATGAATCCATAATACAGCTCATGGGAGATCCTGATGTATTGAGTTTGAATGCCCTGTTTGGCTAGGGCTTCGATGACTGCTTCCATCACAACAGAATCAAAGGCCTTTACATAAAAGAACATTAGACAGAGTGGCAATTTGAATTCCCGAAAAACCTCAATGAGCTTGGTTATCATGTGGATATGGTAGATTGTGCTTAATCCTTTTTGGAACCCAGCTTGGTATCATGGTTGTCCTTCAACTAGTGTTCTGCCAATGCTATTCAGAATGACTCGAGTGAACAGCTTGTAGATGTCAGACAACAGGCAGATCGGGCAATAGTTGCCAATGTCGTGGATGTCTCCCTTCTTGTACAGTTGTACAGTCCTGCTGTTTTTCCATTGTGATGGAACCTTGCATTCAGACAGGTAGCATGTGAAGAGCCAAGCCAGCATATTGATGGGTACTGACGGCAGGTTCTTCAGATATTCAGGTCTTACCTTGTCTGGGCCAAGTGCTGTTTGTTTCTTTACCGACAAAATGGTGTGTCGGATTTCGGAAGGGAAAATGTTGGGAACAACATATCCACCCTGCACAATTTGTTATGTGGGCAGGTGGATGTGGCTATTGAAGAAATCTGAGTAGAAGTTATGGATAATCTTCTCCATTGCCCTTTTGGAAGATGTGATAGATCCATCAAGACGTCGGAGGGCAGTCATCTTGGTCTTGTAGTTGGTGAAGGACAGGCGGGCATTATGAATGCTTTTCCTGGCTTCTGCCACATCTACCAGCACTTCTGCTCTTCTCTCTTAGAGGTCTTCCTTTATCACATCTCTGGACTGCTGTGCGAGCTCAGACATTCGCTTGAGTTTGCCTGAGGCATGCATCAAACCATGTTGGCGAATAAGCTCAAGAGTTTTTGAAGAAAGTCGTCTTTTTGTGGCTCTCTCTCTCGGCATTGCTCGCAGAATCATGGAGGTGTTGAACCAGTAGATCATATTCCTTGTCATTGTTGTCATTGATGGTGTCTTCCCATGTTGCAGCATAGTGCCAAAGAGCTCCCAATTGGTGGTCGTTCTGGGAGTTCTCTTCTTAAAATTTGCAGCCCTTTCTCCCTGCTCTGTGAAGTATAATTTTGCATGAAGGAGACGGTGGTAAAAACCCTTTTGGAATTTTGGGACAACAGCGATATTGGTCAGGCAAAACTGTCGATTGAATATGATGTGGTCAATTTTATTGTGGAACCATCCACCAGGAGACTCCCATGTCCAACACTTAGACTCGGCCTTCTGGAACTGTGAGTTACCATGGATGGTCTTGGTTGACATGATGAACTCAGCCATTCTCTAACCCTGTTCGTTCCATTCTAGGCCATGGGTCCCGATGTGGAGTTCTTTGGCTGATTTTCTTGTTCCTATCTTGGCATTAAAATCACCAAAAATGATCTTGTAGAAGGTGTGGTCTTCTTTATAGAACTTCTCCAGCACCATGTAGAACTTCTCAATTTCTCCTTCATCATAATTGGATGTTGGTGCACAGACAACAAAGATAGAAACTCTTGTCAGTGAGCCACATCTATTTAAGTGTAATCGCCTGATTAAGGTTGTTAGGCATTCAAATGAATCAATACTCATGGCAAAGTTTGTGTTGACAAGGACACTGATGCCTCCAATGCCTCTTTTATCGCATGTTCCAAGAACAGTTCCTCTCCAGTGTTGAAAACAATGATGTGATCAATGCCTTCTTGTCTCGGTCAGATTGATGATTTCGTACTTGATCTTTCGTGCTTGTACCATCAGGTCTTCAATGGATGAATCTGATGCCAGCGTACATTCATTGAAAGTACAGACAATCATTTTTGTCTTTCTTTGTTATGGTAGCCTAGTTTGGCCTTGAGATTTTTTCAGCCTCTCCTTCCTCATCCTTCTCACCGCTGCTGTATTGGTGACTCCTTCAGGGTCAGGGGAAAGAGACCCATTGTATTTACTGGTTTGGCATATGGAATACACAACAGATGGCTTGCCAGGCTCTGGTGTGTGGACGGAATACTCTCAGTAGCTTGCCAGGCTCTCCAAGAGGGATATAATGATATGTTTTTTATAATGATATGTTTTTCCATTTTATTGCCCATGAGTTACACATATCTTTATGTATTATAAATTCTGAGAGGATAGGTAGAATATAATTTTATTCATCATCAAATTCCCAATACTGAAAAAATCCGTGCCAACACATAAGTGTTTAACAGTTTTTCTTTGATGAATTAATAGACTCTTTGACATAATAGGTGACAATTAAAAATAAGATTTAATCCAGTTAGAGAAATTATTAATTCTTAATAGAAAAATTATATATATTATAACATATACTCCTAAGAGCAGTTGACCCTATGAATGTTATCTTTTGTTCTTTTATACATTAAAGGACAAAGACAAAAAAAATCGGTGATTTACTGAAGGCCAAACAGAGGGTTTTGTTTTAGTTTGTTTTGTTCTTGTGGTGCCAGGGATCAAATCCAGGATCTCACACAGAGAAGTCGCGTGCTGTCTGTTTTATCTTTATCTCCAACAGCGATAGCACAGCGGGTAGGGCGTTCGCCTTACAAGCGGCCAACATGGCCGACCCGAGTTCGATTCCTCCGCCCCTCTCGGAGAGCCCGGCAAGCTACCGAGAGTATTCGATATGCCAGACACAGTAACAACAAAGTCTCCAATGGAGACGTTACTGGGCCCGCTCGAGCAAATCTTTTTATTATTTAGTAGAATTAGAATCCCTCAATTTTGCCGAGCTTCTGGTAGTCCAATGATTCTAATGTTGTTTCTCTTGGAATCGTCTCCTAAGACTCTGATTCTCTCTGGAGCTATTTTGAGGTCCTTTGCCACTGTTTGTTTTTGCCTGTTGTCTTGGTGCAGCTGATCCTCCAGCTCACTTACTCTTTCCTCAGCTGTGGTCATTCTATTTTTGAGGGCACAGACTGAGTTTTTTACTTCATCTATGGAATCTTTGATTCGTGACATTTCTGTGCGTAGCTTTCCAATTTCTGCTCTCATTTCTTCCTGTATTTTCTCGATTGTGCAATCCATTGTTTCTTTCATGTCCTCTTTCAATTTACTGGATATCTGTCTGACTGTTTCATTGAGTTGATTGAACATCTTCATGACTTCAGATCTGAATTCTTTGTCAGAGAGGTCCCTTAGGTGAATAGCTCCTACTGAGGCTTCTGAACTCTTATCATCATCCTCTCCCTGGGTTGGGGATTTGCGTTGTTTTTTCATGTTGGTGTGTAGGTGTGGGAACTAGATTTCTTGATATGAGTAAACTACCTGTGGCCACGTGAGTGACGGCCCGCCCAAAATTAGGTCACGCCCACTTTACAGAAGCCACGCCCACATCTAAAGCGGCCACACCCCCTTGAGTACCTGGTGGTGGGGGGGAGTAAAGACTGGGTGGGGGAGAAGACCAGCTCAGCTTGGGGGACGAAAAGGAAGAGGCAGAGAGGCTCAGAGCTGCTTTGTCTCCCAGTGTCCGAGAGGATGCCTGGGGGGCTTGCAGGGTGAAATCCAAGTCCTGGGTTCGAGAAGCGGCAAATAATCTGACGTAGGTGGGGAGAAGACCAGCTCAGCTTGGGGGACACAAAGGAAGAGGCAGAGAGGCTCAGAGCTGCTTTGTCTCCCAACCTCTGAGAGGACGCCTGGGGGGCTTGCAGAGAATCCCTCAATTTTGACTCATAGTTTTTTTCTACATCACACTGTCTGAAATTCTAAAAGTACAAACTTATATACTTTATTATATACATCATTACAAGTTTATGCGATACACAAAAAAATAGTATAGCCTTCCGATTTACATTAACAGCAATAGAATAGAAACAATAGTTACCCTTTTTTGAATATTTGCTTTACTTGCCACATGTCTTTTAATTTATGCTAGTTTCACTATTTTGAGAAAAACTACTTTTGACTCAGCAAAGATAACATGCTTAAATGTTTTTGGGCTCATATCAAGAGGAAAACAAACGAAATTCTGCACTTCTACATAATATCAAATGATGTTTGGGTTAGCTACTTCATGATTATTTTTTGAGTCTCATTTGTGATTCATTTGTAGTCTTATGGTGGAAGAATTCCAATGCTTTGCAAGTTTCCATATCCCTATTGTTTAATTCTTTAAGTAACTACATTTTATCAGTGGCTTTAAAATTTCGAATTGTAAAGGCACTATGCACTTCAGAGTTATGACCCACAAATTGTTAGTAGTAAGAATTCCAATATTTGGGTTTTTTTCATCTTTCATGTTCTTGATGCTCTGTTTCAAATATACATTTAATCTGTTGTTAGGGGAGGTATTTATTTGCAGAGTGGATGTTGGCACAACCCTGTTTTTAAGTTTATAATTCTCACCTTTCAAATCAAACCATGTGTGGGAAATATGTTTTAATAGGAAAGGGACAATCTGAAGGCCATCTTTGTTTCCTGTTGGGGTATTTCCATATTGGATGAAATCTAAGGAGAGCCATCTGTTGAATATTTAGTATTCAGAACAGTAGAAATACTCCTGGCATCTTGTTTTGCCAATTTCTAGCTAAAACTAAATATTAAATAGAACTTGCTTCCTTTTTCATGAGTTTGAATTTTCCTAGAAGAGATTATAAATTCCTAAAGAAAAAGAAATAAGGGAAAGGAAATGTGGGCATTTATTTTTCATTTTCTTTTACAAAATCCTAGGTTAGTTCTAAGATCAATTATGTCAAGATATTTCTACTCTCATTTCTCTGTCTCTCCTGTTAGTTTTTTAAAGTAGACTGCTATAAGTTGATGATCACAACTTCTTTGAAGTTGTATGAGTCTCTCCTAAACACACACACATATACACATAACACACACATTTTTCAAGATTACATATAAGTTGTATTTCAATATTAATGCAATAACATTTTCAAATTTTTCAGAACTTTGTTGGCTTTTGGTAAAGTATATTTTTATATTTGATGATCATTGGTGAAGAAAGTTTAGTGTCTTAGATCATAACTCTTAAACTGCAGGTGACGACCCAATACATAACTGATGTTGAAGATGCAAAGAAATTCTAAACATTTATTTTTAAATAATTATATGATACATTTTAAGTAAATATTTATTTGCAAACACATTCTATGTAGCTATATATGTATGGGGTTACATAATCTTTTTTTTAGTAAAAAGTGTTGCTTGTGAAAAAAGTTAAGAAGCCCTATTTAGCTCACATCCACTATGATATTTAATAGTGTCCTAAAGAAATCCCACTAGATTTGAAGTTACATAAAAAATAAGAGACCAACTGAATTAAGATTTTATACAGACTGATAATAATTATTATCAAATATAAGATAGTAAGATATTCATAGAACTGATCTCACAAATTGATAAAGAGCCCATTTTTTTTAAAAAAAGGTTAACAAAGTAAAATATACATTTCTTTTTCCAAATTCTCTCAAATGCCATACTCTTTAAACAAGCTATGGTTTTTAAAAATTGTGCTCCTTAAAAAAATTCACTGATATCAGTTAGGATTTTGAAGACATAATATCCTAGAAAACAGTAGCTCACTTTATTCAGTGATCTTTCTGAGGCAGCCAATTAGTATCTAAGAGAAGAATAATCTAGTTTCATAATTGACTCTAGTTCGTTGACAAAACATTGCATCAAATCGTTTGTTCTTGTAGTACTGAGGAGAATGACACACAAAAGAATGCCAATAGACCCCACCCTGGCCAATCTTAAATAGGATGAGAGGCAAAACATTTTTCCTAACAATATGACATTGTGAAGAATACTTGGCTTATGCACATGCCAAACCTAAAAATGTGTTCCTCTGTATGAGAGAAATCTCTTATCCCTCATAAGAAGTGTTTTTGATAAGTTCCAAGGATAAAGAAAGCAGAAAGAATATAGCTGGGGGGTGGGGTGGGGGGATGAGACAAGCTCTTCTGGCTGAGCATGATTGTATGCTAAACAAAAATCAGCTACTTATTCTCAGGAGAGGAAGCAATGGCAGTTGTGTTAATTCTTCTTGTGCAGAGCTACACATTTATTGGTGATTTCTCCAAGAGCCAATGAGTAATCTGTAAGTATTGGATATTGTTATTAACTTAAAATTTGAATTGTTGAGATTTTAGATACATTATGGCTATTTATTCTGAACTATTGCATGTCACCATAACTGCTTTCAAATGCATTTAAAATATATCCAGGCCATATAATTGTGCTTTGGTTGAATGTGCAGGTGAAGATACACAGCACTAGAAATAGCTTTGACAAATAAATTATCAGACTAATATGAAATTATTATAATTCATTTTAGGAGAAACTTTCTATTATTTTGTATGATGTTACTAAATTTAGAAAATAAGTGAAAATGGCATTCTTGTTCTTGTATCCTATTTTCCTTTTTTTAATTTTTAAAAAAATTTAAATGGAATATCTGTGAGATAGATCATTACAAAGCTGTTTATGATTGTGTTTCAGTCACACAATGATCCAACACCTATCCCTCCACCAGTGTACATCTCCCACCAGCAATATCCCCTGTTTCCCAACCACCATCCCCAAATACTCTCCCCCACCCTTAGTATCCCTCTATGGGAGGCACTTTTCTTCTTGCTCTCTCTCTCCTTTTCCTTTTGTGCATTTTGGTTTGCGATACAGGTGCTAAGAGGTCATGGTGTTTGTTCAGGGCATTCAGTATATTTTCATCGGGACAGTAAGACTGGAGTAGATTTTCAATTGGATGGCCACTTTGGCTTGTGGATATGACTGTTGAGAGGTTTCTGGAAGTACATAGAGGTGGGGATGATAGCCCATCCTCACCCCAAGAAAGCCTGGAGGTTTCAGTCACAAAACCCTCATACCTGAATTTTCAACAGATTGTTACTTGGTGAGGTCCATCCTAAGATAGTGAAGTCAAGCTGGGTGTATGGTAGCGATTTTGGATTATGAAAGCAAGCAGCTGTAAGAGGCTCTGCTTGGGCAGACCCCAGAGTAATCTGCTCTCTTCAATTTACCTCAATCTGTTCAGCCATGCTCAGGATCGAGATTAACTGTGATCTTTGATCCATTTCGAGATTTATTTATGGGTCTCTGAAGCAAGGCTGGTAGTAGAGCTTACATGGTGGCACTGAATTTGGTTCATGAGAGTATGAGGGTGACTAACAGTGCTTCCAGGAATATTAGGAAGTGGGGGGAGGTAGCCTATTCCAACTCTGAAAGAGCCTGGAGATTTCAGTTACAAAACCCGCATACCCACATTTTCAATAGATTATATCTTGATGAGGTCCATCTTGAGACAGTGGAGTCAGGCCAGGGGTATGATGATGATTTTGGATTGTGGATGCAAGTGGCTACTGGGGGATCTGCTTGGGCAGGCACAGGCCAACCCCTTCTGATTTAGTCCAGTCTGTTCAGCCGTGTGTGGGTCTGAGATTAACTGTGGCTTTCCCTCTCTTTCGAGATTTATTTATGGATCTCTGAAATAAGGCCAATAAATAAGCTTACATATCTAAGCCGGACCTGATTTGTGGTTGTGATTCCCACATACCTAACCTTTAACTGTTTAATTTCCTGGTAAACTTGGCTTCAAGTTGTGGGTGTCTGGCTAAAAGCACAGCGGCAATTTTGGGGTATCAGGAAACCTGAAGACACCATCTGGCTGCTGATGCACTGTCCCCACAGATACTGGATGACCTGCTGGTGGCACCATACCTCCCTGTCCTGTTTTCTTTTTTTCTTTTTTTTAAGTTTTTATTAGTGAAAAACCATGAAGTACAGTTGCAGACTTACAAATTTTTGTGCTTGGGTTTCAGTTATACAGTGATTGAGTACCCATCCCTCCACCGGTACCCATTCCCCACCTCCAATGCTCACAGAATCCCTCCCACCCCCCAGACCCCCATCCCACCCCACCTCTGTGGTAGGGCATTCTCTTTTGTTCTCTCTCTCCTTGCTGTGGCTTGCAAAAGAGGCACTGAGTGGCTATCATGTTCAGTCTATAGTCTATTTTCAGCATGCATCTCTCAGCCTGGGAGGGTCCTCCAAACACTCTTTACTTTGTGCTCCCCCTTCTATCTGAGCTGCCTTCTCCCTCAGCATCTGCGACTGTCCTCCAAGCCATGGAGTGAACCTCCTGGTACTTATCTCAACTGCTCTTGGGTGTTAGTCTTCCAATTTGTTACTTTATATTCCCCAGATGAATGCAATCTTTCTATGACTGTTCATCTCTTTCTGACTCATTTCGCTTAGCATGATCCTTTCCATGTAGTACCACTTGTATGTAAATTTCATGACTTCATCTTTTCTAACAGCTGCGTAGTACTCCATTGTGTAGATGTACCAAAGTTTCTTTAACCAGTCATATGTTCTCAGGCACTCAAGTTTGTTCCAGATTTTGGCTATTGTGAATAGTGCATCAATGAACATAGAAGTGCAGATGTCATTTTGACTGTACTTTTTTGCCTCACCGGGATATATTCCCAGTATAGTGGTATTGCTGGGTCAAATGGGAGCTCAGTTTTTAATTTTTTGAGAATCTTCCATACTGTTTTCCAAAAGGGCTGAACCAGCAATGAAGAAGAGTCCCTAATTGGTCTCTACTACTAAGGTAATCCCTAAGTTTAAGGTAATGTAGAAGAATTTCTCAAAGTGGCATCATTAGATAGCACTAGTTATTTATGCCCTTTATAATAGTCTTGAAATAAGTCATATTAGTAATTTGGATCTTTTTTGTTTCCAAAATTGGTTTACTCAATGGAAAATAATATGATGGTCACATGCACACACACATATTCACACACATTTTTTTGCTGTTGTTGTTATAAATGAATAAGTAGAGAATCTATTTGACAGTGACTTATAGATAGGTATTTTGAAATCTTGGTTTGGAGACTCCTTCCAATTTTGAATGCCTTATAACTCCAATTGTACTGACAAAATTGAACTATGAAAATTTAGTAATAATTATATATATAAATATCTTACACAGGCAGTGAGCTGGTCTTATAACAATAATTTTCTTTTCTCCTTCTAATAAAATCCTAAATTCAAAAGTAATCTGTTGTCTGTATATGTTTGGAATGCACATGCTTGATAAATTTATTATCTTTGAAATTTAGTATATGTCATGGCATTTATTGAAAATTCAGGGAGATTAACTATATGAGTATTAACTCATCATTATATATGTAAGTACATATGCTTACAGAAAATTTAATTAGGTTCAGTAATCTTGCTTTCTTGATTATAAAACTTTGAGGTATACTATGAAATAGGGCTGGAGCGATAGCACAGCGGGTAGGGCGTTCGCCTTACAAGCGGCCAACATGGCCGACCCGAGTTCGATTCCTCCGCCCCTCTCGGAGAGCCCAGCAAGCTACCGAGAGTATTCGATATGCCAGACACAGTAACAACAAAGTCTCCAATGGAGACGTTACTGGGCCCGCTCGAGCAAATCGACGATCAACGGGAGGGCCTTTACCTTTACCTTATGAAATATGTTATTTTCAATTTTTATTATATATTTGTTCAGGAGATACATGACATATCTTTTAATAATATTAAATTAATTATTAGATAATAGAAATATTGAAGTAAAATAATACTCTCCCCAAATGTGTTTGTGTTATTTTTTATTAATTCCATTTCCTTTATTCTATTACACTCTTTGCATGCACACTAGGGCTAAAGAGATAGCCCAGAGGTCAGGATGATACTCTTCTTTTAGTGGGTCCCAGTTTCAGTCCCCAACACCACATGACCCCTGTTGGAAGTAGTCCTGGAGGACTCTTAGCTCTACCATGTGTGCCTTTTGTGAGGCTTGAGCACCACTAGAGGAATTGGGAGATGATTCTAATAGCCCTCTTATTCCATATTCTCAACTGTGGCTTTCAACTGTCTCATCAGATTGGCAAAGTTGTTTGGAATGCCCCTGATTCTCTTGAGCACTGCTTTGAAGCCTTTTAGAACCTACAGAATGTGAAAACTTTGAACTATGAAAGCTGGTTGATGTTGAATGAAGACATTATTACCCATTTTACTTACTATTTTACTGGGACCACCTATAGTGTTGTCTGAATAGAAGTGGCACCCATTGCCACTTCTAGAGATGCTGAGCTCAGTTCTGCAGGTGGCATGTTTCACTGCACTGCCCTGGAGATGTGGTACTTCTCATTAGGGGGTACTTGAGTCCACCAGGACTACAGCCAGTGATGTTTATAGAGCCATGCAATTCTAAGTCATGGAAAAGACATATGCACTGTCACTTGAGCTGTCATCCCAGCACCTGTTATCCATTTTAAATGGTTATCCCTGAAAAATATACCAGTTTTTTTATTTAAGTAAAATAAATTTTGGGATTTGGGCCACACTAGGCAATATTCAGGATTACTTCTGGTGGTGCTCAGGGGACCATATGGGAAGCCAAAGATCAAACCCGGGTTAATCATGTACAACTTAAACACCCTACCCACAATGCTACCTCTCTGTCTAATTTTTTTTTCTTATTAAAATCATGTATAGGTATATATACATACATATTTATCTAATAGAAACATTAGGGTATTTATAGAAGTTAACATTTTGCTCTTACTGTACCTCTATTATCACCAAAATGTTAGGACTCTAAACAACTATCCTTATGTCTCTCTGGTTTAACTCTTTTTCATTTTTTCACCTCTACAAACCTCCAACCACTGTTTGGTTATCTTAGTTCAGAAGTTAAATTCCAAAAATTTGTTAACATTGATGCTGCCTATTTGCTTGTTTTGTTAGTATAAGGGGGATTGTTCAGTATTTCTTTTGTTATATCTGGCTTTTTAATTTTTTTTGCTTAATATGACCAATTCAAGTTGTAGCAAAAGGCAAGATTTCATGGTTTTAGACAGCTGGCTTTTATTCTATTATATGTATATTACAAAATCTTTTGTCTGCTCATCTGTTTTGGACATTTGGGTTGTTGTAAATAGTGCTGTGGTAGAATTCCATTTCTATGCTCAGGGGTCACGTCTGGTAATCTTCAGGACCAAACAATGCTGGGACTTAAGCCAGGGCCTCAGGCATGCAATGTGGGTTTTCTTTTCTTTTAATTTTTTTTCACTTTTATTGAATTACCGTGAGATAGTTACAAGCTTTCATGTTTGGGTTACAATCACACAATGATCAAACACCCATCCCTCCACCAGCACTCATTCCCCACCACCAATATCCCTGGGATACACTCCCTTGCTTTCCTTCCCCCTGCCTCCATGGCAGACATGATTCCTCAATAATCTCTCTCTGCTTTTAGGTTTTATGGTTTGCAATACAGACACTGAGAGGATATCATGTTTGGTCCTTTATCTACTTTCCGCACACATCTTCCATCCCGACCGATTCCTCCAGCCGTCTTTTTCTTAGTAATCCCTTCTCTATTCCAGCTGCCTTTTCCCCTTTGCTCATGCGGCAGGTTTCCAGCGATGGAGCAATCTATCTGTCCTGTGTATCTACTATCCTTAGGTGTCAGCCTCATGTTACGTTGTTTTATACTCCACAAATGAGTGCAGTCCTTCTATGTTTCTCTCTTTCTGACTCATTTCACTTAGCATGATACTCTTCATGTCTATCCATTTATAAGCAAAGTTCATGACTCCATCTTTCCTGACAGCTGCATAGTATTCCATTATGTAGATGTACCAAAGTTTCTTTAACCAGTCATCTGTTCTAGGGCACTTGGGTTGTTTCCAGATTTTGGCTATTGTGAACAGTGCTGCAATGAATATATAGGTACAGATGTCATTTCTATTGTGCTTTTCTGCATCCTCGGGATATATTCCCAGAAGTGGTATTGCAGGGTCATATGGAAGCTCAATTTCTAGTTTTTGAAGGACTGTCCATATTGTTTTGCAGAAAGGCTAGACTAGTGGGCATCCCCACCATCAGTGAAAGAGTTTCCCTTTTTCCCCACATCCACGCCAGCACTGGTTGCTTTTGTTCTTTTGAATGTGTGCCAGTCTCTGTGGTGTGAGATGATTTCTCATTGTTGTTTTGATTTGCATCTCACTGATGGCTAGCGATGTGGAGTATTTTTTTATGTGCCTTTTGGCCATTTGTATTTTTTTTTTTGAGGAAACTTCTGTTCATTTCTTCTCCCCATTTTTTGATGGGGTTGGAGTTTTTTTCTTGTATAATTCTACTAGTGTCTTGTATATCTTGGATAGTAATTCCTTATCAGATGGGTATTGGGTAAATATTCTTTCCCATTCTGTGGGCTCTTTCTGCATTTTTGATCACTGTTTCTTTTGAAATGCAGAAGCTTTTTAGTTTGATGTAGTCTCATTTGTTTATGCTTGCTTCCACTCGCATGGTCAATGCTGTTTCATCCTTAAAGATGTTTTTAGCTTCCATGTCGTGAGAATTCTGCCTACATTTTCCTCTGTGTACCTTATGGATTCATGTATGATATTGAGGTCTTTAATCCACTTTGATCTGACTTTTGTGACTGGCATTAGACAGAGGTCAGAGTTCATTTTTTTGCAGATAGCTATCCAGTTTTCCCAGCACCACTTGTTGAAGAGACTTTTCTTGTTCCACTTCACATTTCTTGCTTCTTTGTCAAAGATTAAGTGGTCATATAATTGTGTGTCTGTGACAGAATATTCAACTCTGTTCCATTGGTCTGAAGGTCTGTTTTTAGCCCAGTACCATGCTGTCTTAACTACTATTGTTTTGTAGTACAGTTTGAAGTTGGGAGGGTGATGCCAACCATCTTCTTTTTCCCAAGGATTGTTTAGCTCTTCGTGGGGGTTTATTGTTACATATGAATTTCAGGAGTGTTTTGTCTGTTTCTTTGAAAAATGTCATGGGTATCCTGATAGGGACCACATTGAATTTTTATAGTGCTTTGGGGAGTATTGTAGTTTTTATAATGTGAATCCTCCCTATCCATGCACATCGGATGTGTCTCCATTTCCTAGTGTCCTCTTTAATTTCTTGAAGTAGTATTTTGTCATTTTCCTTGTATAGGTCCTTCACATCTTTGGTTAAGATGATTATGAGGTACTCGATTTTATGAAGTACTTTTGTGAATGAGATTGTTTTTTTTAATGTCTCTTTCTTCTCTTTCATTATTTGTATATAATAAAGCCATGGACTTTTGGGTGTCGATTTTGTACCCTGCTGCTTTACTAACCTGAACTATTGTTTCTAGGAGCATTTGTGTAGAATCTTTAGGGTTTTCTAAGTATAGTACCATATCGTCTGCAAATAGTGATATTTTGACCTCTCCCTTTCCTTTCTGTATTCACCTGATACCTTTCTCTTGCCTAACTTCAATGTCCAGGACTTCCAGTACTATATTGATTAGGAGTGGCAAAAGTGGGCAACCTTGTCTTGTGCCCGATCTTAGAGGGAAGGCTTTTAGATTTACCCCATTGGGAATGATACTTGCTGTGGACTTGTGGTAGATGGCTTTGACTACATTGAGGAAGTTCATTCAGTGCCTATTTTGCTGAGAGTTTTCATTATAAACGGGTGCTGGATCTTGTCAAATGCTTTTTCTCTGCATCTATTGATATGATCATATGTTTTTTATCTTTCCTTTTCTTCATATGATGGATTATGATATGATCATATGTTTTTTATCTTTCCTTTTCTTCATATGATGGATTATGTTGATCGATTTCTGAATGTTAAACCATCCTTGCATCCCTGGGATGAATCCTACTTGATTATGGTGTATGATCTTTTTTATGAGTCATTGGATTCTATTTGCTAATAGTTTGTTGAGGATCTTTGCGTCTGTGTTCATCAAGATATCGGCCTGTAATTCTTTCTTTGTGGTATCTCTGTCTGCCTTTGTTATCAGGGCGATATTAGCTTCATAGAAACTCTTCAGAAATGTTTTTGATATTTCAATTTTGTGGAAAAGGTTAAAGAGGATTGGGAGTAAGTCCTCTTTAAAAATTTGGAAGAATTCACTATTGAATCCATCTGGGCCAGGACTTTTGTGCTTGGGGATACTTTTTATTACCGTTTCAATTCCTTTGATGGTGATAGGTCTGTTCAGGTATTCTAGGTCTTCTTGGTTCAGCCTTGGGAAGCTATAGCAATCTGGAAATTTATTCATTTCCTTGAGATTTTCGTGTTCCATGGCATAAAGCTTCTCAAAGTACTTGCTGAGAATCCTTTGAGTTTCTGTAGTTTCTGTTGTAATGACCCTCTTTTCATTTCTGATTCAGTTTATTAGGTTTTCCTCTCTCCATTTCTTTTCAAGTCTTGCTAGAGGCTTATTGATCTTGTTTATTTTCTTGAGGAACCAGCTCTTGGTTTCATTGATCTTTCAGATTGTTTTTTTGGGTTTCCATCTTGTAAATCTCTACTCTGAGTTTTATTATTTCCTTCCTTCATTCGGATTGAGGTCCTTTTGTTGGTCATTTGCCAAGCTCTTAAGATGTGAAGTTAGGTTACTTATGTGGGCTCACTCCTCCTTCCTGAGAATGCTTGTAGAGCTATAAACTTTCCTTTTAACACAGATTTCCTTTTCTAAGATTTCCTTTCTAAGCCACTCATTGTTCAATAGTGAGCTGTTTAATTTCCAGGTGTTTGATTTAGTTTTCTGTTTGTGTGTGTGATTTACTTCTAATTTCAGTGCATTGTAGTCTGAGAAGTTTGTTGATACAATCTCTATCTTCTTAGTTTTATGGAGGTATGTTTTGTGGCTCAGTATGTGGTCTATCTTGGAGAATGTTCCATGCACACTTGAAAAGAATGTCTATTCAGAATTTTGTCTCTACCTAAGGTTTTGGTTAGTTTGATCAGGATATGTCTTGGAGTATTTTTATTCGGATTTCTTCCAGCTGGTACACTTCAGGCCTCCTGAATGTGGTCACATGTTTTCTTCAGCTCTGGAAACGTTGTAGCAATGATGTCTTTGACAGTTTCTTCTTCATCAGGATTTTCAAGTGCTGGTAGGCAAAAAGGGCCTCATTCACTTTCCATGGGTTTAAGTTGGTTCAGTCTCTTTGAAAAATGTTTGAAGACTTCTCAGAACATTAAAATGGAACTACCATATGACTCAGTAATTCCACTAATATTTATAAAGAACAGAAAAACACTAAGTTGAAAATATACTTACATGCACACCTTTGTTTATTGCAATACTACGCATGATAGCCAAAGTCTTGTAAAAGTTGAGTGTCTACAATAAATTAGGGAATAAAGAATTTGTGGTATATACTTCTCAGCTAAGAAAAGATATGGTATTGGTTTTTGATACATGGTTGGAACTGCAGTTTTTCATGCCAAGCAAAATTATCCAAAGAAAGAAATACTAAATTATCTCAGCCATAGGGGACATATAGAGAAACAAAATATAGTAATGTTCATTGTCAAATGAAAACAAACCTTTCCATTCTGAGGACACCTGATTGTACTGAGCAGGAAACAGCAGGGAAGATTCCCATGGGAGATGGTGAAAGCCTATTGGTACTTTGGTACCACTTAGAGGCACAGTGATGTAACATTGTACTCCTAAAGTGTTAACATTTACGCACTTTTATATCAGTGTTACCTTGAGAGAGACAAATATTTTAATATGTTCTTCTTTAAATGTTTAATATGTTTATAGAAGTTTCAAAATGAACAATTTGTAGTCAAGGTAATGCCCAGTTGTACTCTTTAACAAGTTAGCATCTTGTAATTTAGTCAGAAAGAACTACAAATCCCATAAATGAAAATTTCTGTCCTTAATATGCCTAGCATCAGCATCTGTAATGAAATTAGTAGGCATCATGTGTGTGTGTGTGTGTGTGTGTGTGTGTGTGTGTGTGTGTGTAGACTTGGTTATTTGTTTAATTTCAGAGATGCAACATTTTGATCTTGAATTATGACCTATTCTTTTTTATAATTCTAATTTATTTTTTAATAAGTCAACTGTGAGACACAGTTACAATGCTGATCATGATTGGGTTTCAGTCATAAAATGTTCCAACAGCCATGCCTCCACCAGTGTACATTCCCCACTACCAATAACACCAGTTTCCATCTTACTATGACCTCTACTGCCAGCCTACCTCTATGGCAGAAACTTTTTTACTCCCTCTCCCTCTCCCTCTCCCTCTCCCTCTCCCTCCCCCGTTCCTCTACCCCTTCCTCCCTTTTGGGCATTTTGGTTTGCAATACAGATACTGAGGGGTCATCAGGTTTGTTCCAATGCTTACTTTCAGCATGCAGTTCTTATCCAGAGTGATCATTTCCAACTACCTTTGTTAGAGAGGTCCCTTCTCTATACCAACTACCTTCTCCCTAAGCACTTGAAGCAGGCTTCCAACTGTGGACCAATCCTCTTGGCCAATCCTTGTTTCTACTGTCCTTGGGTATTAGTTTCATATTGTATTTTTTCTTATGTCACACAAGTGAGTGCAATCTTTCTGTGTCTTTTCCTGTATTTCTGACTCATTTCACTTAACATGATCCTCTCCATGCTAGATATTTATGGGCATCATATATTTGTTAATGTGTTTGAGTTGAGAAAATAATACATATCCTAAAGATTTTTTAAAAACTATGTTCTGTGTTAGAATATCTTTCTAAAATGCCATTTGAATCTATGAATGTCTTTTATGGCATAACAAAAAACAGTCATGTAGCGGGTTCAGTTTTGAACTATACATAATCCTGCAACTATATTACCACAAGACTCTTGGTTTGATCAACTGTTTACAACTGGATTGAGCAACATTTTCCTGAAAGTGATTGTTTAATTGCTGTTTGAATACTGCCTTCCAGACACATAACTGGGTTAACAGTGTGCCTTTTTAATGATAGAAGCTAATATTTATAACTCCCTATATGGTTTGGTATTGAAGTACAGTCTCTTACTTTAGACAAACTGATCTAGTAGTGTTAAGACTCAATTTGGGTTTCTGCCTTGAACAATGAATCAGTGGGTATCTTAATAGTTAACACTACCTGTTGTTGCGAAATCAGCTATGGTTAGAGGAACCCTTGACCCAAAGCCTACCTATTAATGGTGAACTTAGTAGTAGACTGTCAGGGACTTTGTTTGAGACCTTATCCTGCCATCCCCATTAAGCCTGTAATTCAATCTCACCTCAAATAGAAAAGGTAAATTAAGCTCAAATTCTCTCCGTAGCATATATCATAGAAAGACAGAGGCAAGATATTACAGGACAGAAGTGAAGTGAAGAAATTCACAGTAGGTCTGCAGCAAAAAAAGGAACCCACCTTTCTATCTATTGAGTAGCCAGAGATTCAGGACTCTCCTGCCTGTATTGCTTAAAAGTGAGGTCCTAGCATAATGAGAGAGAGGGAAGCTTCTCAAGAATGAATCTCTTGACTGCCATCCTTTATGTTTGAGCACAATGCATTTTAAAAGCTTTTGTTTGGCCATACATTTTTCTGTATTTGTTTCCTTCCTGATTTCCACTTTAGAGGGGCTGGGCTCACCAAATAATCTGTAAGAGTCAGAGCCTTTAGATTTGCATAAGCCATTTAGATGCAATCAGGAGTTTTTTCACTACTGTGTTTTAAAACCAAAATCTAATACATAAGTCAAATCCATCTCTCATGCAGTGCTTGAAAGCTTTATAAGCTATGAAGCACTTAACAAAGCTTATTCTTATTTAATTGCACTGTAAATTTGCATAAATCAGTGACATGTAATAGTCAACTTGGGGTTCAATACTGGCAGAGGGACAAAGTCACGTGGGTTCCGGGGCCGAGATCTCCAAGCCTACTCGGATTTGGGCCGAGCATCCTCCACCCAGATCCTCCAAATTACAGTAGGCGAGGGTCACACCCACCAACTGGCCCCCTGGTGCGTGTAATCCCATCAATGGCCAAGACTCAGAGACTATAAAAACCAGCTCCCAGAACTGCGCGGCCAAATTCGCGGCTGCGCGACATCTTATTATGACATCTTATTATCTCATTCCTACTTTGGACAAACTGGCAGGTTACCGAATGTAGACTGCCCACACGGTAGAGTCTGGCAAACTCCCTGTGGCGTACCCAATATGCCAAATACCAGTAACAATGATGGGTCTCATTCTCCTAAAGAGCCTTGAATATAATCTCAGGGCTAGGATGAAGGAGACATTACTGGGGCCTGCTCGAGGCAATCGACAAATAACAGGATGATTTGTGATTTGTGATAGGATCTCTTCATATACACTTATTTTTTCAAGGGTTGAGAAGGAGAATGACACAATATCAGGTTTTTGTTTTTAGTTTTTTGCTTTTTGGGCCACACCAGGCAGTATTCAGGAATTTCTCCTGACACTGTGCTCAGGGATCATTCCTGGTGGTACTCAGAGGATTATATGGACATCAGGGCTCAAACCTGGGTTGGCTGTGTGCAAGGTATGCAGATAAACCCTTATATGAACCTTTTAGCTTTGGTATCTATTCCTTTCTTTGATGACATTTTATAATTCATCTGAAGCTACATATTTAATATATCCTATCTACTGTAAAATGATTTCCGTAAACTTACATAAACCATCTGTTTAAAAGAGACCATATCAAATACAGTGAAATCTCATTTTCTCTAGTCCTCATGATCTAGTTTGATGACATGCTAATTAAAAAGAACAAACACACAATTAGGGTATAACAGTTAATGAAAACTAGCCTTGTCTCTTCTAGATTATTTGAAAAATTAAACACTCAGAGTATTTTAAGGTATTTTCAGGACAAAATTATTCTTCTGCATCATTATAAACATTTTATCAACTCAAAGGAAAAATCAGTCTGTATAATAGAAACTAGACTGTTGTGCTCTTATATGTATTTAAATTAAATATATTTATACACAGAGACACAGAAACATAGATGTGCATAGAGTCATGAATTGATAAAATGCTTTTAAAATCTTTAAGTTATATCTATAAATAATCTTTAATGATTTTAGCTGTAATATACTTTAATGCGATATTAATTAAATTCTAGGAAATTGTACTAGCTGAAAATCTAGATTTACTAAATTAATATGCACTATTGATATTTTATCTTTTATTTTTGCCTTATTTTGCTGATTATTTTTATTAGTAGCTGAATTAAAAATATGATTTATATTAAAGTATTTCATATAGAGGCTGGATAGATAGCACAACGGGTAGGGCATTTGCCTTGCACGTGGAGGACCCGGGTTCAATTCCCAGCATCCCATATGGTCCCCTGAGCACTGCAGGAGTAACTTCTGGGCGCAGAGCCAGGAGTAACCCCTGTGCATCACCAGGTGTGACCCAAAAAGAAAAAAAATAAAGTTTATTAAAAAATAAAGTATTTCATATAGTTAAATATAATATATTCATGCCAACAATATTAGGTTTAAAATTTGTATAATTCTACTTTTAGAAGAGAACTAATGAACATTTAAAACTTAGGTTCTAATAAGGGGGAAGAGCTTTCAAGAATATAATATATATTTATTTTCTCTATATTGGCCTGAGTATAAAATAGGTGAATGAAGGAAAGATGATCATTTATTCAATACAAATTGGTTGAGAGAGAGAGAATAAAAGTGCCTGCCATAGTCAGGCTAGAGATGGGGTGTGGCCAGAGGGAATCTGGGGACATTGAAGGTGGGAAATGAACATTGGTGGAGGAATGGGGGTTGGAAATTGTATGACTGAAACCCAGTCGTGAAGAGCTTAGTAACTGTATATCTCACAGTGATTTCAATAAAGAAGGAAAGAAGGGAGGGAAGGGAAGGGAAGGGAAGGGAAGGGAAGGGAAAGTTACTAATTTTGTGTTCTATGAAAAAGCTTCTTACACTGTGTAAAATGCCAGCCTCAAAGATTTATTAAAGGGATACAATTATTTCTTCCTCTCAAAATTATTCTAATCCTCTCCTATTTCTTTTTCTCTTCTTAGTTTAATTCTTGAGGTGACTATTTACTTGCTGATGATCATTTCTCTCTCTCTATTTTTTTTCTCGAAACCAGTATGGTCAGACTCTGCCATATTCATCACCTCATTACTTTTTTGTGCAGTTCACTCACCTGGTAGTGCTGTTTGATTACTCCTGACTCTGTGCTCAGTGATCAGGCTTGGAGAGCTCAAGAGATCAAATGGGGTGCCCAAGATCAAACCTTACTTGGCTAAGTGCACATCAGACTTATGCATTAGACTCTCTCTCTAGCCTCCCGTAGTGACTTTATAATTCTTCTTATTAATTCATTTAAATTTATATTTACTTGTAAATTTTACCTATATTAAAATTGTATGACGCAAAACAAAGCTTTTCAGGATATAGTACAGTGCTTAAGGCACTTGCCTTGAAAGAGATTGACCTGGATTCAATTCCCAATATCAGATTTGCTTCCCAAGGACACCAAAAGTGATCACTGAGCTCAGAACAAGGATCAAAGTCTGGTGTGGTCACCAAAGAAACAATAACAAAAAGCTTTTCTAGATTTATTTTTAATTTAACCATTATAGAATGTTTTAATTTGTAATAATTTCTAAGTATTTTATGTTGATCCTAATCTTCTTCTTTGGCCTCCAGATCCTGAATCTATATTTCTTCATTATTACTCTTCTTTCAGCAATTTTAATTAATTTATTCTTATTTATTTAGGATTTAATCCTTTTACTTCTTTCTTGTCTGTATTCACTCTAGAATTATACATTAGTAACACCTAAATGTAGATCTTTAGCACAAGTTTCTCCATGAATTACTCAATCATAATTTATCTACTTACAAGTCACCTCTATATGAAGTAAAAAAAAGACAATTTGTAAATATTATGTACCATTATTTACCTTTCCCCTGGTATTCCTCTTCTACATAAAAAAGGAAGAAAGAAAGAAAGAAAGAAAGAAAGAAAGAAAGAAAGAAAGAAAGAAAGAAGGAGAAAGGAAATGAAAGAAAGAAAGAAAGAAAGAAAGAAAGAAAGAAAGAAAGAAAGAAAGAGAGAGAGAAAGAAAACACCAAAACCATCAGTATTGATAGATGCTCTATCACTTCTCTGCTCAGTTGAAAACAACGAAGTTGTCCTTGATGTCTCACCAGGATAGACTTCATGAGTTTGTGACCTGTGCCACAGTGAAAAGACCTGGTTTTTGGTTTAATATTCTGTTATTGCTGTGTTTAAAATCATTTTTAAAGCTTTAAACAAAAATCTCTACTTTTGAACTTTTCACTAAGTCTCAGGAAGAGATTTTCCCATTCACATTAAAATGTTCTTCAAACTATTCTCAGGCAAATATTCTATGACCACTCTTTAAAAAAAAAAAAGGTAAAATCTTCTGAAATCCTTTAGCTTTTAATGGCATAGTTCTGAATACCAGAGGACAATATATCATTTATCTCATCGCTGTACCACTTATAACATAAAAATAATGAGTGCTGAATATAGTCTGCTATTTAACAGGTCATCCCCAAAATTATTTTTTTAGATGAGGAACTGGAATTGTGGCTCAGTGATAAAGTAAAAGGATTCCTTGCATTCAGAAGACTTGAACTCAATCCTGTGGCAGAGGGTGGGATAAGCAAGGGGTAATTATTTAGCACATAGTAGATATCATATGTTGTCTCTAATAAAGGAAATCAGCCTGGTTTATGATCCATCCCCAACAAAGAATAATAATGGTGTCACTTTTATATAAGCCATCCAATTTTAAAATAAGACAAGATCTTTCTTAGAATCCAGACAGTTCAGTTCTCTAATATTTGACATGATAAAACAAATCAAAAATACATTTCATTATTCATTGGTCATTCAGTATTAAGGCAGATCCAGTCTTGATCGCCACTCCAGGGATCCACTATATCAGACTAATTAACAGAGCACAGTATCATGTATTATTTCTCCTTGAATTATCAATCATGCCATAGCCTGAGGCTTTTTTTCACTCCAAAGAACAGACATGGGAATACCAATGAGATGTTTACTTTTCAGACAAATGTCACAATACATATGACCAAGTTTTTATTTCCTTTAATCTTTGGAATAATTAAAATTATTTTGGGAAATATATTTTAATAAAAATTAAATATGACCACTGTTTTATTTAGTTTGAAGTTATCTAAATAATCCTTTTAATGATCCTATGGTGTCATTAACCCCATATTGTTTGACAAAAAAATGATACTTAAGGAGATTCAGTCACTTACTGAGATAATACCAGTAAAAAATAAAAATCAGACTTAAAACTATCCTGTCTTACTTAAGAATGTTGCATTTTATTTATTTTTATTTTATTAAAACCTTCCAGTGGTACTTCAGGGGTACTCTCGTGATCCCCAGCACATCCAAACCCAAATAGCACCTCATAACTCTGTTGAAGCACCAAAACTGTAAGACCCATACTATTGGTCCAGATATACCCAAGAGTGGCCTGCCTCCAACTTCTGAGGAGGCCATCATCAAAATAGCAAATAAATGGGTAAAATAGAATCCAGGAACTGATATGCTTCATTTTTACATGATTTTTGAATAGCTTACACAATTTTAGGTATCTCCTGTGAGTGTTAGGATTCACAAACTTAAACTCTATAGGGCTTCACCAACAGTGCTTATTTGACATCCTGAACTAAGAAATTGGGGCCAGAGTAATAGTATAGCAGGTAGGGTATTTGCCTTGCATGTGTCTGACCAGGGTTCATTCCCCAGCATTTTGTATGGTCCCCTAAGAAGAGCCAGGACTAACTACTGAGTGCCACCAGGTTTGGCCACAAAACAAAACAAAGAAACCAAAGAGAAATGTAAAAGGTCACAGGTGATGAATATTTTAAATTAGGGACTTGGGATATTCATGGTGCTCCTTGATGAGTCGAGCAAAAAGAGAATTTAATCTTAACACCTATTACACATTAAAATAGATTAAAACCAGTTTTATCTAAGAAAGCTTTTTTCTCATTAAGAGAGGGAGGAGAGAGAGAGAGAGAGAGAGAGAGAGAGAGAGAGAGAGAGAGAGAGAGAGAGAGAGACTTTCAAATGTGTCCCTGTATGAATGTCAGGTCGAGGATAGAGATCGGAGAGGAATGTGTAAGGAAGTCAGGCTTTTGTATTTAGCATATCATAACAGAAATTCAGTGAAATTCAGCAACAACAACAACAAAAATGGCTTAAGGGACCAGAGTGTTAGTACAGCTGATAGGGCATTTGCCTTAAACACAGCCATTTAGGATTCAATCCCAGGCACCCCAGATGGTCTCCAGAGTCCTGCCAATAGTGATCCCTGAGCCAAGAGCTAGAAGTAAGCCCTGAGCACAGATGGGAGTGGCTAAAATGCAGTATAAACAAACATGTATTCTGAGAATCCTGGAAGAGGTGTCTGACTTACAGTGATCCCTAGAAATTTCAGGGTCATCTGTCCCTGAAATTGCTCCCTGAAAATATTATAATCCTGACACGTCTGTTATTCCGGATCCCCAGTCTGTCTTGATGGCTTAGAAATAAGTGTCCAGGACAAACAGGATGTTCTCAGTTTACTCACCAATACTATGTATTCACCAGGCTGTTCCCGACCAACCCGTTGTCTAGGGTCCCTGATAAGGGAAATTAATCAATCAATGAAAAATAAATTTATTTGTGTTATGTTAGTAAAACAAAATTTATATAATTATACATTACATTGATCAGGATGTAATAGTGGAAATAAAGTTTTGAATTTGCTGTAACTTGAAACTTGAAGAACAGCATATAGCTTAGTCTATTCTGGTTTTCTATGCTGTAGAAAATTAAAAATAAATGGAATTAAAAATAAATAGAAAATGATTCATTGCTCTTGTGATTATCATCTTCCTTAAATTTTCATTGTTTTTTTTCTTTAAATAAGATTTGTTAATGTTGAAATTTCCTTTAGCTGCATAGGAATATTGCTTTTTCTTTTACCCTGGCAAGATTAAGCATTTTTTTGTATCAATTAAATTGACTATTTTTAAATTCTTTTTGTTTTCATTGCTTTAATGTTGTTTGGATTAAGGATCACTTCTAAATTTTTCAAATGTAGTGCTGACTTGCTATTGCCAAAACTGACTGGGCTAAGGCCAGTGTGGTCACTCTGCCAATTTTTGAATTCACACTAATTGCTGATTAACTGAATTTGAAAGCTTAAGGGAGACTTCACATTTGTGTGTGCTTCAGATTTCCAGATAAAAATAACCTAGGTTTAATGAATATGACCAGCTTTTACAGAATCAAACAGTCAATAAAGGAATTTTGACTTGCCTGTGGGATTTATGGGATGAGCAAAACAATTCTGTAGTTAAATGATATTTTATCTATGTAGACATGGTCCAAGTCTCTTGAAAATATTTATTATTATTAGATATGCAGGCAATGGGATCTTACTTTTTTCTATTGCATTATTTGTTTCTGCTTAGTTAAATCATTTGAACTTATTTTAGAGAGATGTGAGATATCTCTGTGTACTATATGAAAGTTGGCTTATTTGAATTGAATTTAGAAATATTTATGTTTACTTGCAAGCACTCCAATTGAAGTGTTTCAGATTTAGAAATGACAATTTTAATAATGGACATTTTTTTCACTGATTGAAAGGCATTACCAATACAGTTAAATTTCTAAGCATATACAAGATAAGACAACTACGGGTCTTTATTAATTATATTATTGCATGGGCTGAAGCGATAGAACAGTGGCAGGGCATTTGCCTTGCACGCAGCCAGCTCGGCCCAACAGGGTTTGATTCCTCTACCCCTCTCGAAGAGTCTGACAAGCTATGGAGAGTATCTCCCTTGCACAGCAAAGCCTGGCAAGCTACCTGTGACTTATTCGATATGCCAAACACAGTAACAAAATGGAGACATTACTGGGCCCACTCAAGCAAATTGATGAACAATGGGAGGACAGTGACAATGATTATTGCATACTCAAATAAGTCTATCTTTCCTGTAGTAGACATGGCACTATGACACTATGGCACTATACTCCCATTGTTCATTGATTTGCTAGAGTGGGCACCAGTAACATCTCCATTGTGAGACTTGTTGTTACTGATTTTAGTATATCGAATACACCATGGGGAGCTTGCCATGCTCTGCCATGTGGGCAGGATACTCTCAGTAGGATAGTGCTGGGCTTTCTGAGGGGGCCGGAGGAATCAACTAGTGTTAAATAGCTTTCCAGACAATCTTAAATAACCCAGAATAATATCAATGTTGTGACAAAAATAAAGGAAATATTCTCATGAGTTATGGAATGAAGAAGTAGGAGAGTTTGCAAAGTTACTGTGTCAACAGAAACATTTGTGAAAGAGAACTTTTTCCAAATGTCTGTGTTTATAAACCAACTGAATACAGAGAGATTAAAATACTAGTTTCTACATTGTAAAATTTATTTCATCACCTTTTTATTACCTGGCATAGTGACATATAGTAATTTTTCTGTTGATTTTTTTCTTCACACCATACCGCTTAGGGCTAAATGCAGCAAATTACATTTCTCTTCTATTCTGAGCATTTGATTGACAAATTATGTTATCTTATAGGAAAAATATTTTGTTCATAAAAATATTTTCCTCTTCTCTTGAAAATGTTGTTGCTTTTAAGTATTTTATGAGTAAATGTTTATGCAGCAGTACATATTTTCTTAACTATTAACATATTTCATTACTCTAATAAAATGGATAGATGCTTATCTCACATAAAACTTTCATCATAAAAATCTTTTTGACAAATAATCCTATACTATGTTGAGAAAAATCAAATTTTTCAATACTAATAAAAACAAAGATGGCCTTTTGCCACCTCTACAAGTCCCAGCAACCACTGTTGCATTCCATGCTTCTGATACATTTTAGATACTTTATAGTAAATGGAATCATTATTTTGTTTTATGATAAGCTTATTTCACTCATCATATTTTCCTCCTAATTTATCATTTAAAGTAGAAGTTTTATGTACCTCTCTTTAAGGCTGGATAAGATTCAGTACTTTGTGTATGTTTATCCATGTACCTGCTGCTGAACATAGTCTGTTTTCATATCTTGGCTATGATGAATAGCTCTGTGAGTATGGATATACTCATATCTGCTTAAGATTCTTTTGTTTGACTTCTTGGGCTACACCTGGCAATGCTCAAGGTCTACTCTTCGCTCAGTGCTTGAGAGTAACTCTAATTAACTTCATGGGACCATGTGGTGCCAGAGATCAACCCAGGGTCTCTAACATGCTAAGCATGTACTCAGCCAATTGAGCTAGATATCTAGCCCCTCTCTTTACAATTTTTAGTTATGGAACTGAAGAACAAATACAGGAGGTAGGGCATTAGCCTTACTAGCAGCGGACCTGGATTCTCTCTCTGGCATCCTTTATGATCCTCTGGCTCACTGGGGGTGATTCCTGAGCACGGAGCCAGGAGTGTGAATGCAGCCAAGTATGGCCCTAAAACAAAAACAAATTTAGTTAAAAATGAAATGTTTTTTTAATAGTACACTGGATCATAGAAACTTGATTTTAAGTTTCCACAGTGTCAATTCTGCTAAGTGGATTCATTCTTAAGTTTACCTATATAACATTGACTAAGTTAACAATACTTTAAAATTATACAAGGAGTAATGAAACATTAAGTGAATAAATGATAAGTTCTCTGCACACACACACAAAGTACCTATACAAAAGGTTTCATGAAAAGTATAAAAATTTACATTCACTTCATTTAATTTTTACATCATTTGAATTTAGGTATAGAAAATCAAAATGTTTTTCAGTTGAATTCATAAATTTCTTCATTTTGCATACATTTATTTTATTTTCAGAAAGGGAATATATTTTTCAAATTTTTTAAAAACTCAGTTTCATAGATTTTGAATTATTCTATATCTTTGATTTTCGAGAGGGGTAATTTTTTTTTGCCACTGACTACAGAAAATTAGTGTGGTTCGCTATGTTATAAAACTATTTACTGTGGTTACTACCCTAATGTCATGGTTGAAATTTACTTACAAATATAAATTATTCTATCTGTACCTTGTCTATGATGGAATAGTACACACTGTATTTTTAAACCTTCTATTTCACTAACGGGCTGGAGCGATAGCACAGCGGGTAGGGCGTTCGCCTTGCACGCAGCCAACATGGCCGACCCGAGTTCGATTCCTCCGCCCCTCTCGGAGAGCCCGGCAAGCTACCGAGAGTATTCGATATGCCAGACACAGTAACAACAAAGTCTCCAATGGAGACGTTACTGGGCCCGCTCGAGCAAATCGACGATCAACGGGAGGGCCTTTACCTTTTTACCTTATTTCACTATCAGTGTCCTATTTTATAAACTTAAAATTTGTGAACTTTTTATAGATTCTTCCATTTAATGATGTATTGAATTGACACTTGCCATGTACATATTATTTGAAATGTATATCCGTCTGTCTCTATATTTTTGTATAAATCAGTTATGCAAAGCACCAACACATATTCATAACTCTGAAGTTGATGTCTTGCCTGAAATTGAATTATAGATAATTTATCATATGTGCACAGAGGAATAATAGTTCCCCAAGCATATATCAATTTTAGGTCTAGGTATGTAGAAATAAATCAAGCTGACATCTATGATCCCTGATGCAAATTAAAAACTTTAGTAGCTACCCTGTAACTCACTTATAAAAATGAGAGAAATGGAATCCATTTAAAATTGCTGTTTATACAATGACATGTAAATGTGTATACATTGATTTCACTCTTCTTTCTTTAGATTAGTGAACCTTTGTATTCTCAGCCTAAGTAGTATCTTGGCAACTAGTTTAAGACAATACAATTGAAAAATATCAGTTTATACCTTTGATTTGTGCAATAAAATTATTTGCTCTCTTTGTCTCCTTGTAAACATAAAATATTTTCCCCACTTCCTCAATAGAAATTAGGACTAAATTTTAAAGTCTTTATATGAAGATCAAACTGAAACTTTGTGTTTAGTTTTATCATTATAAAACGATTGCTAGTTTATTTTTATGACTTTTATGATTTTTATTTTGTCATTGACATTATACTTTACTTACTCAACAGCAGCAGTGAGTTTCTGATGTTTACACTTGGAATTTTTACTAAGGACACTTACAATCAGTATTTATTCCATAGTTTTAAAACATTCTTATTTGGGAAAAAATGACTAAGTGATCACAAGGACCTCTATTTTTTTAATCTGCCAATGATAAACACCTGAATCTTTTATAAAAGTAATATGTTTATTATTGTGAAGCAGGAGACATTTGAAAAACAACTTTGAGAAATTCAAGGAGAAGCAACTATTTTTCAATGCCAAGGTCTGCAAAGCTTTTTTCTGATGATTATTGCCTATCACATCTGACACCCAGGAGAATAAAAACAGAAACAAACAGACAGAAATCAAAGCCAATTGGATACCTACACAGCAAGGGCATAATTCTTTTAGATAATCTTTGATTTCATACTTGCTTGTTTGTTCCAGGAGTTCTGCAGTGGAAATGTTAGGTACTTTTAGTGTGAACCCATCCAATAGTGCTTAATAGGTGACATTGTGAAAAACAGGCTTCTGTTATGTAAAACATTTAAAATGCTGCCTATTAGTATAAATTTTGCCTGTAGGCTCATAAGGAATAGAACCTCTAATAGTTTTTATTTGATAGGCTAACTTTTGTACTGCCTCCAACTGATCATCCAAGTATCCATAGGTTGGTAGACATATAGGTTGGTAGACATATAGGATATCACAGTGGATAAAAAATACTGCGTGGAAGAAACCTTTTTTTTTTGTATTTTCTTCAGGAATTTGTGACCAAATTCACATTGCTTTTCAGACAGCAATTTGGTTTCTGCCCATGCTACTGTGAAATGCTCACACACAAAAAAGTATATATACATATGCATATACATATACATATATACATATATTTATAAATATACATAAAGTAATGATTAAGCAATCATACCACTCCTTGCACCATGAAAACTTCAACAAGAAACTGGGATTGGTAATGTTGTTATTATAGTACAAATGGTATTTTTGTTTCCAAGAAATAGATGTGTACTCTTGTATCAGTCTACGTGATTCTCAAAATGTAGACAGTAAAACTTCGTGATCAAGAGTGAAACTAGATATCTGTGCTTGGAACCCTGTCCTATGTCAAGCTTCAGAATTGTTCTTTGTTGAACGTGGATGATACACCATTTTTCCAGGTGGTGTGAACTTTAAATGAGTAATTTCATATGAAATGCATACCAGAGAAAGGCACAGTGAAAATATTAAGATGCTGATATTCAAATATAATTTATTTATAATATGTAGAAGATAAATATTTTATTATAATTTATAGTATATCCTAAAACAGATATATATATAATTTTAATATGCATATTAATATATAAAAACAGAATTCTAAGAGCTATGAGGAATGAAGTCATTGGTATTTCTGAAAATAACTACACTAATCTGATTGTGCTTTAGCATTGTTGGTAAGAAGAATTTTACATGTCCCCAATTTCTAAACTTCTGATTTTGTAGTTGGTGAGACAAAGCTATTCTGGCATAGTATAACAGCATAACAATAAGATAGTGATAAATGAAAGCCCAGTCAGTCCTCCTGAGACTCAATGTAAGATTTTTTTGCTTGCTTTTCTGTCCAGATGAAACTTAATTTCTATATTTGTTCACTCGTATTCATTTTCTACCCTTGTCTACCTTACTCCGCAACTGACAGTTTGACCTGAATGACTGACTCAGATGCACGGCTTTGTCTTCCAGCTATGATTCTATTAGGTCTGTTGACCAACGTAGGAAACCTCTGTAGGAAAAGAGGTTGAGGAACTTATTACCCTACCTCTATTCTTAGTAGTCCATAATTTGTCAGTGGTTGTTAGCCTCTTTCTGGTCAGTAGCTCACGTTTGGTGATCTGCTGTGTTCAGAGAACTAGCAGAGCTGGGATTCTTAGCCTCTCTCATCACTGCGTTTGGTGATCTGCTGTGTTCAGAGAACTAGCAGAGCTGGGATTCTTAGCCTCTCTCATCACTGCCTAATGGTCATTCATAGTCTTGTTTTTCTTAGTTCCAGCTTCTGCTTGATAAAATGTACCTTTATTAATATTTCTTCAATCTTATTTTTTTAGAGTGGAATCTGATTCCTGACAGAACTTTAGATAATAAAAATGTCTTTGGTGAAACAAAATTAATGATTTTTCTGTAAAGAGGAAGAGATAATAGATTATTTAACTTTAAGGATCAATATCATTTAGTATCTCTATTTCTAAATCCAAGATAAGCTGTAATTGATTTGCATGAATTTCTGTCTGTGATTGAGTTTATTGAAATGGTACAACTGTGTCTGTACTACTCTATTTGCCTAAGGGCGGAATTATGATTCTGTTCACAGTTGAGATTTACTGGTGAAGCATAATGCAAAGTGGTCTGAGAAAGTATAAAATAAAATACAGCAGCATTTTATTTGGAGACTTTTGTCATTTTTGGAGTAGATGAGGGTAACTTTGAGTATATCCATGGGATAAAATACAGTGGTGAGGAAAGAATCTAGTTATTTAGGGAGAATTACTGTGCATTTTTTCACTTACTGACTCTCCCTGAGCAAGTTATTTAGTCTTTCTAATTCTTCATTTCTTTTCCGTCTGTACATTCAGAGGAAGAACACCTGTATCATAATATTGTTGAAGGATTTAATTGATGCTTGAAGTTTATAAACTAGGTCCTGAAAATAGTGAACACTATTTAATACGAACTTCGATTTTTACAATTAATACTGGTGGAAGCATGTCAGTGAAGAGAAACATGTCTGGGATCACTTGCAGATACACAATTTAGTAAGGAGTCTTATTTTTGGTACCACTCAGGGGAATTGGTAATTTTATAAGTGCAATATTCCATCCATTATATCACAGAGCCACTTTGAATTTGGTAATTTTAGAGAAAGCTGAGATTTGTAAGTTTTCCTCTTAGTTTCGTATGTTTAATGTGTTACTATCATTAATGTATAATAATATCATCATAATTAAATAAGTCATAGTTCTTTCTGGAAGTCTATGTATATCTAACTGTCTTCTACAATGATTTTATATAAATAGATTCCATTAGAGGCCAGGAAGACAGTGCAGCAGGAAGAGTTTGCCTTTCACATATTTGATCTCTGACACCCCATATGGTCCCTTGTGTCCCTCTGGAATGATTCCTGAGCACAGAGCCAGGAGTAAACCCTGGGTACAACTGGGTGTGGCCCCAAAACAAACAAACAAATTGACCTTTTTATTTCCAGTGAAGTTCTCCAAAATGGCTGATACATATTTCTTTCTTTTCAGCTATGTCAATCAATTTCTCCATAAGTGTTATAGTCTGTGTTTTCTACATAATTTCTCTCTTTTTTATTTCAACATAAACATCTTGGCTCCTTCTACCTTTAATATATAATTTTTTTAAATTTTCTGGTGTTTATTTTTGTTTGAGAGCTACACCCAGCTGTGCTCAAGGATCACTCTTGGCTCTTCACTCTTGAATCACTCTTGGTAGACTTACAGGTAGCATATGGGGTGCAGGGATCAAACTTAAGTTGGCTGTATGCAAGGCAAGCACTTTAGCCACTCTGCTATTTCTCCAGCCCTCCACTTTTAAAAATTTGTTCCACTTTATTGCTTAGTTTTCTCACTTTACTACCTTATGGGAGCTGGAGCTATAGCACAGCAGGTAAGGTGTTTGCCTTGCACACGGCCAACCCGTGTTCGATTCTTCCGTCCCTCTTGGAAAGCCCAGCAAACTACTGAGAGTATCTCGCCAAAACAGCAAAACCTGGCAAGCTCCCCGTGAGGTATTCAATATGACAAAAACAGTAACAACCAAGTCTCACAATTTGTTGTGAGACTTTACTGGTACCCCCTCAAGCAAATCAATGAACAATGGGAGGAGAGTGCTACAGTGCTACTACCTTATGGGTCATTGAAATACCCTTTGTATCATCTCATAGTGAGCTTCTGCTAGCGGCTCCCTTTTCCTGAGATATTCCTTTCTTTTATATGCATATAAGCTTTACAAACTTCTAAATACCCTGTAAAGCCTGGCTCATTTCCAGTTTCTCAGAAACAATCTCCTTTTCTCAATTTTGTGTTCTTTCCATCCCTCATTTCCCCGTAAGTGAATATTATAGTACAGTTCAAAGCATCTTATATTATAAATTAGATCTTAAGGGTGCATTGGAAGTGTCTTCAATTCAGTTTCTTAGATTGCCTGATTTAAAATATTCTGATTTAGGGCTAATGTGTGGTTCAGTGGTACAGTATATGTCTTTCATAGATAAGCCTTTGGGTTCTGCAATTCCTGGCAACATACATGTAAATGTGTGTGTGCGCATGCACACACACAGACACACACACCATTATGATTCATAGATCGGAAGTATTAATGCTGTCCATGGAGTAACCCCTTTGCTCCTCCTCTTCGTAGGAAGCTCAGTTTTACTTGGGTGGTGATACCCACTTTTGGAATGAGCCAGTAGGTGCACTCTTCCCAGTTACACTTGATTTTTGACATAAATTTTCTGAATTCTCAAATTTCAGTCTCTTTTTAAAAAGTTGAAAAATCAGTTCATATGTTGAATATCAAGCCACATAATCAAATTATGTAACCTCCCCTGCCAGTTACCCTCAATTTATATTCTGATTTAATTTTTAATACAGTGTAGCTATTTTTCATTATTTTTTCTGCTTTGGGCAATTTTTCCTTTAAAAAATTGTGATGTGAGTGCTGGGAGATAGTACAGCACACAGATTTCTTGGCTTCTACTGGCTTACCCAGGTTCAATTCTAGGCATCCCATATCACCCAACCCTAAACTCACCAAGGGTGATCCCTGAGTGCAAATCCAGAACTAAATCCTGAGCACCATCAGGTGTGACCCCAAAATAAAAAATATAGCAAAAAAAATATTGTGTTAGAACTCATTGACCATACCCCATGCTACTTTTGTTATAACACTGTTCTGTCTTTAGTTAAGATTTATGTGCCTAATTATTCTTGATGGATTTTCCCCAAGTTTGCTATGTCCTATAAAGAAACAATATTACGTTTACTTACTCCTGACTGCCTATTTTTTCTACCTAACCTCTCTGTGTACAATACTGAGAGACAAATTTTTTTAACACATAGCCTGGCAAGCTACCCGTGATGTATCCGATATGCCAAACACAGTAACAACAAAGTCTCCAATGGAGACGTTACTGGGCCCGCTCGAGCAAATCGATTAACAAGGGAGAACAGTGACAGTGACAGTGACATCCTTTCCCTTAACCAAAATAATATAATAATTGAGAGGGCCAGAGATAGAGGCCTTAAGATGCTTGCCTTGCATCTTCATCTACCCCAGTTTGATTTATTTTTTGAATACTTTTAGTCCCTTGGGGATCTCCAGGAATTGCCAATAAGCACTTTAAGGCATGGTAAGGGTTCCTGCTCTCTCAAATGAAGTAAGCTTTGAGAGCTATCAAAGGAAAAATAATCTTATATTAAAAATATCCTGGTGATATATAAAACGTGATGAAATTTAAGTGACTCTTATGTGAATCTGAAATATGATAGAACCTCCTCGTTGGTTAAAAAAAACTACTTTTTAAATTATCACCTTTGCATTTTCACCATGCTTTTCTGCCAAAGACATAACAAAAAATCGTCTTATGACAATTATTTTGATGCACAGTTACTTGACTAAATGGTCTAGACCAGAAAGGTCTAAGGTTTAGTGTACTGTATAATGAAGAAAATATTCTGACTTTCTTTAGATAAAAGATAACTGACATTTTCTGTATGACTAATGTAGTGTGGAGTTTTAAATGTGTTCCCAGTAATTCTGGTACTACTGATCCATTGGCAAAACTAATGTACCAGACAGTCCTAATTATATTGTAAGCTTCTGGAAGAAAAAAACATTTTATATATATTGCCATCACTCACAGTTCTTAATACAATTTGTGTAGATTATTCAGTTAAATGATTCTAAGTTGAACTGGATGGAATTATTTGAAATTTAGTTTTTTCCAAACTTGTTTTTCTCCATGCCCTTTCAAGCCTTCTCATAATATTTCTTTCAAATTAATTGTAATTACTTCTGCTCTCTAATACTGTTGCCAACCTTCACTGTTGAAGCTGTATTGCAAACTAATTCTATTTGAGGATGGCATTCCAGTTAAGTATGTTTAGGAACTCTTGTATAGTTATAGATAGGCTTCCTTTTTCAACTTTGTAGTAACTGAACCAAATTTTTATCATATTATTAATTAAATACCAAAGTGATTTAAAGAACAACTATGACTGAATTCTTTGGTCTGAATCCTTTCATACAGTCATTCTGAAGTGTCACCTGCAATAGTGTATCAAATGCTTGCTTGGTCTTTTCCCCTTGGGACTAGATTTACAGGACAGTTGAAGTTAACTTTTACAGAAGGGCTAGATTCTACTGCCTCAGGATTGTATTTCTGTTTCTACGATATGAGTAGGGACCTCTCCCTGTTTATTATGGGTCTCAAGTGCAAATGTTCTGCTATTGCAGAGCAAGTTCAGTGGGGAAATGAAGGAGAAGAGGGGGTAGTAGTTAAGGGTTGAGGTTAAATTTTATTTGATGTAATCTAGTAGAGATAAAGGATTTTCTGTATTTACATTACGTATAATGGTTCTGAAGTTATATATATGTATGTATGTATATATTAAATAAACAAAACTAAAACCAGTTTACTACTTCTGGACCCTGAAGATATTGTTTTATCTCAATCCAAATGAAGAATCTGAACCCACTAATTATAATTCCACATGAGATGTGGATGTGCCAAAGAGGCTACTTTTTTCATGCAGGTAACATTTTTGGGGGATAGAAGTGGAATCAAAATCCTCATTCCAAAACTGGTGGAATTAGGAAATAAATGAAATATTTTTTGATATAATTTTTCACTATGTAGTTTTCTAGCTATTTTTTATTCTTCTGTCTGCTTAAAAATTAGATTGAATTCTCCCTCTAGGTTATGTATTTTTTCCTAAGATCTTGCACATTGTTTGACATCATCAAACTTTAGCAGTAAGTTTTTTCTTTAATTTGAATTTCTCGCCAGAAAATATTAATATTAAAATAAAAAAGAGTAAAGCACTACGTGAATTATGTTGTAGACCTGTTTCCCGAATTTGACCTTTCAAAGTTCATGAACACAATACCTGTTATAGTAGAGGAGATAATTTTACATTTGGTATATTTTCAATTTTCCTCTTTCAGTGTGTTACTTTTCAGTTTATGGCATATCTTGCTGTGCATGGCTTGTGTAAGATCAATCTATGTCTCCAGTGACAGGGAATCAATCCAAATAGAACACTGGGAATGAAAAATGCTTTTCTTTATATAGAAATTATCTAGAAATATCTCCTTGTCTCTCATTCTCTCTTCACACAGTTCACTTACATCTGAAATTCAGTATTTTGGATAAAGGTCATTATTTAAGCATTTTGACAATAAATAACCTGTCTCTTTTTGTCTAAGAATGACACATGTCTGTAAAATCCTAACTTTCTGAATAAAAAGCATTTTTAGTTTAAGTCTTTATACAGTGACTTATTAAATGATTGCTCTTCTCATTATGAATTGATGTGTTCAGTAATTATCAGTGGAAGGTAAGATATAAGTATGGGGAGATGGGGTCAAGAAACAGTAAAGGTGGTAAAGCATTTGCCCTGCTTGCTGTTGCTTTAGCCACAAACCTGGTTCTACCTAGGGTACCAATATGATCTCTTCAGCATCACCAGGGGTGACTCCTGAATACTACCAGATATGGCTCTAAAACTATATATATATACATATATATATTCATATAGATGAGCATATTCATTTTCAAGAGAAATAAATGATGGAAGATCACTTTGGTTAATGTAATTCTATCCATATAAAGATATTGTATCATTAATAAGTCTACTGAACTTGTGTAGTTAACCTAGATTTATCAACATCGTCATGCTATTTCTATATCTTTCTTTACCATAGCTAATGTACTGGAGCAATAGCACAGTGTGTAGGGTATTTGCCTTGCATGCAGCCAACCTGAATTTGATTCCTCCATCCTCTTGGAGAGCCTGGCAAGCTACCGAGAGTATCCCACCTACACAGCAGAGCCTGGCAAACTCCCTATGATGTATTCAATATGCCAAAAACAGTAACAACAAGTCTCACAATAGAGATGTTACTGGTGCCTGATCCAGCATATCGATGGCAGAACAGTGCAGTGCTAAGGTGCTTCCATAGCTCACACAATAGTTAATTGAGCCCACAGGGTACTGAATGACTTGCTCTTAATTAGCTTTACTAGCTCCTTTTGATCTGTTTGTAGTATAGAAGAAACTGCAGTATGGAAGAATTCATTCTTAGGTCGACAGCAACTGGTACTGAAGACTGGTAAGTTAAGGAGGCAGGTGTTTAATTTTCATTGACACTCTTCAGGGAAACCAACATATATCTAGCAATGGATCAAACCTTTTGGATCGATCATTTTATTTGATAAGGAAAACCCTTAGGAGTTATCATATGTTATTAATAATTATATAATAGCAGCTACGTTAAAAAAAGCAATTAATTAAAATAAGTAGCAAGTAAGTTCTTAACTGAACTGACTTCAGAAGGCCTTCATTCTTCAACCAGATCATTGCTGGTCTGAAGGTATGACAAGTTGAAATCACTGTTATCCCAACTTGGTTTCAACTTGTGGTCTATAGACCTGAATGAAAAAAAATTAAATAGTTATACAATGTGGAGCATGTGCTGGTTTACAGATATAATTAAACTGAAGAATATGAGTTAGACCACACAAAAAACAACCTCATGGGCAAATATAGACAATAACCTGAATTGATTGAATGTCACTTTGGTAAATGTGTGTTTAATGTCACTCCGGGGTGTGTGTTTTTGTGTGTGTGTGTGTCTGTCTGTCTGTCAGTCTATCTATGTATTTCCTTCTCAGACAACAGCAAATACAATAAATAAAACTAACAGCTAATCATTTAAAAGCTGCAATATATATGCAATGCGTTCTGTTTTATCTGTATTCTTCTGCCCTTAAGTGTATCATTTCAAGCAATATATAAATCACAGATACTCTGGGACTATCCTGTCATTTTTATCTATTATATATCCTTTAAGCCACTCAGAGGAAGTACTTTCCTCTGTTCTCTTTACCTATTATTTTTACAAATTTTAATTTAGCTGTATGTGCCTTACCGTGTGTCATGAGTAGTGAGAGCTAGTGGTCTCCTAAACTTTAGAACAAGTATGTATATTCAGTGGTCTTAAATCTCATTAGTACAACCTACTATAATTTAGGAAAGATAGAAAAAGGTACATATTTTTTGTTAAAAAGGTATAAGCATAGTTCTATTTTTTCAATTTTAAGTACAAAATAATATACTTTGCTCAGAAACCTCAAGCCATTTTTCAATAGTATTAATGAAAGTCTGAACCATATCTTATTCCTGTGCTATTCAAGGGGCAAGGAAAAAATAGAAGGATGGTGGGAATAGAAGTATGATAGCAAAGGAGGAGAGGGAGAAAGAAAGTTAGTGGCAGACAGGAAGAAAATATACATAGACTTTTGCTACCATTGACAACTATGAATTTGTGAGCCATCATATACATCATACCTAATTCATTCATCTTAATAGATGTCCCTTCTAGGATAATAATGAATGTGAATAGGTTAAAATAGCATAGATAACAACCTGGCATTGTTTGATTCTTTTTCCTAAGTAATCAAATTGGAAAAAATCATGGATCCCCTTGGCATATAAATTACTAAGCAGAAATGTGATCATTTGGTGTTGATAAACACCACAGGAAGCTTTCTAAAGAAAATATAATTAGATTTAGCCAAACTGTTCCAAAGTTATAAAAGTCCTTAATTTTATAGCTTAATATTAGCAGTGTCTATCTCAAGATACATACCAAAAAATCATATATTTTAACCTTTCATCTAATATAGAGAAAAATTACATACCAACATAATAGTATCCCCTTTATCACAACTTAAGCCTTACTCATTCTCTGTGATATGAGAATACGTCAAAAGCAGCTTTCACTGAAAATTAAGAAATATTTGATAGATGTAAAAATAGCTTTGGAATTAGGTGTTCAGTTTTCTTAATTAAAAAGGAGACTTCATCTGCATAATATTATTTTTCAGCTTATGCCATTCCTTGACTATTCATTTTAGTTTATGAAACTCCAGTATTAAAATGTCATGTTATACAGTTTGTTTGGCATATCTTTGAAATTTCTACAAATATTTAATTTCTTTTGAGATTATGAAAGAAGGCTAATGCTTGCTTTGTACTAAGTGTTAAAATGCTATCTGCAAGAATGCTGATTATAGTGATTAATTAGACAAAAGTCAATCTGAATTTTTGCCTACTTCGTATTCACTAGGTATTTTCCAAATTTTATTTATTTATAAGTGGTTTGTAATATTAATTTACTAAAATGACATTAACCATTATGTTGAGTTATTTTACAAGCTTATTTTTTCCATGTTTACCATTCTCACTCAGTATTCTATTCTCTCTTTCATCATCATTTCCTATTTTCAATAAAAAATTTCAGCTGTCATTTTTATTCTCTTTTGTTTGTTTGGGCCACAATTGGCAGTGTACGGAGTTTATTTCTGGCTCTATGCTCAGGATCTCTCGTTAAGGGCTCAGAGGACTATGCGATGTATAAGGTATAGAACATGGGTTAGCCACATCAAAGGCTATTTGTTCTATTTGCTTTACTATTTCCTTGTCCCATATCATTTTTACTCATTTACTTCATTTGTTAGCCTTTAAGGGATAAACTTTGAATTTGTTGACAAATTTGTTCATTTCAATATGTGAATAATTTTTGTAAAGTTGTGATTTTTATAAATGTTCTTCATTTCTAGTTACTTTGTTTCATGTAAATTATTGGGAAGAAAATGTAATGGGTTTAGTAATCAGAAAAGTCATCCTTCCAATGTTTGAGCAGAATTTATAAAACTTCAGACTACAGAAGTGTAAAAGGCTGGGGCCCTGAACCATTTAATTTTTTTCTAATTCCCCCCCCCCACGTTTTTTAATGCATAGTGTAATAATCTTGGTAGGTTGGTAAACCTTAGATATGCACTATCTAATATGATTGTCAATAGTATGCAATATAATGTCACTATAATCTACATTTGTATCTGAAGAAAGTGAGATAGATTTTATATGCTAGTTTTTCCCAGAATCATAAATTCCAGCTACACATCCAGTCATTTGAATTAGCCATGGCAGATGAGTCTGGCTGTATTTAGGTGGTTTACCTGACTCTGTGCTCAGTAGTGATGACAAGAGACCATATGTGGTACTAGAATCTGAACAGGGGTCAGTGGGATGCAAGGTAAACACCTTAACCATTGTATTATCTATATGGCTCAATGTCAATTCTTTTATCATTGGAAAAATTTGGTTAAAGGAATATATGTGTATATAATTTTAATATATAATGTATATAATAGTACATGTCATATATTATTATATTTGTAGCTTGCCAGTAAGATTAAGCAGATGTGGGAGAAAATTACTTGTGGCAGATAATTACTATTGAAAGAATATATTCAATTTATTTGCTTGCAGTTTTGACAGTTTAAATTATCGCATTGAATTTTGTGCATGGTGTAAAATTTTATTGCTGGTGTTTTTGATAAAAATTCTTGGGAGAGTGGGCTAGTAAAAGTGGAAATTGGTGAGGTGATACATGAGTGATGATTTACATAATTTTCCTGGTGAAGTGTAAAAGGCTGGGGCCCTGAACCATAGTAAACTTTAATTTTATGTATATTTTTATTTTATGCATATATGAGTTTTAATCTTGTTATGTTTGCAATACAGATGAGTTGGAAAATGTTAAAAATAGGATAAGCAGAATTCAAGACTCTATTAAGAGCTTTCCTAATGAGCTGGGGCAGAAAGAGCTAAAGTCTACATTTGTGTCTTGAAAGATGAAAAGAAATACTTGTCATATCTCAATGATGATTCCAATCAATGGAATGTAGTGCTAACACTGGCTCTGCTAAAGACACTCAGAATAACACAGTAAGTGAGAAGTTTCCAAGTTTCTTCATAGTTACAAAGGCAAGTGTGTATGTTGCTTTCAAATAAGTAGGCAAGACAAATAGAAGGATAATATATTTGCCAGAGACCTAATTTAAGAAAAGTCAGGGAGTTCTAAATCAGTTAAAATAAAAAGCAGCATGAAGCTCCTGGGGAATCTGGTAGGTCCTGATAGACAAGCATTTCTTTTATCCATTGAGATTAGGAGATTTAGTGTAACAGTGAAGTGGAAGTAAGGAAAATATTACAGTCCAAGAGGCAAAACTTGACTCTGAAACATAGAGATAAACTACAAGCTCATTTTATTAGTCCTGGGGAAAAGGTACTTATTGTAATAACTTTGGAAAGTACAAGCCTTGATAAGAAAAAAGATTGACGGTTACCAGAGGGGGAAGGTGTAGGAGGAAAGCTAGAGGAAGTCAATCTGATCATTGAATTAGTTCTAAATCTTAGTTTGTAGAAGTGATGAGGCTTATACATATATGAAAGTGTGAGGTCTACTTCCAAAATGTATTTAGTATTGCATTCAGTTATTAAACAGTAGAATCTTAAAAATAAGCTCTCAACAAATTTATATTTTCAGTATATCATAGTTGTTAATATTCTGATCCACATCCTTTTAGACATGCTTCTAGGTATGTAGTTGTAATCATACATAAAAGGTGATACTGTGAATATTAATTATTCTTAGAAAATATAGTACAAATTTATTTCCCAATCAGTAAGCATACATTTCTATAATTTTATGTAGTAGAGTTCTACTTTTGTATATTTTACCATTTTCAATCCAGTACTCTCTTGCTTGATACTTTGTTGTGTTTTAGAGTTTTGTCACTTAAAAAATTGAGACAACTGGGGGTAGCAGATAGGGCATTAGCCTAGTAAGCAGTGGTCCAGTTTCAGTCCCAGTACTTCATATGTTCCCTCAACCAATGCCTGCAGTCATCCCTGAAAGAAATGTAGAATTAGGAGTAAGCCTTGAGTACCACCAGGAGTGGTCCCCAAACAAAACAAAATCAATAAGACAATGATAATGATTTATGCTTGATTTTACATAAGTATTCCAATATCCAAAAATCATCCTCTAGAATTTATTTGGTAGAATATCTTTATATTCTGTATATATGTATTCACATATATTTTTTACATGTGAAAGAATTTACACATAAAATGAAAATTTGAATGATTTACACTTTCTGAGAGTTCAGTCTAGGCTAAAATTGTTTCAGTTAGAATTAGTCATCACATTCTCATTAAATTTATTGGGACTCATTTGACTATTAATGAATGTTGCAGATAACTGAAACAAAACATTTAATGTATGTAGAGACCTGGTGGAGTCTGAGTCATCCTTGATATGTGTTAACTCTTCATCTTAGGTTAAGAAGAGAACCTAGGGTTTTTGTTTCTATCACACCATTTCCTTTGTTCTGGATTCCAAAAGGCATTTTTATGGCATGCCAGAGAATTTTTCCTCTTGGGTTAGTCATGGGCAGCACCAGTGATTTCTCTATGAAGAGAAACAAAGGGAACTTTTCAGGCTTGAACCTCAGTGTTCTCTGCCTGTCATTGCCACTTTCAGAGAAGCAAATTGAAGCTTTCATTTTTGGGCATATTCAGTAGTAAACCGCATTTGTTTTCTTGATGAGAAATACTGGAAGAAATAATGACACACTCTAAACACTCATTTTGTGATTTAGATTGGCCCACAATGATGAGAACATTTCATTTTAGTTCATATTTGCTGGGGCTTTGTCATTACTTCCAAAAAGTTTAAAAAATAGATTTTACAGATTATTGGTAGAGTTTGGTGTATGAGGGTAAAAGGAATTAATTACTGATGTAATTAGCATTTGTTGTCTCAGGAGTCCTGATCTTTTAAGATGCTCTGATAATTTATAAGAAACAAGGGAAATTTGGTTCATAGAACGTTGGAAGGTTCACTGACCATGTGACATTGTTAAGAGAAAGCCATTTAGCGTGTTTGATTTAGAGGGGGTGGATCTTAAAAACGTTTCACAGACTAAATGCTGCCCTCTATTGCACTGTTATAAAAGTGTCTGTCTCCTTTACTATGCTGACTCAAAGTTCATAAGGTAGAGTATATCTACCTCATCTTTATTTTTTCATTATAACATGTAGCCAAACCTTCAAATTTTCTGGTGAATTGGTTTTTGATTATTACTGTTATTAAAATGTACTAACTATACCTACCTATGTTTCGCCTTTAGTAAATATAGGATGTGGCATAGGATTCAATAGGAAACCAAGAAATAACATAGACAGTACTATATTCCTGCTTTAGAAGAGAGAGTATAGTTCCCCAAAATAGTTATTTACTTTCAAGATGGGGTATATCATTTTTGTGCCAATTTTTTGTAAGCAGATCAATATATTGATAAAATATTTGAAGCACTTTCAAATATTCCCTAGGTATAGATAAAATAGTTCTCCTTGAAAATATTATCATTGTAGAAACAGGGGATATATGGAAGCTGTGAGTGATTGTGTCAAGACTTATTGTTTCATGGATCCTCCCTGGCACCCAAGCCAAAGACTATTTTTGAAAAAAAAGTAGAAATTTAAGAACCTTACATGCAGTGCAACATTTTTTCCCAATTATAAAACATACATCAGCCTTTGAAGTTTTACCTTTAAACATTGATAGATTTGTTTCTAGAGAAAAATGAGAAAGGTATTTTAATAAAATATAAAGTTACAAATGTGAAAATCTTTGTATATAGTTTAAACATTTTCTAGTGTTTCACTTAAGACAAACAGAAAACATAAATACCATTTTTAGAAGATAATTCAGAGTAATCTTCTGCTATTATATATTCAATTTTTTGTGAAATTAGTGACTTGATTTGAGAATGAGATTGATGGTATTACAAAGTAGTACTTTTATAAAAAAAAATATTGCTTTTATATGGGGGTTAGAGCGATAGCACAGTGGGTAGACGTTTGTCTTGAACACGGCGGACCCAAATTTGATTCCTCTGCCTTCAATTCCTCTGCCCCTCTCGGAGAGCCCAGCGAGCTATGGAGAGCCTGGCAAGCTACCCGTGACATATTCTGTGTGCCAAACACAGTCTCACAATGTCACTGGGCCCGCTCGAGCAAATTGATGAACAACAGGAGGACAGTGACAGTGACAGTGACAGCTTTTATAATTGCTTTATCATTAAAATTTAACTTCCAGTATTGCTTTGTTTGACTTAATATTTTGGGTCCAGGATCAGGAGATAGTGCAGGGATTAAGATGCATCCCCAACCCAACCCAGAATCATTCCCCTGCACCACAAGTGTCTTATATTGCAGGGACTGAAAAGTTTTGTATTCTTGGCCATAACTATCAGCTGGTAGTTCAAAGTTAGGGCAAAAAATACAAAACTTTGTACTCAGTATCACTGGAAGTGACCTCTGGACCTTCTCAGCATTACATAGCACTGCTCAGCTCCCTCCAATTTTTTTAAGTACAAATGGAAGATGGTTTTGTGTGCAGAAACCAAGGATACCATCTATTTCCCCAAATCCTGTTCAGAACAAACCTTAAGTATTGTGCTGGGAGCATTACTTGATAACAATCATCGTGGTCCTAACATCCAAAAAATAAAAACCAGGGCTAGAAAGATAGTACAGTGGGTGAGATGCTTTTCTTTAAACCAGTCTAACTATTGGATCTTGGGCACCACATGTGGCCCCTGACCCCTGTCAAACCTTAAGCACAGCATGGCATGGTGCAAAACACAAAAATAAAATGAAACTAGATAGATCAAAATGAATATTCTGGTACTTTGTATGTTGTTACTAAATGTCACTTTTTAAATAAACTCTCTTATTTTTCCTAGTATTTATTTCCTTTAAATAGATAACATGAATTTAAAAGTAAATATTTAGCTTGATTCTTTAAATTTAAAATGCCTTTGCTTAAACTTTTTGACTAACACTAACCAAAGATGTATATTAACTTCTGTTGTTTTGCTAACATTAATAGCTACTTTTTGAAAACTATTGACTTTGGGGTTTAATTTTTCTTACTTTACTTTGGGCTTTGGAGAGACTTTCAGGTCAGCTCAATTAATTCATAACAATGTGGATCAACATGTATTGAGGAGAGAATACAAAATAGACAAAAGCCCTTAATATTCAGAGCCTTTCATCGTTATATTAAATAGATATGATCTCCTTTTGATTAATCCAGAATAATCAATAGTATCTTAGCACTTTCATTTATAACTCATCAAATTAAAGATTTTAAAGTATTTCCAGTGAACAGGAATACAATGTTAAACAAATATGTGGTTGAGGAGGCAGAGGTGGGAAAATAATTTCACAGTGATGCTGAGATAGTGATCATTTCAAAATAACCAATCAAATTAAAGAAGTCAAATTAGCTAAAAGCTGATAAAATCATTTATAAGCCAGGGAAATAGTTCAAAGCTCTAAATGCCTATATTTGGCATGCAAAGACCCCAAGTTTGATGTCCACCATCTACATAGACTGCAAAACAACTTGATTAATAACTTTTAATGAAGAGATTCTGGGTGGAGGATGCTCAGCCCCAATCGGAACTGGCTTGGAGATTTTAGCCCCCGGACCCGCATGCCTTTGTTCCTCTGCCAGTACCTTCATGCATGTGGAGAGTGGTCTCAGCATGGTTGTGGCTGGTTGTGAAGGTCTTCGGCTGCAGGAGCTCTGCATCCTCCACCCAGACCCTCCATCTTCCAGTAAGCAGGGGTCACACCCACCAGCTGACCCCCTGGCGCCATGTAATCCCATCAACATCCAAGACCCAGAGACTACAAAACCCAGCTCCTGGAAGCGTGCAGCCACATTTGTGAATGTGGTTGCGTGACATCTTATTATCTCATTCTTACTTTTGGACAACCTGGCAGGCTACCAAATGTGACCTGTCCACACGGCAGAGTCTCGCAAACTCCCCATGGCTTACCCAATATGCCAAATACCAGTAACAATGATGGGTCTCATTCTCCTAGCCCTGAAAGAACCTTGAATATGGCACTTTAAAATCTCAGGGCTAGGACGAAGGGGACGTTACTGGGGCCTGCTCGAGCAATTGACGAACAACAGGATGATTGTGTTTGTGAATAAAGAGATTAGAGAGTTTTAAGAAATTTCTGCATCTGTAATACAGGTGTTGGCCCAATTAGATTTATAAGAATAAGATACCAGAAAGTAAGATTCAAAACAAAGTGAGATTTTACTGAAGCTAATTTTAATAGAATTATAAGGGACACTAGAATAATATATAGTGTTGGGAAAAATGCAATCATGTTGGAAATATAAACTATATTCTTTCCTTATATTTTAAGTAATTATAGATAGATGTGTTATTATCATTATATTTTACACTTAATTCTTCCTACTTATGACTAAACTTCAAGAGCAGTTTTGCTTTCTTGCCCTAAGCTTGGTTTAACATACTAAAATGCTTTTTTCTTGTCTGCTAGATCTTCGTTCATTTCTCTTTTGTCCCTACTTCTCTATATATCTTATGTAAATTCTACCATCCTATTTGTCACAGGCAATGAGTTTAGGTCATCAACCTCTTACTTGACAATTGTCCTAAGTGATGGGCTTGGACAGCTCACTGTGCTGTAACACCTCAGTGAGTCTTTGAAAGCACTATATTTTCTTATTTTTCCCTCTACCCTCCACCTCTCTGACTTTATAATCAGACTAAGTCTCTTTCCCAGATCTCTCTGTATCAAGAATTGATAAACCTCATGCTTCTATTGTTGTCATTTAAATTTCTCACTCTACATGCTCTATTTTAGTGATTTTCATTTGTTCTATTGTTGTTAATTCAAATCTCAGAATCTCTAGAAAGCTCGCAACAACAGGCAGCTCTTTCAGCATGTAAAACTGGAGTCTTCACCTTCTTGTCCAAATTGTAATCTCCTCTTATCTTTCTGAGTTGGTGATTTTAGTGATCCTGAGGAAGAATATATTAGGTAAAGGAGACACCAACAAGAGGAATAATCATGGTGGAGGACTTTAAAATTTTACTTAATTTAAAGATAGAATTGGAAAATCATTGTGAAAAAGGGAAGTAGGGAAAGACATATAGTATATTGAACTGGTAACTCAGCAAAGAAAGTAATAATGGAAGTGGAACCTTTTAGTAGTATTGAGAAGTGCTATTTTGAAATTCTTAAATAAGCAAAAGAGAACAATTATTGATAATGTTGATATAATTTAAAATATTGAAAACAGAACTTTTGATAGCATGTAATCAGAAAAATGAAAGAAAATTGTTTATTATTATTTTTGTGTACACACAAATTGAAGAGAAAGTGACAAGTCACTGCCAAGAATATGATGTACATAATAGTGCCAGTTTTTTATCTTTCATCATGTAAGAGGAAGAGTAAAGTATGAGATGTACTGTGTCTCTCTGCCTGTTCTGTCTCTCTCTGTCTCTCTCTGTTTCTGTTTCTCTTTCTCTGTCTTTCTCTCTCTTTCCCTCTCTCTATCTCTCATCTCTTGTCTCTGTCCCTTTTCCCACAGAAAGTTGTATGAATGAGAGGTGCTGGTTCAAGTTGCTTTTCTGGTCTTTAGTATTTCAGCAGGACTACTTGGAGGAACCTATACATACTTTCTCCTCCAATCCTGTTCCCAGAGATCTATGACTAGTACTAGGAAATTAAGTTAACCTGGATCTAGTATAGAAATGTAGTAAGAACTTAATGGGTATCTTGAATTCTTAGGGAACAGTTGAATCATAGATTTGAGTTTTTCTATAGCACAAAGTTCTTGAAGTTTTATCGGTAAGAAAACTCCTAATACCAAGTCCTTCAGAAACTGCCTGCAACTGGAAAAAGTATCTCCAACTAATGCATTGGTGCCTCATGACGCATCACATTTTATCTATGTAACTAAAATATAAATATTACTACCACCTTAACTCCTTCTTGCTTATACCACATTCAGTTAATCTGCAAGTCTTTTCTAACAAGACCTAATATGCTTCTTCAATTATATCTGTTCCCAGTGTTCTCCAGTATCTAGGAGGGAAGATGACTAGTACCAATATCAGAGTTTGGAATAAATTAAAATCTACAACAAGCTTTCTCTTGAAGCCCATGCTCTCCTTTGAACATGATATCATTTACTTGTTTCAGTGTTTCTTTGACTCTCCATTTCCACTTTAGGGAAGCCTGTATTTTCTTTTTTCTATTTGGGTCACTCCCAGCGATGCTCAAGGGTAATTTCTGACTCTGAACTCAAGAGTTACTCCTGGTAGTGCTCAAGAGACCATATGGGATGCTAGGGACTGAGCCTGGGTTGACTGCATGCAAGGCAAATGCCCTACCCGCTGTACTATCAATATGGTCCCATCTGTGTTTTCTTTTGAACATGCACTTTTCTCTCTCCCCTCACACACTTCTCAATAAATTTAAATAAAAATTATCTTTCTTTACAAAAAAAGAATCTATAACAATACATTAGAAATTGAGTTAATGCAACTCCTCCATCCCTCTTGGAGAGCCCAGCAAGCTACTGAGAGTATCTTGCCCTCAAGGCAGAGCCTGGCAAGCTCCCTATGGCATATTCGATATGCCAAAAACAGTAACAACAAGTTTCACAATGGAGACGATACTGGTGCCTGCTTGCGCAAATCGATGAACAATGAGAGGAAGGTGCTACATAAATACTGTAATTAATATCTTGCATATGTGCCATTGAACATATTTCCTCTTTCTGGAATCCCTTTCTTGTTTTGTTCCCACCACATCAATCTTTCCAGTCCTAGATTAAATGTCACTGAGTCTGTAAAACCTGTTGAAATCCCCTGGAAATTTTCGTCATCTTCCTCTTCGTCCTTCTACAGTGCCACCCTGATTTTATTGTTAGAATACATGCCATATGTATTTAATAAAACATACCCAGTTGGCTGTAATATTATAGAGAACACATATTATAGCATCATTCTCCATATTCTCCATATCCCTAGCATATAGTCTTCTGCCTAATCTATAACAGATGCCTCAGAAATACATGCTTGAAAATCTGTATATGAAAGGCTAAAAGTGCTTCTGGTTGTTGGCAAAGGAAAAGAATTTCTTTTTGTTATTTTTCTAACAGAATAAGAAAATTTGGTTTAACTTTCAAAGCTATCTTCTAACAAGATAAAATAACATCTCCCTTTTGCCCTTTTCAGCTGACCTCTTGAACCCCGAGCCAGTTTACCAAAATTAAAGGAGTTAATATGATTAGTGTTAGAGAAGATTTTATGTAATGGAGTTTGGTTTACTTCAAACAAATTGGGATGAATATGAGTCTCATTCAATATTTTAGCATTTTAATTCATTGCTGACTCTAGAGGGCAAAAGGGACCATAACCCTTACTCCAGTTTCAGAATGATAAAGGCTTTTTCCAATAAGATAGAGGATAATAGATGTCTTACTTCAGATATAGCACTGAAAATTGCATTCACATTTAAAGTAAATTCAGTTTATAGTATTTGATATTTTTCCAAGACATGAAATCAAAGGCATTGTGATAGTTGCTAAAATAAATTATAAGTCAAATATTAAGCACATATTCTGTATTTTGAATTAAGAGGTAAGAAGATGATAAAATGAGGCTTATCATAGAAATGGGTACTTAGTATTGTTAGAATATTAAGAAAAAATAGCATTGCTGGATATTACATGTCATCTAGAAAAATAAGTAATTATTGCTATGCAATTCAATTGTTCAAAAGGTATTGGGAACAATAACATTAACACCACCATGCTGAGACCATTCTCCACACGCATGAAGGTACTGTCAGAGGAATACAGGCATGCGGGTCCTGGGGCTGAGATCTCCAAGCCTGCTCGGATCGGGGCTGAGCATCTTCCACCCAGATCCTTCATATTCCAGTAGGTTAGGGATCACACCCACCAACTGGCCCCCTGGTGCCGTGTAATCCCATCAACAGCCAAAACCCAGAGACTATAAAACCCAGCTCCCGGAAGCCGACCTCTTCTTATCTCATTCCTACTTTGGACAAACTGGCAGGCTACCGACTGTAACTTGCCCGCACGACAGAGTCTGGCAAACTCCCCGTGCCAAATACCAGTAACAATATGCCAAATACCAGTAACAATGATGGGTTTCATTCTCCTAACCCTGAAAGAGCCTTGAATATGGCACTTTTCAAAAAATCTCAGGGCTAGGACAAAGGAGACGTTACTGGGTCCTGCTAGAGGCAATCGACGAACAACAGGATTAGTATTAACAATACCAAATATTAGCCTGGTGGTTCTAGCTAAGATACTTAAAATCTCAGTACCCTTTACCTTCTCACTAGTATTGTCTTGATACTACAGGGAGACAGAATTATAAGTTCCACATTCTGTATATTAAATTTAGAATAATTATATAACTCATATTACTTATCTAGTTAGAACACCCAAACTATTTCAAAATGGTTTCTCGATCTTTTATTCTTCACGTAATCTAGTCTAAGTCTACTTGGGAGTTATTGGGCACCCAAATTTGAGTATGCCAGATGTGATTTTGATAGCTGTACATAGTGAGAAGAACAAAGAACCACTGGATTATTCTAATTTACATTGCTAGCTGAAAGCCTGTTATCAGCTCATGTGATATTCTCAGACTTCCCTGTTCTCATCTGGAAATAGGAGCATTGACCTCATGTACTTGAAAGTCTTTTTTCATGAGGAGAAGAGAGTCAGGGGTGCTTTTTGCTGACTAGAAAAACTTTTGTGTGTTTCCAGAATGGTCACTCTGTTATTGAGCACCTAAAGTTGATAAAAATATATATTTTAATGTAGAGTCCTTAGTTTCTAAAAAAAAATGCATCATGGACACTAAATTTTGATAGAATAGTCTGCCCATAATCAGAGAGTTAGTAGGTTCATGATGATTGTGATATAAAGAAAATAAACTTTTCCAAGAATTTTATAACATAAAACAACAACAAAAAAAATTAAGGGCCGGAGTGATAGTACAGTGGGTTGGATGTTCAACTTTCATGCAGCCGACCTGGGTTTGACCCTTGGCATCCCATAAGATCCCCTGAGCACTGCCAGAAATAATCCCTGAACACTGCTGGGTGTGACCCAAAAAGTTATCCACCAAAAATAATTTTTAGCACAAAACTCTTATTGTATACATTTTAAATAATAATACTTGTATATGATGCTTAGGAAAAATATATCTTTAAAATATATTATTATTCACTGATTTGAAATGAAAGCAAAAATAAGTATATATTAATCTGAAGTGATCTTTTATTATATAATTATATATTTTAATAATCATTTCCTTTATCACTTATTGACAAATTTTTTAAAAATTCAACAGTATAATTCTAAACATTCTTTTGAAGTATGTTATATTTATATTTTACATATGTTTGTTGATATCAGTTTATGAACCTCTTTAATATGTGCTCAATTATATAAGACTGATGCTTAAAAATAAGTAACTTTGAAGAATAATTTATCTGAATTGGAAATTAAACTTGATCACTGAGGGAAATTATGTTAGAAACCCTTATATAAAATATGTCAGGTCACTCCATGAAACACTACAGAAAAGGCTTTCTAATGGCATAAAACTAAACAAATTAGTACAGTGTCTAGACAGAGTCCAAAGGGATGGTAGAAAATTTTGATAAATTGGTTTTATAAAATAAACAAAATGTTTTTAAGCATCATTTAGTTCTTTTAAAATCATTGCAATGTTGCATAGCGTGAAATTTATTTTTTGAAAAAAAATTTAAAAGGGACATTTTAATCTTACAGTATTTTCGATCAAACTATATCTGTAAACCAGAAAGCCATTTTTTTTTTGCGAGAAAGATAAATGAGTATTTATTTCTCCAAGTTAATGCATGTCTACGAAAGGTTTAGACTCCAGTACAATTTCAGATTTTCAGATTTAGAACGTTTTCCACTAAGCCAGGCTGTCTTTTTTTTTCTTTTTAATTTTTTTAAATGAACTCACTGTGAGTTAGACCCTTATAAAGCTGTTCGTGATTAGGTTTCAGTCACACGGTGTTCTAACACCCATCCCTCAGCCAGTGTCAATATTCCAGCTAAGCAGGCCTGTCTTCCCTTGAAGTCCCCCAGAAAGCCATTTCTAATAATCACTTCTAAATTGTATTGTCATTGCTATCACTTGTACGTTTGATAAAAATGCAGGTTGTTCTGGTATTATGCAAAGTATATTAGGTCTCTGTGAACGTCTGTTTGATTTTATGTATTTATTTGCTTACTTATTGTTTTTAGGGGGCCACACCCATCTGCACTCAGGATTTCTCACTCTATGCTCAGGGATTAGTTGGTGATGTTCAGTGTACTAGTGGTGCTAGAGATCCAACTGGGGTTGGCCATATGAAAGTCAAGTGCCTTCATACAGACTATGTTTTCAGCCTCTTAAGCCTGTATTTTAAACATATTCCTCTAGTAGTTTATGATGATACTGAATATAAAAAATACTTTTCTGCATCTATTCTTTGTCCTTATGCTCTCATATTTTTCCCAGTGAATTAGTTGATCCAGCCACTCCTATGATTCTATCTGGGTGACTGTTGAAATCTAGGGCCAAAGGGCATTCTGACTTTCAAGTTCTCCGGTGCCATATGGTGCCAGATACTTAATGGAGTCAGACTTATGCATGGCCTTTAGGCTTCTACTGAAGTAAATTTTAATATGTCATTAGGTACTGGGTAATTGAGATCGAATCCTGAATTTTTTGGTTGAGGGACTGAACTCTGGAATCCATAAAGAAATAGAATAAATATATTTTTTACCCAAAGTTTATTTCTCTGTTTTTTGGCTATTTTAATTTTAATTTGAAGTTGAAAGAATAATGAAATATTGCCCTTTCTCTAATTCTAGGAGTATCTTACACATTTATGTTTATAAAAGAAAGCATTAGATATTGGAGTCAATTCTATTTTTCCAGAACACAGATTTTCCCAAATCTTTGTGTAAACTTAACTTATTTTAGTCATTTTATTTATTCCATCGAATGAACAAATTTTCCTCAAGTTCTATAGGACTTGGGTTCTTTTTTTTTCTTTTTGGGTCACACCCGGCGACGCATAGGAGTTACTCCTGGCTCATGCACTCAGGAATTACTCCTGGTGGTGCTCGGGGGACCATATGGGATGCTGGAAATCGAACCCAGGTCAGCCGCATGCAAGGCAAACGCCCTACCCACTGTGCTATCGCTCTAGCCCCCAGGACTTGGGTTCATATATTATTATTATTTTATTATTATTGTACTTTGACCACACCTGGAGTTGCTTGGGGCTTACTCTTTTTTTTTCATGACTTAATCTTTTTTTTTTCTTTTTTTTTATTAGTGAAATACCATGAGGTACAGTTATAGACTTACAAATTTTTGTGCTTGGGTTTCAACTACACAATGATGAAATACCCATCCCTCCACCAGAGCTTGGGGCTTACTCTTGACTCTGGTCTATGATCACTCCTAACAGGACTCAGGGACCATATGCGATGAACCGGGTTGAGTGTGTGCAAGGCAATGACTGCACTATCATTTGTATTAATGCAAAGTAAATGTCCTACCCACTGTACTTTCTTGGTCTTTGTAATGTTAAATAGAATTTCCAAATATTTCTGCATTAGTTTTCAAACAGTTACAGACTCTACTTATAATTCTGCTGTCTAGGTTTAAATTGCTGCTAGGAAATTCTTGGCATTATTATCCTTTTCAGAAATATTAGCCTTTCTATTTGCTTTTAATTAAAATGACCATTTCTCCTCTACTCTCAAATATTTTAAAAATAAATATGCAGTATTAACTGAAAAGGATGATCACAGGCACAGGAGCAACAGTACAGTGAGTAGGTTGTGCCTTGCATGTGGCCAACCAGATTCCATCCTTGATACCGCTTTTGGTCCCTGGAGCCTGCCAGAAATGATCCCTGAGGGCAAAACCAATAAATAAGTAAATGTTTTTTTTAAAAGGGATGATCACCAATTTGAAGCCAAAAACTGAACATAATCCACTTGATGTCAGAAATATATCTCTAACTTTTTCTTATGACCATCAAATTTTTCTAATATTCAGTAAAAATTTTTAATTTTTACATTTCAGTAAAACAAGTTCTAATCAAGTTTTAGTTTAGTAGTTTAGGCAAGGTTTGATGACCTGATTTGGTATTGAGGTAAAAAGAAAATAACTAGAAAATTTTAACTAAGCTTCATGAGAACTCTATTTTGAACCAGAATTGAGACCTCAATTCCTTTTTTCTTTTTTTTTTTTTTTGGTCACATCCAGAGATGCACAGAGGGTTACTTCTGGCTTTGCACCCGGAATTACTCCTGGAAGTGCTCAGGGGACCTTATGAGATGTTGGGAATCTAACCTGGGTGACCACATGCAAGGCAAACGTCCTACCCACTGTGCTATCGCTCCAGCCCCACTTTTTCCATTCTTTAGTGACTTATTTCAACATTTTTATTTTGTGCTTATCAATAGAGGAGCTTGTATATATTGGAAGCAAAGATAGTTTTTAATTCCTCCTACCATATAATCTTAAACCCTTATCACCCAATTAATACTACAGAGATTATAAAATTAATACAAATAATGCCATCAATTGTCATTAGGTTTTCCTTTCCAATGATTTTTCTCTTGTATTTCCTTGTTTTGGGGCTAAAACACTTACTATATTAATTTTTTAAAAATTTCTGAGTGGAAAAAAACCTCACAATTTCAACAATCAACTTTTATCATGTGGTTCCATAATATATGTGATTTTTCTGAGTTGCCAGTTTTCAACCAGTATGTTGCCCTTTTTTTATAGTCAGAATATATTGGTAATGATTGTCAGATATATTTTATCCAGCAAGATCTTTAATATCTGAGTGATACTTAGAGTGTTAGGAGTAATTAATCTGACTAGTGTAAATTCTAATAAAAGTTGCACTTAAAACCAGAATGTCATGGGAAGATTGCATACTTACCCTTTGTATGTTTACCTTTGCTCACTCTTGTTTTCTTTACCATACAGCTCCCCCCACGGTTCGCATTGTACACTCAGGCTTGGCCTGTAATATTGAAGAGGAGCGCTACTCTGAAAGGGTCTACACCATTCGGGAAGGAGAAACCCTAGAGTTGACCTGTTTAGTCACAGGTCACCCACGTCCACAGGTGAGTCCTGACCTGCGACATTGAGGGAAAATTGTAACCTGTCTTAAAAATCAAAATGTGTATATTTTAGAAAATCTAAAATATACAATATTCATATATACTAGAAGTGTGTGTGTGTGTGTGTGTGTGTGTGTGTGTGTGTGTGTGTAATTCAAATGTCTGCAACACAGGGTAAGGGTTAGGATTACAAGCTTGATTATTCAGACTTCAAGAGTACTTGTGTGAATAATCCAAAAAAAGAAATTCCTGTTGTGGTGTGGCGAGAAATTTGGAGACACTTCTAAGGAAGCTGTTAAGAAGACAACTACAAAAATATCTCAGCTAGATAACAATTCTTATGGCAATGAGTTTATTTTAAAATGTGGAACATGATTTCATGATGACATAATTGCAGCCAAGGAAGCATTTGTTCTGCAGAATGTGATGCAGGAGGTCACATGTACGTTACTTACTCCTATTCATTATATTCATAGAAAACTTTGAAAAACAAATGTTTGCAGGTGCCATATGCATTCAGACTTTCAGAGTCATCATCTATAGCTTTCCTGAGCTAATTTAAGAATAGGAACAGAAATGGAAACTTTCAAAGGGCACTAAAATTACAAGCAATGAACAAAAAAGCTTGTGGAAGTAAAAGAAAGGATTAGTTGTAAGGTTATATAGGGAAGTTATGTATATATGAGGTAAAATCTTAATTCGGATATAGATATTCAAGGTATTTTATTCATTAATCAACAATTTCTGTTTATATTAATGTGACTAGTTCAAAATTCACATTGGTAATCAGCACAAATACTATGCGAAGAAAAGTCTCTTTCATTTGGAAAAGTCAGATGTTTAAGAATTTATGCTATAGAAAGAACAAAAAAATACAGTGACAGAACTACAGAGGAAAAGGTGAAGAAACACTGAATTTCATGAACCAACCATGTTGAACTTGTATTTCCTTTTACTTTTCCTAAGTAATTTTTCTTAATACTCTAGTATGTTTTGACTTTATTATTTGATTTCCCCAAAAAATGAAAATAAGGAACAGATCTGTGGTAGGCAGATTGTAAGCCTTACATGCGTTTTATCTCCAGTATTGTAAAATAAATACATAAAATAATAAAATAATATTATGAACATCACAGAATAAAGCAAGACCAGTAACTAAAACAGAAATGGCAAAAAAAATTATAAAGCTTTTTTTTATGACTCTGGTAAAATTGGATGCATTAAAATCTTGAAATGTATTAAACTTACTGAAAATATTGGAATCTCAAGTGGTTAAAATTGAAAGTTACTATATTTGCTAATAACTAAAAATAGTTTTTAAATTTTGACCTAATATAATTAAACTTGGTAGAAAAATACAGAAGTCCAGAAAAAATAATGTTCAAATGTCATATAGAAAAAAAACTAATATTTAGGGTATTGTATTTTAATATATATATGTATATAATACAACATATACAATATATATACAAAATACAATATGTATAATGCAATAGATTCATATGAAAATAAGGGATTGGCATTATAATACAGCAGGTGAAGTGCTTGCCTTGCATGTAACTGACCTAGGTTATATCCCCTGAACACCATATGGTCCCCTGAGCCCCAACAGGAGTAATCCTCAATACAGTCAGGAGTAGGCACTGAAAATTGCTGGGGGTAGCCAGGGAAGGGAATGGAGAGGATAAGAAAGGAAGGGAGGCAAAGGGAAGAAGATGGGAGGGGAGGAGAAGGTAAGGAAAACAGTATTGCTCTAACTTAATTATATTTTTTGTATTTGTAAACATAAAATAAAAATTCCAAAATTATCATTGGGATCAAAGCATAAAGGTCCAAATAAGTGTGTAAAAAGCTATAAGTTGCTATATGACAGATTGCTTATAAGAAAAACTTACTGATTTTCATCTTATCCCCACACTACACGTGCCAAATTGTACATTTTCAGAACTCCAAATTTTAGCTTTTTTTAATGTAGCTTATCTTGGGTCTGAATTATTTCAGACATTTTGCTTCCTCTACCTACATCTTTACTCACCCTTAATTGTAGGAAATCCTTCTTTTCCCCATGAATCTTCCCTTATTGAACTTTCTAAAGTATAAACTGGGTCACTGACCAATCCAAAAATAAGTTTCAAAACAGAGAAGTTGATTAGTGCCATGTTTGTTCCCTAAGCAATTCATTTTTGGAACCATTTCATTATGTACTGATCATAAAATAACAAAACAATAAAAAACTTATTTCAATATTGTTTTTTCTCATATCTAGAACTGACTTAGGTGTTTGCAGGTTAGTCAGTTTCAGCTTAAGTGCTTGCTTGAAAAATTAACTGGGCTTCTTCTTTGTCAATAAATTCTATAAGACTGACAGTACAGCTGGGCCTCGGTATCCTGGCCAAATACTAAAAAGGGCATCTGGCAACTGGTGCTGGAGATGATTTTTCTTGACTGATAATATGAATCTGAAATGGCTTTCTAGTTGCTCTGTTGAATCTGAATACAATAATAGTTGGAAATGTACTTGGGAGATTCAATGTTCAGGAGATTCAATGTTCAGGAGAATTCCTTATTTCTTGCCTATTCTTATAGTAACGCCAGTCCAAAAAATTATCATATTTAGAAGCCATATTTTTTTCTAAAATCATAACTATTTTCTAAGTTCATCAGGTAATCAAGCCCATCAATAGTAATTCCTGAGCTCTGAGCCAGAAGAGCATCAAAAGGTGTGGTCCAAAATCCCAAACAAACCAAAACAAAGCCAAAAAAGCATATTATTCAGCAATGAGTACAATGCAGTGGTTAAGAACACGACAATAGAACCAGATGATGGGGCACATAACTGATGCAATCACAGCTACTCCTGTGACCTCAAGCTTCTTACTTGCTTTGCTCTTTATTCCTTGTTCTCTCTATATTTATAAAAGGGATGGTGGCAATTAAAATACCTGTCTTAGTCTCCTATTGAGAGTGAAAATTACATAATAAATAAGCTATGCATTTTTATATGTATATGCATATATTGTGTGAACACATGGAGTAGGCAGGTAGGTAGGGAAAGGCCCCCAGGACAATCAGTCTTTGGAAAGTGGTAAAACAAAAAGTCCTAAGGCTGCTAAGACATCCATCAATGGATACTAGAACAAAGTCCTGATAAGACCTTAACCTGGTGGCAGCATAGACTCAGAGAAGGCTGAACCTGTCTCCAGGAAAGCTCTTTGTTCTCAGGAACAAAGGCCAGGAAAGAAATATGAAAGAAGACCATCAACTACTCCTAACTCTTGCCCTTGACAACCACCCTAGGAACCTACTCTGACCTCAGCAGAAAGCCCCTTGTGAAGTACACATTGGGAGAAATCCTATAAAAGCCAACTTGAGCAAAGGAAATACACATATGTTGCCTCTGCATATGTGTCAATGTGAGCACGTGTTGACCTCATCTCCCTTCTTGAGATCTGGGATGTGTCTTGGAACTCTTTGCTCCACTCCTCCTGAAAATCTTCTGTGAGGGAAAGGTCAGGGCCCCCCAAAAGACCTGGGTTTAGTATGAGACTGAACAAGGCTCATAGCAGACTTATCAGTCTGAGATCTCTTCAGCCCTTCCCTGGGTGGCAGAGGTAGATCTGGATAAAGGGGAAGATCCCCTTCTTGAGGCTATGGACTTTCTCCTGCCAACTTCACCAAAGTCAGCTTCAATGTAAAGAACATTTTATTGACAAATAATAAAGTATTTTTGACTTTGTATTCACTGTCACCGTCCTCCCGTTGTTCATCAATTTGCTCGAGCAGACCCAGTAACATTGTGAGACTTGTTATTGTGTTTGGCATATTGAATATGTCACAGGTAGCTTGCCAGATTTTGTATTATTTTGAGGTAATTTATGTTTAAACTTAACACCCAGAGTTGAATTTTTGGTATGGAAATAAATGCATTTAAAAATTAGTTGTCTTCTTAGTTTTTATGTAGTCTATTTTAAATTCAATATGTTTTAATTTTCTGAAGTGTATTATTTATGTTTTAATATGCTAGAGAAATTTTACAGCTGCTATTTTTTTCTAGTTTACAAGAACTAGACCTCTATTTAGACTATTTCATTTGACGAATATGTATTATAAAGATACATCGGGAAATTAGAATGGTGGTGAGTGTCTGTCAGTAATCCCACCAATCCAGTAGTTCCTCTAGATATTAAAGTTTCATAATTCAGCTAATTACTTTCTCTACTCTTTATCATCTCTTCTTTCTTTTTTTTTCATTATCAGTTCCTTCCCTAACTCAAATAAATTATGGATTTACCTTCATAAATATTTTAAAGACTATTTTATTTAATATGAATGTTCCTGATCATAATCCCACATACCCCTTCTATTTCTAGACATAAATAGTAATTGTTTGCTGTCTAAAGTCAATCAGATTGGAATTTTTAACCCCATCCAGCAGGGGTTTGTCTCAGAGAATAAGACAGACAAATATATAAAGAGACAAACACAAATGACTTTTGAAGTTTTAAGTTGTGGGCAGCTATCACGGGTCTCTCAGACAGTTACTTATTCAATACAGTATTGTTCTCCCATCCCTGCAAGGCTCCCAAGAGGTGAGCCATTGTTTTTTTTAATAAATCACTGTGGGATACAGTTACAGACTTACAAACTTTTGTGATTATATTTCAGTCATGCAATGATCAAGTATCCATCCCTCCACCAGAGCCCATTCTCCACCACCAGTGTTCCCAATATCCCTCCCTCCACCCTCTCTTCTCACCACACTCCCCCTGTTTCTGTGCTCTGTGGCAGGCACATTCTCTCTTAAGAACTCTCTCTCTCTCTCCTTTTGGTGTTATGGTTTGCAATACAGGTACTAAGTGTTCATCATGTTTGTTTTATTGTCTACTTTCAGTATGCATCTCCCATCCTGAGAGAGAGAAGGAGAGAGTGGGGGGGGGGGGGGAGAAGGAGGAAGCCCTCTGAACATCATTTACTTAGTGGTCCCTTCTCTATCCCAACTGCCTTTTCTCACATGCTAAAGGTGAGCAATTGTTGACAGAGAGGTAAGGACAATTATTAAGCACATCAACATCAATAGATACATAAAGATCAGAGACTGGGGTGTTTTTACATAACTATCAGAAGACAAGCCTTAAATGTCAAGTTCTGACAGTTTCCTATTTTATTTTTGCCCCATATTGTCTCTACATCTAAAAGATCCTCAACAGTCTTACTCTACACCTGCCATGCACACTTTTGCAGCAGGCAGATATTTGTTATCCTTTGTATTCTTTCCTGCTGTCTTATTCTCTCCTGGATGCAGTTTTACAGATCTTTTGCATTCAAATACCTAAATGATCTTACCTATAGATAAATCCTGGCACTTTTTGTTAGGGTACTGAATTGCCACAGTTTGCCATACCACTTTACAGTTCTTGTTCAATCAATGTATATAGCAATCAATAATTAAACATCTCACATTTCATTTTCATTAATGGAAATCTTTCTATCAATAGAAATTTTCCCCAGGTCATTATTTGGTTCACAATGTGGAAATCAATCTGACCTGGGTTATATCACTTATAGGCACAAAGACAAGAATAGCCCCTAAGCACTACTGGGTGTGACCAACAACCCCAACCTCCAGAATAATAAAAACTAAAATTCAACTACTCCATTTTATCTGAATCTACTGCATTGAAGTCAGCAATTTATTTAATTCTTTCAAATGATTGTGACATATATGACAGTTTGAGAACCATTTTAGAACATTATCTTCAAAAGCACTGAATTAAATAAAAAAAGACTGAATTTTGTGTAGTTGCCCTGAGTTATGTAAACTCTGCCATATATTGAATAACTACATAGTTTGCAAACAATAATTCACTTGACATCTCTAGTATGTATAGATATTAAAGCAGAATAATTTATTACTTCAAAATTTAATGATTTAACAAAGATTCAGAAACTTTCTTGTTTCCTTAGAACAAGTGAATTTTTAAAAACACTGCTAGCTACAGTTTTCATGAGTCTTATGTAACAGTCGAGATATACAGCTAAACTTCTAAAATTCTCTAAATTTTAAACTGAAGAATAATCATAATTTATTTAACATTTTAGCAAGGGGAAGAAAATTACATTCTAATTTAGTTTGCTTTTGCAATTTTTTTAAAGTTTTACGTTCAAGTATTTTTTATGTCTAATTTTGTAATACAACTTTCACATTTTTAAGATTACTAGTCAGTTTAAACATTTTCCATGCTTTCATCAATTATTTGTATATCTTTTATCATTGCTTGATTTTTAAAAAATTCTTACTAATATAATGTGAGGGTCTTTGGATCTTTTTAATGTCAGATTATAGTGTTTTTGTCCTGAAGGCAAGACAAATGTAGGCTTTTCATCTCCTCTAAAAACAAAACAAGGATGAAAATATGATCCAGTCCAAGCACTTCTACTTTCATGTGATTTCTGGGAAAGATTTTATTAAATAATAAATTTGTCAGTGAATTATTTTTAAAAATCACTCTTCAAAACTAATTAGGTTTAAACAGAACAGTAATCTAGGAAACAATAAAATTATCTATTGGTTTATTTCAGTTCACCCCTAGAGAGTGTATGTTTTTGGATTTCAGAGACATTTTTCAGTTTTATAATGAGATTATATTCAGTCATTTGATTGCTGTATAAATGTGCTTCTGATTGTCAGGCTTTAATAATGTTTTATCCTCATAAATCTGTATAGTCATAAGGTGATCCTATTTCCAGAATAACAATTTTAGAAAGCCTTGTTAGCAGGTTCTTCAATTTGAAGTCTTTAGTGCTACCTGTATGTTGCCTTTTATAAATATTTAATATGTTTTAGAATTTCATATATTTTATCTGATTCAATCTACTTAATTTCTTAAAATAATATTGTACTGCACTGTAGCACTGTCCTCCCATTGTTCATCGATTTGCTCGAGCAGGCCCAGTAACGTCTCCATTGTGAGACTTGTTGTTACTGTGTTTGGCAAATAGAATACATCATGGTATTATATTTTAAATTATATTTATTAAGTGAACAGAATTAAAATCTATTCAGATAATATATTAACCTACCTTTGTTACTTATAGTATCCAATATACTGCTTCAGTTATGATAAATCCATATAAACTAGCTCTGTATGCTATGTGAAAGATTCTCCAGCTGCAGCAACTAATATTTTTGCCAGTAGATTTTTAGAGAGGATGTGGGTAAGGATTTAGAGTATCACAAAGATGATTAACCACAAATTCTTTATCAGCTTTTATTTTTGCAGTTTTTATCTGTCTGTGTATGTGTTTGTGTGTGTGTGTGTGTGTGTGTGTGTGTGTGTGTGCATGAGTTCTCACTCATATACTCAGCCCCATATCCTGACTATATATTTTTATTAAGTTCATTGTTACAGGGTAAATGTACTCAACATAGCTTGTCTAGGAGATAGCACTTTTAGACTTTCTGAGGTGAATATCATACCTTCATATCTTCTACAAGGCAAGCACCTTAATCCCTTTAGTATTTCTCCAGCCCAGGAAAGCCATTTTTGCTGAACACTATTATATTTTAAAACTGTGATTTATTTTATTTTAAGCACATTAACAAAAAACAAATAATTATTAATTTGAGTTTGCAGGCCACAGCCAGTAATTCTTTAGGATTTAACCTATGTTACTTCTGGTTCTAGCTCAGGGTTTACTCCAAGGAGTGCTTGAGGCACCATACATGGTATCTGAGACTAAATCAAGGTCCCTTGCATTTTTAGCAAGTGCTTTATCTCCTGTACTATCTCATTGACCCAAATTTGGTTTTATGCCACACCTGGCAATTCTTGGGACTTACTTTTGGCTTTGTACTCAGATATCATTTGGGGTCGGACATAGGGGAACCATATGTAGTTCCTGGATTTGAACCTGGGTCAGCCACAGCAAATGCCCTATCCCCTGTACTATCTCTCTGGCCTAATGAAAAAATTAATTAATTTTTGGTTCCTTAAGTGATATAATAATTGATTTATTTATAGTTATATGTGAGTCTATATTTCATTTAATTGTCATATTTATATGCACAAGTGGTACATTTTATCATTCATTACAAACATTCACTGGAAGTTTTTCAGTATACTTAATAAGCTTGTAACTGAGTCTTTGATACAAGAACTTACTTTGTAATTCAAAGTTGTCAGTTATTACTACACAATTTCAGAAAATCAAATTGGTAAGTATAGCATACTTACACCTCCCACTAATACTGGTTTTGGCTATATCCCTGGCTTTGACAACTGGAATTTGATCTAGTTATAATATGTCAGGAATTTGATAATATTAGGTCAGAAAGAAATTCAGATAGAAGCTCGCTTTCATGATGTATTTAGTCAACTGTAAGAATACCAGCAGGCAGAACTTGGTGTTCTGCTATAGCGGATTTTTGAAATTTGAACAGCATGAGGACTTGTGTAGTGGCAAATGCAGGGGCTGCCTTTAAAGAGTATTGCTGAAGAGCTCAGTGCACTCAGGAATGCTGCCATGTTAGCACAAATTTATGTATGAGACTTATTTTTGAAAGTTCGCAAAGAATACTTCTGTCATGGTAAGGAATGCACTTGGTCAAATGGGCGCTGGAATCTTTGAGAAGCAAAGGGTGACTATCTTCAGTAGATGAGCTTGCAATAGGCAATGGTTCTAAGAAACTAGCTCTCCAAAATCAACTGGAAAATAGGATTCTGAAATGATGGGGTTGGGTGCAATACTGTGATGAACAGTAAAGTCAGGAAGGCTACCAACTTGTTTTTCACTTTATCAGCAAAGATTTGTGTTGTTGGGTAATTTATTATCTCTCTTTCCCTCTCTCTATCTCTCTCTCTGAGTCTCTCTCTCTCTCTCTTCCCATCTTACAATGAGTTACTGGGACATAAAATCATTATAAGTCAAAAAATATTTGCTGCTTTATAATGGTTTTATGGCTTTTTGTCCCAACAACTTATTCTAAGTTGACAATATTCTAAATCAAAAACTCATTTAATATGCTTAACACACTAAATATCATAGCTCTGTCTAACCATAAATGTGCTCAGAACACTTAACATTAGCTTATAGTTGAAAAAACTCATTTAACAAAAAGCCTTTATTACAATGAATCATCATCAGAGTATTGTGTTCTCTGTTGGAGACCATCTGTAATTGAGATCTATTGTATTGTTCATTGTAAAAATGTATCATTTTAAGGTAATTAGTTGCAGATCTCTAAATGTATAAGTTCTATTCTGTTACATGGACACTAATATATTATACTTTGTATTGTTGTCATTAAAATAATACATTAGTGTTTTCAGAAGTGTATTATTTAACTGGTGATAGCTATTTCTAAATATCCCAAAGTATGGCTTTCACCCTCAGATTCTTAATATTCACCCCCTCCCCAAAGTTGGAGTTGGGCTGGAGCGATAGCACAGAGGGTAGGGCGTTCACCTTACAAGCGGCCAACATGGCCGACCCGAGTTCAATTCCTCTGCCCCTCTCGGAGAGCCCGGCAAGCTACCAAGAGTATTCGATATGCCAGACACAGTAACAACAAAGTCTCCAATGGAGACCTTACTGGGCCCGCTCGAGAAATCAACGATCAACGGGAGGGCCTTTACCTTTACCTTTACCTTTACCCCAAAGTTACTAGGTTGTCAATGAAATCTAAATGCATCAAAAAAATCAGTTAATTTGATTATAATCCTATCATGAAAAAATACAGTAAGACTATACTTAGGTTAGTATAGATAGATTTTTGTTTATTATGTATGCATACACATATAGGTTACAAATATGCAAATAAAGTTACGTTAATAAATTATGAACATCGGGTACATTAAACCCTACTATTTTAAAGCAAATAAATATAGTAGTATTTGCTTATAACCTTACTGTATTAAATTTCCTATTAACTTATGGTCAACATCCCAGTCTCTTAGAACACACTTTAGTTTGACTTTAAAATAGCATTGTAGCACTGTCTTCCCATTGTTCATCGATTTGCTTGAGTGGGCCTAGTTATGTCTCCACTGTGAAACTTGTTGTTAGTCACAGGTAGCTTGCCAGGCTTTTGCTGTGCAGGCGAGATACTCTCTGTAGCTTGCCTGGCTCTCTGAGAGGGGCAGAGGAATCAAGCCTGGTTTGGCGAGGATGGCCACGTGCAAGGCAAACACCCTACCACTGTGCTATTGCTCCAGCCGGACGTTAAAATAAAAGGGGTTGAAATTTAAGGATAATCCATTCAATTGCAGTTGTAAGAATCACCCATCTATTTCTGTGTTAAAGGATATCCAGTCATATCAGTAATTAATAATCTACTAGCGCTATTTTTATGCACAGTGTGTTTATTTCAAACTAGACTTATCACAGTCTTTTCCTGAAATGTTCAAAAAGGCTTCAGAAATCAATATGGAAGCTGTAGAAGCAATAGTATAGTAGGTAGGGCACTTGCCTTTCAGGTGATGGACCTAGTTTCTATTCCTGGAACCCCACAGAATGCCCGAAGTGCTGCCAGAACTGATCCCTACTCTCTGAGCCAAGAATAAGCCCTGATCACAGACAGATGTGGCCCCAAAGCAAAACAAAACAAAAATATCAGTAAGGAATAAAAACATTTCCATGATCTGAAGAAAGTCAACATATTCTACATAAGGATAGTGCTTTAAAAAAAGAGAGAAAACAGTTAAAATAGCTCCATCAGTTCTTTTTTGAAGAATTGTTAATCCTTTATTTTGATTTTCTCTTAGTATCAAGATCTTAACAAAAACCTAAAAGTAATATTTATCTTTCTGACAGTTTTATCTTTTTCCATCAGTAAACATTGATTTCTTCCTTTTTTCTGTTTCTTGTGGCACATGAGGAAAACGGGCTGGAGTGATAGCACAGTGGTAGGGCATTTGCCATGCACGCTGCCTCACTGGCCTAGCCAGGTTTGATTCCTCCGCCCCTCTCAGAGAATCCGGCAAGCCATCAAGAGTATCTCGCCCGCATGGCAAAGAATGGCAAGCCACCTGTGGCGTATTCGATATGCCAAACACAGTAACAAGAAGTCTCACAATAGAGACGTTACTGGGTCTGCTTGAGCAAATTATGAACAACTGGAGGACAGTGACAGTGACATGAGGAAAACATTATCCCACACAATCCAGTCCATTCTTGTCTACTTACTTGCTTTTGGCAGAAATCTTTAATGATGTTGGATAATCTTGAACAGAACAAAATCTTTAGTTATTCAGTGTCATTTTCATCAGTTGTCATAAAGAAATTCCAGAAAGAAATGCCATATTTTGTTTTTTAAGATTTATTTTCAGGATCCAGGTCTGTAAGGGATGAAATTGAAGCTATTTTTGCATTGACTTTGTCATAAATTATCTGAATCACTAATTTCTTTGAATAACTTCACAATGTCATCAAGAATATGGAATTCAAACTTACACACTTCCTTTCAGAAAGGATTTCTGAAACAGCATGATGCATTATTCATGTTACTATATAAAATACTTATAAACACATTTCGTGAGATATATAAATTCCACATCAGCTAATCTTCAATATTAGCCCCAATGGCTCTCTTAATTCTAAAAGTGTACAAGTATCTTTTTTAAAAAATTTTTTTAATAATTTATTTATTTATTGAATCACTGTGGGAAAAGTTACAAAGCTTTCAGGTTTAGGTCTCGGTCATGCAAATATCAAACACATTTCCCTTTACCAATACTTATTTTTCACCACGAAGAACCCCAATAAACCCCCACATCCCCACCCCTCCCAATGCCTGTGAGGCAGATAAATTCTAGTTAACACTCTATCTACTTTGACTAGATTCATTGTTTCGATAAAAGATGCACCATTATTATTTATAGTTTACCCCCCCAAATCAAACCTGCTGAAAAAGCATTGTGAAATGATTTGCTTTCTACAGCTGGGTTCAAGAACTAAATGATGTCGGTTTTGGATTTCTGCTATTTTACTTATTAACCCTGGAAGTATTTCTGCTGAGAGTCAGATAATTAAGAGATTGGTTTCTGTGCTCTGGAGTCATGGCCGTGCCGGAGAGCCGCTCGTGGGGGGCAACCGGTGACCTCGGTAGGGCGTGAAGGACGAGCCCGGAGCACCCCCCCTTCCCATGAGGTTTTAGTCGCCCCATCACCACTGGCTCATACCTGGCTCTCCACAAGGCTCCCATGCGGCTGCCATCTTTCTTTCCAGAGGGGAGAAGGCGGAAGGGACCAACACCCTTTCCCCTCCGGGCAGACATGGTAGCGTGGATTAATGCATAGTCCGTTCACTTTTCTGCTCCAAGCTTCTGGGTTCTGCATTAAGTCTAAAAGTGTACAAGTATCTTAATGTCACTTGTTTCATTTCATTAATTGTATTAGTTTCTTAGGCGTCCATAACGAAATCTTATGTACTGGATGACTTAAAACAACAAAACATCTACTTTCTCTTATTTTAGATGCTAGAATGTGGAAATTATGTGTTTAAAGTGCCACCTTCCCCCTTGTTGAAATCTTTTGCTTCTTCCTAGTTGTACTACTTGTCATCCATCATTGGCCTTCAGTGGTGTCAATCACTCCAGTCTATGCCTCTGTAAAAATTGTCTGTCTGTCTGTGCATTCCATTTTCTTCACTATACAGACACTAGTACGACCTTATATGAGCTTAATGACCAGCATCACATCCTGAGTATTGGGAGTGAGGATTTCAACATTTATTTTTTGACCACACATTTTATTCCACATCTCACAAAATTAGTTATTTTAATTATATAGCTCAGTCACTATACTTGTCCTGAAGCCACCTTTAAAGTACTAGTTATAGAGCCAGAAGAGGGTAGAGAGGGTAGTACCATGAGTTCTATCCCAATTCAATCCTTCACACAATATGCTACCACTAGTATAAGCAGTATGACCCTGGTGGCCCCTTCCACTGCAGGGTTCTAGTAACACCACATCCTCAGGTACTAGCATTCAAGCATCTGGACCTATAGTGACCCTCAGGCTCCTGAGCACCGTAACATAAGAGACTAATAAGTAAATACGAACAAGCAAACACTGTCCTGCCTTTGTTCATTGATTTGCTCGAGCAGGCCCAGTAACATCTCCATTTTGAGACTTGTTTTTATTGTGTTTGGCATATTGAATACATCACGGTTAACTTGCCATGCTTTGCCGTGTATAAGTAAATAAAAATAAAGATCATTTGTACGTGTACTGCTACACTGTACTTGAAAGAAGTTGTAGTGACTTGACTACTGATTTTAAATATATATATATATATATATATATATATATTTCTGATTCTCTGCTCCCCTCCTCTTTACTAAACAGAATGGCTTATTTGTTTCTTCCTTTTTGTTGGGTAAGAGTAGTTTGCTTAAAGTGCCCTTTCTGTGTGCTCCAGAAAACCTAGTCATTTCTTTAGCCTACATAATATATCATAGATTGCTTCTTTGGAGAAAAAAGTACAAATTTAGATGCAAGTAAAAGTTTATTTTTTGACGTTATGTCTTCTGTACTTTATATCCTTATGGATATTTTATTTATTTTACCTCCCTTTCAATTCTTTTTTTTCTCATGTGAAGGGGACAGTAGTAGTAACTTTATACTAAGATTCTTTAACAATTAAATAAAGTACCAGGAAGGCTTAATAGTTGTTCTGAAGTGGTTCCTTATACAAATTGTAAATTCATAATACTCTGCCTAAATACTGTTGAGATGATAGAAGCCCATTTTTTTAATCATAAAAATGAGAAAAGTCACTAACTAGAGAAAGTAGAACAGAGATGAACCAGTGATCCCTAAAACTTCATGTTGCCAACTATGTCTAGTTAATTTACTTCCAGGTTTTGAAGGAATAGAATCACTGCTGTTCATATGACACAAAACCAATAGCCCAAGGATAGATAAGTTATTCCATAGCAACAGGTCATTTGGATGCATAAAATGGGTGGATGACTCATCAGTATTTTTTCCTCTCATTAGTATTTTTATTCACTGGACCTCTGTCAATATATCAACATTCTAACTTAGCTGATATGTATGATAACAAGTTCACAAATATGCCTATATTTTAATGATATACTATAATACATTTATTCTAAATATTGATAAACACTTTAGATCATCTCTCTAGTGCTTTTATACATTAAACAAAAACTACAATTAATTATTAGATATACACATAATCTAAATCTATAACAGCGCTTGCTATCATAAGTCTACTTAAATTTTTGGTTTTCACTTTGTTGCCTAGTATAACTTACTGAAAGAGTGTAAATTGTAGTTTCTGTTGATTTATGTGATTTTTATTAAAAAATCATGTTTCCACCAGCACATAATTCTACTTGAACAAATGACTGCAGTAAACCAGTTTTTTCTTATGTCACACAGTGGTTAGTTATGGTTGGACAAGAAAAACAGAGGGCATGCATTAAAAAATTTGGACATTCTCTGAAATGCTGACTTTGGGCCAGAGAACTAGTACAGGGGGTTAGACACTTGCTGCTATCTTTAGTTCCCCACACTACATAGGGACCACCAGCACTGCTAGGAGTGATCTTTGAAAATAGTCAGGAGTAAGCCCTGCCTGGTATGTCTCCCCCACCCCCCCGACCCCAAAAAAACACTGAGCTTCAAATTGAAGCGACGTAGTGTAGTAAATGAGTTTTACAGAGAGACCTGGCTTTTTCTTCTGTCATCTACTGCCATGACAGTCCCAATCTATTACAGATCAGGATAGTCTGGGGAAAATAATACGGAACTCTTTTTTTTCCTCTTCCAATAATACAGAGAAAAATAGAGGAAGGTTTATGTGAAGAAACTTGCCACTATATAGCCTTCACTGCTGTGGAAAAAGGTCCTACCTGGGGACTGCTGGCTTGGTTCTAGGCAGTTATCCACAATGGTGAATAAGGTTATATAAGGTTCTAAAACTCATTTTACACAATAAAGTTTATATTGTTATTATAATGAAAGCAAATTAGTTATAAGTTCGCATTTCCTAAACTCATAAAGATGGGTACACATAAAAACAATGTAAAAATCAGGTTAGGCATTTATAATTAGAAATTCAATTGCATTACAATTAGTCTACTTGAAAATTTGTGTGGGAAAGGTGCAGATAATGCTAATTATGATCAAAATATCTAGTTTTAAACTTGCAGTAGTAAATTGATTAGTCTGTCCTCTTGTCTAACAGAATTATTCTCCCTCTAGCACACCAATTGTGAAGTCAAATAAGAGGAAATCATATTAGTGAGCAAGGACTTTCATGTAAAGTAGTTGAAGGACATTGACTCTATTATAGGGTAGAAAATCTTAACACTCAGACCCAATGGTAATTTCCTCTCTCTTGGAAAGTCCCACAAAGTAACTACTTTCCAATGGTCCAACTGAAAGCTTCCATTTTCAGTGTTAAAGCTGACAATTTCTCTCTTGATTGATACATTCTTTCTTTAGATATATTAATATTAATGCATTCAATCATATTGCACTCAAATTCCTGAAACATTTTAACAATTTGACTTCATTATGCGACTTTACATACTCTCATAATTATAACTGCCCTCTTGTCCTCTACAGGAACAATAATGTCATCAATATTTCTAAAGCCTTTAGGATGATTGCCCTTAAGTATATTTTATTAGAACTGGAAAGCCACAATGAAACCTTGAATACACCTTGCCTCTTACAATGTATAGTCTACACACAGGTGTAAACTAAGACTCAAGAAGTTAAGTGATGAGGCCATTTAGACTGTTGGGCACAGGCCTAGGGTATTAGATGACTGGCAGACTGCCAACCTCACTGTACTTCTACTCTGCCACTCTATTTTCAAAGAGTATGAGTATGCCCTGGAAAGCCAAAGCACCAACAGGTCCCAGCAGCACCAATTATCTGGGCTCTGCTTTGAACCATCAGACCTGTGTTTCCAGGGCAAGTAGCACTAAATATGGCTCTCTCAGCTTCGTAAGTACTACTTGGGAGGGCCCGCTAAAATCACCTGATCTAATTTTATTTGTGTGCTGATTCTACAACTTGGTACTGATTAATTTGTTTTTAATTTTTTAATTTTTAATTTTTAGAGCATTACAAAACCATTTATGATTGAATTTCAGTTATACCATATTCCAACACCCATCCCTCCACCAGTGTACATTTCCCAGTGCCAGTATCCCCAGGATCCCTCCCATTACCCTCCCACCCCCACCCTTTTCCTATCTCTTTGGCAGGTGCTTTGCTTCTCTCTTTCTCTCTCTCTCCCTCCCTCCTCCTCTCTCTCTCTCTCTCCCTTTTGGGGCATTGTGGTTTGCAATATTGATACTGAAAGTTTATGAAGAATATCTCTTACCTACTTTTAGCCCTTAGATCTTGTCCAGCATGATCACCCCCAGCTATTATTGTCATATTGGTCTCTTCTCTATCTTACCTACTCTTCACCTCACACATGCTTATGGTTCGATCGAACCATTGACCAGTCCTCCACCCCTGTTTATCCTGGCAATGAATATTATTTTTCTACTTGATATATTTTTATATACACCGCAAATGAATGCAATCATTCTACATATGTCCCTTTTCCTTCTGACTTATTGCATTTAGCATGATACTTTCCATTTCCATCCACTTATAGGCAAATTTCATAACTTCATTTTTCCTGACATCTTCATAGTATTCCATTGTGTAGATGTGCCATAGTTTCTTTATCCGCTCATCTGTTCTTGGTCACTCATCTGTTCTTGGTCACTCAGAAACTATGGCACATTATGTGACTTTGCATACTCTCATAATTATAAATTAAAAGTTTCCAGATTCTAGCTATGGTGAATAGTGTTGCAATGAACATAGGGATGCAGGTGGTGTTTCTGGTGTTCTGGGGCCCCCAGGGTATGTTCCCAGAGTGATATTGCTGGGTCACAGATTGGCAAAATATTTTTAATTTTTAGAAATTTAAAATTCATTTTGTTTTGGAGCTTTACAAAAGGCATGGTTTCAACATAAATATTCAATGAGATGCATTCAAAGATATCTTTTTTGAACCTTTCATGTTGGGGTCCTGGCCAGTCGACCCCGGCACACTGGAGTGTGATCTCCCTGGTCGCCAGAATTACTCCCTATAGGAGAGGGATTGGGAAGGGAAGAAGCCTCTTCCCTGGCCCTTCACGTACCCGTGGACTCCCTCCGCCACCAAAAAAGAACCACACAGAGGGGGGAAGGCTGATGGTCAATCAGCAATCCGTTTATTAACTCTCACACGGGGGTTTTTATATGTACATTTCAGGGGGCAATCCACGTGTATCACGTTTACCTTGTCAGGCTCAATATAGATAATGATTTATATCTCCTGCTTTCAGGGCCAGGTGTATTATTAGCTCATGCAGATGGTAACTATTACATCGTTCATTCTCAACCAGAGTTGAGGAGTGTGTGTGGAGTGCTGGAGCAAGCCCCTGGTCCCCTGTAAATAGGGCTAGCACTTTTTTTTTTCAGGGGCAGGGGATTTACTCAAAGTCTCAGGCTGGCTACTGAGACCCCAACACTTTTATACTTGTTTCCTTCCATTCCCTAAAGGTTATTGTTTTCAATACTTTCTATATTTATTTCAAAAAAGTAACAAAAAAATGTAAGTAACTGGACCAGGAGAGTAGAGGAATTAGGAAATAGGAGTTAGGGGACTCCAGTTCCCTCCTTAGTACTAAGTGGCCTCTTGAGCATTACGGATGTGTTGCTGGTGGTCCCAGGAAACTCAGACCCTGGCAATGAGTCATGGTCTGGTTGGGTGAGTATGCATGTAGTAGCCTAGGTTCCTGAATCCTGTTTGGGAGTATCCTTCCCAGTGTACACAGCCAGAGAAATAGAGATAGACAGGTATTATATAGTTACGCTCATAGATAAAGACATCTCAAAAACAGAAACCATTTCACTGTGCAGTATGGACATCACTTCTCCTCATTACTTTCACAGATACCTAGAGAAATTAAATTCATATGCTATATTTATCCAGTCTGAAATTTGAGATAAAAGAAAAGTGTAAGGTAAGGTAAGGTAAAGGCCCTCCCGTTGATCGTTGATTTGCTTGAGCGGGCCCAGTAACGTCTCCATTGGAGACTTTGTTGTTATTGTGTCTGGCATATCGAATACTCTCGGTAGCTTGCCGGGCTCTCCGAGAGGGGCGGAGGAATCGAACTCGGGTCGGCCATGTTGGCCGCGTGTAAGGCGAACGCCCTACCTGCTGTGCTATCGCTCCAGCCCAAAAGAAAAGTGTATTTCTTTAAAAATGCTTTTGTTTCCAAAATACTTATTTAAGGAAATATTTTTTTTCTTAATGATTTGAAATACTGTCTAGTTTCACGTTGTTTAGACATATGGTCCTTTTTCAAGATTTTATATTCTTTTTCATTTGTTTTCTATTCATGCAATGCTACATTATTTTATAGTTTTGATTTATCACAGAATATATCCTCCCAATTCATTTTGTGAATGCTCAACTGCTGTAGCTGGCCGAGATGGGTTCGATTCCTCCGCCCCTCTCAGAGAGCCCGGCAAGCTACTGAGAGTATCTCATCCGCACGGCAAAGCCCGGCAAGCTACTCATGATGTTTCAATATGTCAAACCCAGTAACAACAAGTCTCAAAAATAAAAAATGGAGACGTTACTGGGCCCACTTGAGCAAAATCGATTTCTATTTAAATTTTAAAATAATCCGCCTTTAAAATGAAAACTCAAAAACGTCATATTGAGGGGCTGGAGCAATAGCGTAGCGGGTAGGGCATTTGCCTTGGACACAGCCAACCCGGGTTTGATTCCCAGCATCCCATATGGTCCCCTGAGCACCGCCAGGAGTAATTCCTGAGTGCAGAGCCAGGAGTAACCTCTGTGTATTGCCAGGTGTGACCCCCCTCCCAAAAATGTCATATTGTTAGTTTTGTTGAGATTATAGTAAATCTAAGAGGACAGGCTCTTAAGAAGCATCTCAGAGACCAAGAGAAAAAAAAGAAAGAAATTAGCTCTGTGATTCAGACAGAAATGAGACTTATATGTCAAAGAGAGTCGTAGTTTCAGTGGTAGTAAGAAAATTGTAGTATTACCAGTATTGACAGTAATAATATTAGCACCTATATTTGCCAGGCACTGTGCTTAAATTATGTATATGATTTATTTAATATAATACTCATAAAAGCATTTAAGAGGAAAAGTTATGACTGGAGTCTCAAGCCCTTAATGAATCATTCTTTGATTTGTCCAAGGAAGTAAATCTCAAGCAATCTATTATGTACTTCTATTTATTAACTGTGTTCTGAAAGAGGAAGATCAAGAATGTTTTCAGTGAGAATCTTCATGAGTTAGCTGACCTCCCACAGCAAAACAAAACTTAATGGAGATAAAAAAAATAGAGCTGGCAGTGACCAGTTGTGACTTTTAAAAGTGTCATATAGCTAAATGACCTAGGTCAAAGGAGGTCAAAGGAACATATATGAGCATCTTACAGAATTTTCCAAATTGCATCTTTATATAACCTCATTAAATGGATTATCCTCAAATTTTGAAGCTCACCAATATCATCTAGATCAAACATTAATATTATTTAAGTGTATTTGGGGGACAGGGAAATACTACCAGCCTTACAATTCAGCAAATACTTGTTCAATCCCTAGGACTGCATATGACTCCCTAGACATTACCAGCAGTGTTGATACCCAGAACCAGAAATGGCCACTGAGCACCAAGAAACATACCTTGCAAGGCCCCCCAAATAAATGTATTTCTTGGACTCTGCATGCATATAGAGCTCCACATTCAGTAAATATCATTGGGCCCAGGAATTTATGTTTCTATAGTTTCCCAGGTGAGAAATTACTATTGTTTCAATAATTTATAGTATATTATAAATGCAATATAATCTGTGTTTCTAATAAATTTTAATAGCAAAGTTTGAGTCAGTGAGGCATGATCATTCTCAGACTACCATGATGAAAATGATACTATTCCAAAAAGGAAAAGAGAGTAAAACTGATTGGGCATGCAATGGAAGTGATTGAACTTGGGGCCTTGCATATGCAGGTATGTTCTCTAGCCCTTTGTATTATATCTCTGGCTCTCAAGTTATTTTTTTTAAATATTCCTCTCCAATACTTTAGGACATATAGAATAGAAGCAGGGAATGAGAACTGAAAAATAGATTACTTTGCATTCGATAGCTTTTATTCCAGTTATAATATTGTTGTTGATTTAAATTGAATAATACATTTAATAGGTAAATTAAGATGAATAATCACTCTAAGATATCACACAACAATCACTAAAATTGTCAAATGTTACAAGTATTTATAACAGACATTCAGAATAACAAAATAATGAAGCCTTAATGAACAGAATTTCATAAACACATATTTTTCTGAAAATGTACAATTATTTTATTTCCTTTACAAAGATAAACAAATACTATTTTGAGGAAAAAAGCATCTTTAGAAATAATGCTATCTAATACAGTCTGAAAAAGTGTAGAATTTTAAAATAGCCATTTTGTTTTACACAACCAAGATATAATAGACTTGCATAGGGATCATCAGTGCTCCATCCTTAAGTGAAATACACTGAAGAAATTTAAAATATGAATCAGCATGACAATACCTAACACAGTGATCATTCTTAACTAAAATAGTGAGACAACTATATAATGCATACAAAAGTTGCCTTGTATAATGTATCTAGTGTTGCTTCTTTATGAGAAGCACTAGAAAATTCATGGTGTCTTTCCTGACTTACTTTTCCTCCTTACTATTTCCAAGTAAATTCTAAAAATGACCTAAATATAGGAAATCTCAGGGACCAGAGACATAATGCAGTGGGTAAAGTGCTTGCCTTACATACAACTTACCCAGATTCTATCTCACCTGAGCACTGTCAGTAGTGACCGTGAGCACAGAACAAGGAATAAGCCATTAGCACTGTTGTTTGTGGCTCCAAGCCCCACCTGAACCCCCAGAAAAAAGGGGGGTAAAAAGAAGTCTGTAGAATTCACTAACAGTTTCCTGAAAACATTGACTTGAAGTAGCATCAGTATGCAATTTTTACCTACATACAAACATAAGAAAACATACAAGAGAAATCAAAGCATATTAGATGATCGATAGTAGGGAGGAGTGGGGTAGATTGTATAAGACACCTAACGATTATAGGATCCTAGCATGATGAATAGACATTTTAAAGAATCTGTCATATATACATATGTAAATATTATATATATATGTAAATATATGTTTGAGAGAAAGTGAGGACCACCTAGCAGTTTGATCTTATTTGTATAAACTATTTTTGTTGGCACAGCAGTAAGGCATTTGCCTTGCACCTGGCCTCCCCAGCTGAGCCGGGTTCAATTTCTCTGTCCCTCTTGGAGAGCCCTGCAAGCTACAGAGAGTATCTCACCCACACGGCAAAGCCTGGCGAGCTATCCATGACATATTAAATATGTCAAACACAGTAACAACAAGTCTCACAATGAGACCTTATTGGGTCCACTGGAGCAAATTGATGAACAACGGGAGGACAGTGCTACAGTGCTATTTTTGTTAATATTTAACAGTATAATGTTATGTAATATTAAGAAAAACATGGATTTTTGTCTTATGCCAGTAAAGACACTATGACAACATTTACAGAAGGTATATGTCTAGAATTTACTTAAGATACTTAAAGAAACTAATGTTTAGTAGGTATGGTGCCACCAGCAGGTCAATCTGTACCTGTGAGGCGAGTGCATCAGCAGCCTCATGGCGCCTTCAGATTTGTAGATACCCCAAAATTGCTGCTGTGCCTTTGGCCAGACCCTAAAACCTTGGTGCAAAGTTTTCCAAGAAAGTAAATGGCCAAAAGCTAGGTATGTGGGAGACACACACACAAACCACCTCCGGCTCAGCTATATAATTGGAGGCATGGCCTCTCTGGTTCCTGATCAAACTGCTTAATGGCCATGATCCCAGAGACTCAGAAACAAATATCGAAACCCAACTGCTTTTGGCAGAAATATGTCCAGTCCCTGCAGTAGGCTACAGGTGCTGGGCCACCCCAGGTGGGAATAGGTTTTGTGCCTTGGCCTGCTCCCCCTTGGCGGCTCGGTGGCCGCCATCTTCCAGAGACCACTGGACAGTCAGGTTTGGGCTGGCAGTGAAGAGACACACGGGGCCTCATGGGATGGGGGTGGAGCCAGCCCTTTCCTCCCCACCCCATCGAGACCGGGAGCCGCTGCCCACGAACGGCCTCTCTGGCTCCTGATCAAGCTGCTTAATGACCATGATCCCAAAGACTCAGGAACAGATCTCAGAACCTAGCGATTTTGGCAGATTTAATTGTTAAAATTTGGGAATTTTAAAACTGCGCAGCCACTAATGCAACCACACGACATCATATATTATTCATGACCAGCAACAGAAAACAAATTGTCTACTGTTGCCTTTTCGGCAGATCTGAGAATTGGGGTAAAATCCTAATAATAATGGTGGGTGTGGTGTTGAAATATTGAAAGTGATAAAAGTATAGAGAGAGTGATTTGGAAATCATCTGCCCCACACGTAGTGGGAGGGTGTGGGATAGGGGTATACTGGGGATTTTGGAGGTAGAAAATGGGCACTGGTGAAGGTACGGGTGTTTCTTTGTATGACCGAGACTTAAACCTGAAAGCTTTGTAACTGCTCTCATGGTGGTTCAATAAATATAATTATAAAAAATGGGGAAAAAAAGTAAGGTGGAATTCATGCAAAATTCAATCAGCCTAATCAGCGACTAATAAATAGCAGTACTCCTACATTAAAAAAATGAAAAAAAGAAACTGATGTTTGTTTTCTTAAAAAAAAATTGAATCGCTAGGAGACATACAGTTACAAAATTGATCATCATTTGATTTCTATCATACAATGTCTCAACAAGTGTACATTTTCCGCCAACAATGACTCCAGTTTCTCTTCTGCCACCCCACCTCCATACATTCTAATGAGATTTTTAAGATGAAAGTAGATAAGGGAGCTACAAATGGTCAAATGAAAAAATACTGTTTGTGAAAACTTTGCCAGAGTCATATATAAGTTCATTAAACCATACTTCTTATTTTTTGTGTATGATTAAAATTTTCCAGTGTATAATGATAGACATTAAAAGTATTACTTTTTGTCTTGAGCTAATGGTAGACTTGTGGATCATTGATATAAATAATGGGTTATGGAGCATGCAGAGTCCTGTGACTCAATCTGGCAGTGCAATCATGTTTTACCATGAAAATATATATTTTTTAATTTCATTTTTTTCTTCAGGAGGAGTTTCTAAGCAGTTCTCATAATGGTTTCTCCAGGTAATGTGTGGTTAACTAGATTGGCAGTTCAATACAGATCTCAAGGATTCTGTGCAAATCAAGTCCTGTGTGGCCAAGATATTACCAGGTATAGCTCTGGAAGCCCGCGTACACTGGGGATAACCTTTGTGGGCCCTTATCACCACCAGATTGGCAATAGTGACCCTGGTGGTTTCTGGCATCACAGGTTCTGAGCAGCATGGCACCCTCAGGCCCTCACATTGAATTGCCAACCCAGTTGATTCCACATATAAATGAGATCTTATATTTATTGTTATCTATGTGGATTATCTCTCCAAGCAGAATACACTCATCTTATCTGTGATATCATACATGGCAACATTTCCTCATTCCTTATGCCTCATGGCTAATGGAATTCCCTTGAGTGTATTTACCATATTTTCCTCATCCATTCATCCAATAAAGGATATTAGGTTATTCCCAGAGGTTGGCTTCTAAGACTAATGCTCTAATAAACATGAGAGTGCAGATTTTATCCATTTCGTAGTCTGTTTCATCAGTTGCTATTGGCCCTGGAATCAACAATGAACACAGTATCATGTCTTCTGTACTTTCTTAACAGATGATTCTGTAATCATAGGAACTTTATGATGACAGGTGGTCATCAAACTTATTTCTCCTGGGGATCCTCTTCCAGGGGTATTAAAGCTGCTTTTGGAATCTCAGTATCTTGGGCCATTAGAAAGTGTGTGCTATGTTTATATTCTTCTTTCTTCTGTTCCAGGCTTGATGTATATATGAAAATATTTTTAAAAGTAAATGGGACTTAGAATGTAAAAGTTATTTTATAGTTCTTTTTATTGCTAATAACTCAATATCAAATAATTGAAAATCGAAATCTGATGAAACCATGCACATTGTGTGGCATCAACTATGACACAGTTTTGAGTTTTTCAAAAAGATGAAAAAGAATAAAAAGAGGGTTTGTGTGATGGGTGATTATGTGTTGTGTGTGTGCTTGTTTTGGGTGGATCTGTAGCACTGTAGCACTGTCCTCCCGTTGTTCGTAGATTTGCTCTAGTGGGCACCAGTTACGTCTCTATTGTGAGACTTGTTACTATTTTTGTCATATTGAATATGCCCCAGGGCTGGAGCAATAGCACAGCGGTAGGGTGTTTGCCTTGCACGCAGCCAACATGGCCTACCTGAATTCGGTTCCTTCGCCCCTCTTGGAGAGCCCGGCAAGCTACGGAGAGTATCTCACCTGCACGGCAGAGCCTGGCAAGCTACCCGTGATGTATTCGATATGCCAAACACAGAAACAACAAAGTCTCCAATGGAGATGTTACTGGGCCCGCTCGAGCAAATTGATGAACAACGGGAGGACGGTGATGGTGACAGTGAATATGCCCCGGGGAGCTTGGCAGGTTCTGCCATGTGGGCAGGATACTCTTGGTAGCTTGTCGGGCTTTCCGAGAGGGATGGACAAATTGAACCAGGGTCAGTGGACGAATTGAACCTGGGTCGGCCACGTGCAAAGCAAACGCCCTACCTGCTGTGCTATTGCTCCAGCCCCCTTTTCCATATTGAAATATTAGATGCATCCTTTCTTTTTGTCACTAATATCATATATACAATATACACATGTTGATCAAGCAATTTAGCTTCATAATTTTTATACTACCTACAAGCTGAAAACAATTCATCCTTTTTTGGATGGGTCTAACATTTAAATATAAAAAAGGAAAACTAGAAGGAATTGTGATTTCTAGAAAATATTTCAGAGTAAGGATAACATGAAAATCTTAGTGCATAAATTAAAATTAATGTTTTATTAATATTATACTAATAACAATTAAGCTCTAATCCTTGGCATCCCATATGGTGTCCAGAATCCCACTAGGAGTGTTCCCTGATATTTGAGCCAGGAGTAATCTCTGAGCACTCTTAGGTGTAGCCCAAGAAAAAACAAAACAAAAAAAACCTACACAAAACAATTGATTCTAACATATCACCAATTATGTAAGGGAATTGCTAGTGGGTTCATCACTGTATCACAGTATCACTGTATCACTGTCATCCCATTGTTTATAAGTTTACTCGAGCTGGCACCAGTAACGTCTCCATTCATCCCAGCCCTGAGATTTTAGCAGCCTCTCCTTACTTGTCTTTGTCAACGATTGGAGACTCTTTGAGGGTCAGGGGAATGAGATCTGTTATTATTACTGTTCTTAGCATATTGAATATGCCATGGGTAGCTTGCCAAGTGGGTGCATAGATTATAAAATTTGTTATTTGGAAATATAATGAAAATGATGCTACTGGATTTGATAGCAAATTTATTTTAATGTATTGAAGCTATAGACATACTCACATATGGCACTAACATCACGTATAGGATATACATATGTTGATCTAGCAATTTAGCTTCATAATTTTTATACTACCTACAAGCTGAAAACAATCTAAATGTGAAATAGAAACATGCCATATAAGTAAATGTATTAAAAATCCAATACAACAAAATGCAATGGGATACTATAAAGTTATTATAAAATGAGTAAGGTATTTTTCCTATATTCTGATTTCCAGCTGTCCCCAATATATATATATGTATACATATATACATATATATATATATATATATAGTTAAGGGAGGCAGAAAGAAGGACAAAATGACAAAATGGTGGGAAAAGAGAGTGCTATCGTTTTTCTGAAATTTTCATAATAGCTTTGAAAGTCTATGCAAAAAGCTAATTATAACATGCACTATTTTAAACAGAAGCCCTGAGAGACAAGTCAAGGAGAAACATGATTACTTTTTACTCTAAATGTGCATGTTATGTGTAATATAGTACCTAATTTCCTTCTTTTCTTTTAAAAATTCATTTTGGGGCACTTCTGGCTATGCTCTGGGATTATTCCTGGTTATGTGCCCAGGGATCACCCCTGGTGGTACTTGAAGGACCACACGAGGCCCCTCTTTTGATTTCATAAATACATACATTAACTATGTCATTTATAACTATATAATTTTAAAAGCTTGTCCTCAAGGGGTATGTAAAAATTAAAACAGAAAAAATTATTCTAATCTGACCTCCTTCAGTAAGCTCACTAATGAATTCAGATATTTAGGTGACTTAGCCAGAATTTGAGTTTTGGCAGAGATTTCACTGGAGATCCTGGACACCTGTCAAATCTGTCTTGATAGATTGATACCTAAGTGTGTGTGTGGGAGCTGGTCTCTGAGTATAGCCTCTAGGGGGCAATCTTTCCTAATGCCACTGCAGGCCAACAATCCTAATAATCCTTCAGGGGGATATCTTTTTTTTTTTTCTCTTTTCTTTCCTTTTCTAATTTTAGCCTCTTTTTTTTTTTTTTTTTACTTGTTCGTCTCTCTTCCTCTCTTTTTTGGTTCTTTTCTTTCTGTTTTCTTTACTTTTGTTTTCACAACTGGCAGTACTTCGGAATGACCCTGAGCAGTGCTCAGGGGTCCCTAGGTGGTGCTAGGGATATGAACCATGGACATGGAACTATAGCCACATGCAAGACAAATGTCTTACCTCCTGAAAATCCCTGCAGACCCAAGGAGGCACATTTTCCTTAGTATTATTATTTTTCATATTGAATGTATTCTCTGTTGATGCAGCTGCATTTATTTTTCTTGATTTTAATTCTGATAACCAAATAGATTTTAAAACTCAGTTGTTTTTCTTTTAAGTTTTCACCTCTCCCCATACACATACCTCACCACCCCCCACCACCCGCCCATTCAACTACTTGAATATTCTTTTCCTCTTTCTCCTTCTACCTCTTCTAGTTCTTGCATATAATTCTTCTGCCTATTCTTTTTTTTTCTCTTCATCTCTACATTAGTCTTGTGCAACAACTGACTTTTGCTCACCTTAACATTAGCAAGAATACCGAGGAATTGCTTACTTAGAGCTCATTTCATAATTATCAACATTTCCAGCAAACTGGTAATAGATTTGAATATGTTCAAGGCTAGGCCATGTTGCCAAGATACATAAGGGTGAAACACAAATAATTGGTCTTTTCAAGCTTGCAATTCGTCTTGATCCAATTCCCACCGTGTTTCTTATTCTTCCTATTTATGTAGAAGAAACATTTTATATTTCTGATCGATTGTGCCCCAGTGACCTCATGCATTTTTCCTAAATGAGCCATTCAATTTCTACTGATGAATACCATCAACCTTACTGTACTTTCTATCTGTAATTAAAAGGATTTTTTTCTCTAAAATCCCTCTCTGGTCAATATTGCCCACCCAAGGTATTACAGGTAGGCCCTGGGTATGTGTATTTTATATTTGCACACTAATTTAATTGTTAGCCATACTTATTTATGTAGGTTCTTGTGCAGTTGTAGTTTATAAAAGGTGATAAAGAAGATATAATATGCAATTTCTAGTATTTTATGTCTGACTCTATTGAAAGACATAACTCCATTGAATATGAACTCCATTGAATATGAACTCCATTCAATAGAACTTCATTTTGTATTATATTCACTACTATTCTCTATCACAGTGTTGCTCTTTGAAAACAGTTCCTGAGAAGAAGGCCTGTATTTAAATTAGTTCTTAACGGAGTGCTCATAAGGGAGACTAGAGAGGTAGGAAAAGCAGTTTAGAGTGTGATGATCCATCCTAAGGTATGAGATCAAATAAAAACCCTGGTGGATGGCTGAAGCCAGGCCTTGAAAGGTAATGCTGCAGCCTAAATCAAGCCTCTGAACCTTTCTTGTCTGTCATTCAGTTCACTGCATTTTCAGTCATGGTCAATCCCTGTCCATAAAACAACAAATCTCCAGGCCAGTAGTAATGGAATAAACTTATTTTAGTCTTGGCACTCTAACCTTGCACCCTACATATGACAATTAGATCTAAGTACACATTTGCTAAATGAACAGAAAATAGGTCAGAAAGAGAGTATGAAGAAACTTAAACTCCTATCATTGAATACACTGAGAAGCATTGTGATAAAATCTGTAGGAAATGTAGAAATAGTAGAGACCCATAAATTATGAAGAAATAAAATACATCAGGAAAAAGTCCACTTAAAACACAGCCAGAAACCAGTGATCTATAATACCTCTCATATCAATTCACCAACATAGACTGTCTATCACTCCAAACATCTGTATATTTTGAGGTGGATACTCAAAAGTCTCTGGCATTAGTAGGTGAGGGAGAGGAAAGTCCAAACTCTAGCTAGTACTAAGCAAAGTAAAGAAGTTCAGAGACAGTCCAACATGATCAAGCAGAAGGAAGATAAGGGCTTTGGAAACATTCAGAGAAAAGACTCACTTGACTGCAGGAAACTGGATGTGGTGATGAAATTCTAATTCTTTGCATTTTGGGCAGATGTAGCAGGGCAAGTAGATCTGTTCTATCTGAACTATTTGTCTTTATAGTTGCCAAATTCTCAAGCTACAAAATCAGCTCCTAGCAGTGCTGGAATCAGTACCCTCCAATCAGGGGAAGTGTCTACACTTTGAGTATATCTAGTTCTCGGAGGCACTGCTGAGGGCCTTCAAAGAGGAGAGAAGTATCCTTACATTAACTCAATGCTGGGAACTGTTACTAGACTAAATTCCCAAAGAGGGGCCAGAGAGATCGTACAGTGGGTAGGGAGTTTGCCTTGCACACGGCCAACCCGGATTCAATTCCTGTCCTCCCCTATGGTCCTGCAAGCACCACCAGGAGCAATTCCTGAGTGCAGAGCCAGGATTAATTCCTGAGTATTGCTGGGTGTGACGCAAAAAGCCAAAAAATTAAAAAAAAAAGGAAAAGAAAAGAAAACTCCCAAAGATATAGCAGATGAAGTATGGTAAATTAGAACTCCTCACCCAATACTTTTCCATATGTAAAGCTATCAATAAGTTGATAGGTCATCTTATAATATCTGAGACTGGTTTTTTTTTGTTCATGTAAAAGGACTCATTTTGAATAAGTGAGATAGTACAACGGGGCAGGATGCTGCCTTGCATGCAGCTGACCTGAATTCAATGTTCAACAGCACAAATGCCCCCCTATCCTTGCCAGGAGTAATCTTTTAGCTCACCAAGTATGGTCCACACAACAACAACAACAACAACAACAACAACAATAAAAAGTGTCATTTTATCTCACTGATTTGATTGGTACTAGTAATTCAGATATAGGTAGGTGCTGTGTAATTTTAAGAATAAAGCTTGAATATGGTTAACTAAGAAATAAATAGATGGAGGAAGATACTTCTAAGAAAGTCTCTTGGCATTCTTAATTCAAACCACTTAAGTGTTAAACAATTACTTAACAGTATATACTGCCTCTAGTGAGGTATCTGTGCCTTTTTTTTTATTTTTCTTTTAGATATTATGGTTTGCAGTCCTGTTACTAATAGGGTTTCTCTTCTACCTAGTGATCACTTTCCTCCACCATTGCCCCCTTCCCTCACTAGTAGTTTCTGTCTGATCACTGGCTAAGAGAATCTCAGATATAGTTGTGATCTAATAAAATCCCCTTAATTCTAAAAGGTGTCATTGGGAGTTTAGAGAAAGTAAGTGAGATGTCAGAGGAAATAGGAAGTAGAATAGGAAATAGATGTCAGTAATAGGAAGACCAAGAATCATGTGCCATCTCTTATATCTTGTTTCTTTAAATTACACAGTCTTCTCTCATGAGATGTGAAGTCTTCCCCTGCCATAAGGGGAGAGCATCAGGGACTGATGCTGGGACTCAATTATCAATTTTTTAAACCATGTTGAAATACACATTTTTATAATATGTTTGGTCTAAAATATTGGGCACTATTATGGATGTTATAGCTAGAACTATAATATTAGAAAAGGTTCTTAAGGTACATTTGACTTTAGATCAACTACAGTTTTATAGATCTAGTTTAAAAATTCAGAATAATAAAGTGGACTTTGTCTCAGAATCTCCAAATTAGACATGAATCTTTAAATTGAAAGCAATATGGATTTTTAAATGCTTATATGTGTAAACACACAAAAAAGACGTGCGAAGGGACGGCAGCGGCAGCGGCAGCGGCAGCGGCCTATCTCTCCCGCAGCCTGCGTTCGGTAGTCTCAGGCCATTTCCCCACTCTAGGGAGGTCGATGGCGATAGTCAGGCAAAGGAAGGAAATGAGGGCCAGGCTGGTTGGTCTTAGTAGCAATTTATTACACGGAAGAGACATATGTCATGGAGGCCCCAGGATCTCTCAAGCACGTGCTCACTTGTTCTCTCAGCTTCTGTCCCCATTCTCTCAGTCCCATCTTCCCAGGTTCTCTAATACATGTGTTCCCCAGATTCTCTCAGCCTGTGTTCCCCATTCTCTCAGGCACTTGTTCCCCAGAGAGCCCTGAAATCTCCCTTATATAGATCATGGTACCTCTAAACGGCACAATACTGTGATGTCATCAAAAGGAGTTACAGAAAGAACATTGAGGCAGCAAAACATACATCATTTCTTTACATTTACAGGCATTACATCTCCCTGGGGTAAATTTGGCCTCCGGAAAGAAGATACAAAACCAAGACTGAAACCTTTTACAAGCACATTCACAAACTACTAGCACTTGGATTTGCATCCCAAAGACCAGTCAGAATCTACATCCCAAAGACAAGTACCTGAGCTTTGCATCCCAAAGACTAGCCTGCCTAGAGCCTGGAATCTACATCCCAAAGATGCCTAGCACCTGAGATTACTGAGAGAAAAGGGAAACTGCCTCTTACAATATACTGAAATTATTTACTGAAGACAGATAGAAGGGGAGAAATGTTCAGTCTCATCCAAGCTAGTCCGGACACACTGAAAAACTGCTTCTAGGACAGATTCTCATTTAGCAGATCAACCCACCTTAGAACAGATTTCCCTGGGTGTGTTTCTCCTCTCCATGTCCAACAAACATATAAGCATACATAATATAAATCATTTTGTATGGACACACTAAGAAATACCTTAAAGGTAAAGGTAAAGGCCCTCCCGTTGATCATTGATTTGCTCGAGCGGGCCCAGTAACGTCTCCATTGGAGACTTTGTTGTTACTGTGTCTGGCATATTGAATACATCACGGGGAGCTTGCCAGGCTCTGCAGTGCGGGCGAGATACTCTCGGTAGCTTGCCGGGCTCTCCGAGAGAGGCGGAGGTATCGAACTCGGGTCGGCCATGTTGTCTGCGTGCAAGGCAAACGCCCTACCGCTGTGCTATCGCTCCAGCCCTAAGAAATACCTTAAGCTTATAGAATTGCTCTTCTAAGGCCATGTCGAACTCAGACTGCAGTGCTCAGGCCAGATATTTTTACTATTCCTAGCAGGGTCCTAGTCAAGTCGTTACTTTTGGTTCATAACATCTTTTGCTTATGATCAAACTCTTAACCTATGGTTAAGAATCGTGGCACCTTGGCCTGGCCCATCTCGATGCCAGGATAGCACATAACTTACTGGCTTGCCCTGATTCCATCCAGTTCCACGTCGGGACCCTGCTTTTGGGGGTGCTAGGAAGTGAGGGCAACTGACACTTAAGTTGAGAAAGCAGATGCCCGGGAGTAAATAATATTCAAAGCCAATCAACTCCTAAGTTATAAAGCATAATATTGTCTTCCTGTATCTATACAAAAAGGACATTGCATTAAACTATTCAAAAGACATAAGGAGAGGAGAAAGGCAATATTAACTTACAGTACAGTTCAGTGTCCTAGAAGGATGAGACCTTACAAATTGGTTGGGGAAAAGAGCACAAAGAAGTAGTTACAGACAAACAAAGTAATAGGAATGACTCGGGAGCACAGTAATGGGTGCAACCTGATAGACCTAAGCTCCCTTTACTCCAACAGTTATATTCAAAGACCTTCCTATGGGCATATAGTTTTCTAATTGAGCTCACCTTGCAGCTAACAATAGGGCATTGTTAATTATCCTTCTGGAACTGTATATGGTGTATCAGAGTTATTAAGCATGACTCTACAGGAATCTTCAATGTCTTGAACAGACAGAAGAGAGTTTTACAGTGTATCAAACATCTATGCTATTATTTTTTCTACTGCTTCTGCCTGAAATGAACTTCTACATTTCTTTATTTGCTTCTTTATTACTCATCAATCAAGGCCTAAACTCAGATTTTATTTTTACATATGACACCAAAGACACAAGCAGCAGCACTAGCAGCTACAAAAATATCAGCTGTAGTACATCAAAATTAGGAAAAAAATGTGGCTTTAAGTAAGTGAAAACCCACAGAATGGAAGAAAATGTGAGAAAATCCTTTATCTATACTCCTATGACTAAGTAATAAAAAGACACATCTAATTTTAGAAGTGGAAAACATATTTTAATAAAGATTTTACCAAAGAATACACACACACACGGCAAAAAGGCACACAAAATAAATGCTCATCATCTTTATTCATTGGGGAAACACAAATCAAAATGATTGTGGCACTTTACAACCACCAGAATGGCTGTGAACGAAAAGGACAAAAATATGCATTGATGACTATATGGAAAAATTGAGAACCTCATACACTGTCAGTTGGAAAGTAATATGGCACATACACCTTGGAAAACAGTCTAGCAATTTCTCAGAAATTTAACCATATATATCATATGACTCTACAACTTCATTTGATGTAATTCGAGGGATTGAACCAGATTGGCCATGTGCAAGACAAGTGCCCTACCCATCTGTACTACCTCTCCAGCCCAACTTTATTCATTCTGTCATTAGACAGTTTGGTTATTTCCACATCCTGGCTCAGTTATTTACTGCAACCATGACCATAGATGTGTATTAATTTTTTCAAGTTTATTGCTTTGTGTTCTCAGGAAAACTTTTGTGAATTTGACTTTATGTTCCATTTGTAGCATTATAGAATTGACCCTTCTATCCAAAGCACCATACAGATTCAGTGCCATCCCTATCAAGATTCAATGACATACTTCAAAGACTGAACAAATGCTAATAAAATTTTAGACTTTTAAAATTTCTTGAATAGCACTGTAGCGCTGTCGTCCTGTTGTTCATCGATTTGCTTGAACGGGCACCAGTAATGTCTCCATTGTGAGAGTTGTTGTTACTGTTTTTAGCATATTGAATCTGCCACACGGAGCTTGCCAGGCTCTGCCATGAGGGCAGGATACTCTTGGTAGCTTGCCGGGCTCTCCAAGAGGGATGGACAAATTAAACCTGGGTTGGCTGCATGCATGGCAAACACCCTATCCATTGTGCTATTGCTCCAGTCCACTGACAACACATTCAAGAGCAATTCAAATACAATTAAGATGCCCAATGTCTAGCTGAGAATTATGAGGGGAGAGGGTAGCTGGGTGCCACTTGAAAGACTCTGCAAGAGAAAAAGAAAGAAATCCCACCTGACCATCTCCCACCCCAGCGTTCCCCCCTATGCCTGGGGCTTTTCTGCTCAGCTCTGAGAAAGACTGAGGATGGACCATTCCCAGCAGTGCTACTGTGCCTAGGGGTGAGGGTGCGGAGGAGACCAGCTGGTTATGGATCTAAACTGTTGAGGTGCATGGTGGAAGGGACTGGATAGCTGCATCCCAGGCAGCCCTGGGATGGAAGAGCTTGTGAGGGAGTCACTGAGGAAGCGAGGCGTCTAGGAATGGAAAGGAGAGCCCAATCTCAGAAGGAAAATTGTGTGTTGGGTAGAGGCACCTGTCTACCACTCCTGCATGAAGGTACAACCACAGCTCTACCTGCCTCCACCCTCAAGCCTATGAAGCCATGAAGTTATCATTCAGCTGTCACCTGTCTACTCAGCCTCCCACTTCCTGTCTGTGATTCCTTCATCAGTTTAGCCCTTCATCCGCCCACTGACCCTTCCATCCACCCATAACCCATCCACCCATCCATCATCCACCCATCTACTCATCCATCCACTCATTCATCTATCCACCCACCCACTCATCAATCCAACCAACCTTAAACTTTATCAAATTCCTTGAATAGCCAAATGAATTCTTATTTTAAAATATGGGGTGTTGTGGCAGAAAAGTGAATGGACTATGCGTTAATCCACGCCACCATGCCTGCAAGGAGGGGAAAGGATGTTACTCCCTTCTGCCTTTTTCCTTCTGGAAAGAAAGATGGCAGCCGTCTCGGAGCTTTATGGAAAGTCAGGTATAAGCCGGTCATGACGGGGCGACTGAAACCTCATGGAAAGAGGGGCATTTCCGGCTCATTCTTCATGCCCTACCGAGGTCAGAAGTTGCCCCCCACGAGCAGCTCTCCAGCACGGCCATGGCTCCAGAGCACAGAAACCAATCTTATAATTATCTGACTCTCAGCAGAAATACTTCCAGGCTTAATAAGTAAAATGCCAGAAATCCAAAATCACGTGGCCGCTATTGCAGCTGCGTGATATCATTTGATTTTTGTAACCAGCTGTAGAAAACAAATTATTTCACAGTGCCTTTTCAGCATGTCTGATTTGGGGGTGTAAACTCTAAATAATAATGGTGCATCTTTTGTCGAAACATTGAATCGAGTCAAAGGAGACAGAGTGTTAACTAGAATTCATCTGCCTCACAGGCATTGGGAGGGTTAAGAGGTGGGGCTTATTGGGGTTCTTGGTGGTGAAAAATAAGTATTGGTGAAGGGAAATGTGTTTGATAATAGCGTGACCGAGATTTAACCTGAAAGCTTTGTAACCTTTCCCACAGTGATTCAGTAAATAAAAAATTAATTAATTAATTAAAAAATATGGGGTGTTGCATTTCCTAACTTTAAATTATAATCTGTGGTAATCAAAATTATGTGGTGCTGTATTAAAGAAGCCCTCAAATCAGTGGGATAGAAGATAGAATAAAAAGCCTAGAGATAAACCCTAAGATCTGTGGATAGTTGATCTGTGACAAAGGAACTGGATACATGAAGTGTAACAAAGTAAACCTTATCAAGAAATGGTATTGACAATATGGAAAGTATCATGCTAAACGAAATGAGTCAGAAAGAGAGGGATAGACATAGAAAGATAGCATTCATCTGGGGGATATAAAATAATAAAATATGAGATTAATACCCAAGAATAGCTGAGAGCAACACCAGGAGAATTACTCCATAACTTAGAGGCCAGCTGGGTATTCTAGGGGAAAGGACAATTCAGATAGAAAGGGGAACACCAAGTGGAGGGTGTTTGGAGGATCCTCCCAGGAGGGGAGATGCAGGTTGAAAGTAGACTGGACCGAACATGTTCGCCACTCAATGCCTCTTTGGCTGATCACAACACCCAGGAGGAGAGAGAAAACAAAAGGGAATGCCCTGCCACAGTGGCGGGGGGGATGGGGGGATGGGAGGATGGGGGGGGGAGGGATATTATCATGGTGGTGGAAAATGGGCACTGGTGGAGGGATGGGTATTTGATCGTGGTATGACCGAGATCCAAGCACAAAAATTTGTAAATCTACAACTGTACCTCATGGTGTTTCACTAATAAAAAAAAAAAAAGAAATGGTATTGAGGAAACTGGATAGACACACACACACACACACACACACACACACGCACACGCACATGCACACAGACACACTCAAAAAAACAAACAGATTTGTATTACACATTATACAAACCATTAATTTAAAGTGAATGAAAGAACTTGAAATGAGACCAGAATCCACAAACTAAATTGAGGAATATTTAGGAAGATTTCTCCATATTGACTGCAAAGGAGTCTTCAGTGAGTCAATTTTATTAGCTATTAAAACAAAAACAAAGCAAGCAAATATGACAGCAAGTTAATTAGTATTTGCATGACTAAAAAGGAAGTTGGGCTAAAATAGACACTATACAGAAAAGAGGAAAACATTCACCCCATACATCTGATAAAAGGCTCATATTGAATATACAGAACACATTAACAAAGTTAAACCACAAAAACAATGATAATAATGTACAAAATTGGGGAGGGGAGAACAATGGCCACTTCTCTGAACCACACATATGGATAGATAGTAGGCATATGAAAAGTTATTCAAGCTGGAGGTATAGCAGCTGAGGTGCTTGCCTTGCATGTGGCTGACCCTAGATCAATCCCTGCTACTGTACAGGGTTCCCCAAGTTCACTTAGGGGTCACTTGTGAACGCAGAACCAAGAATAGTCCCATATTACTGGGTTTGATCGAAATTCCTTTTCCCCCATCCTTGCCAAATTATTTCATTATCACTTGTCATCATGTAAATGCAAATAAAAATGACATGAGAATGGCATTGGCAACCTCAGAAAAGAGGGCAAAATGATTGGAATCCACTGTTGCTTGAAGAGTAAAATGAAAGTGAAAGTGGACTGTCTTTCACCATTGGTGGGAATGTTGTCTGTATCAGTCTCTAGAAAAAATAGTTATGAAGACTTCCCATAAAGCTCTACCTCAAGGGCATCTTAATAAAACTTTCTAATAAAAATCTCTAAACTTAAATGTGTCCTCTAAAATAAATTTGCTGAATTTGAGCTCATTCATTTGGTTGCCAATTTTTTTTATTCGTTTTACACAGTTGTTCCTCATATCACAGCAGAGCCTGGCAAGCTACCCATGGTATATATGATATGCCAAAAACAGTAACAACTAGTCTCACAATGGAGACCTTACTGGTGCCTGCTCAAGCAAATCGATGAACAATGGTACAGCAGTGCTACAGTGGTATTCCTCATATATCTGAGTTTTCAACTAAATTTTCCTGAGATCAAAATTCAGTTGTTGTTGTTGTTGTTGTTGTTGTTGTTATTGTTGTTGTTGTTGTTGTTGTTGTTGTTGTTCTTCTTCTTCTTCTTCTTCTTCTTCTTCTTCTTCTTCTTCTTCTTCTTCTTCTTCTTCTTTTCCTTCTTCTTCCTCTTCTTCTTCTTCTTCTTCTTCTTCTTCTTTTTCTTCTTCTTCTTCCTCCTCTTCCTCTTCCTCTTCTTCTTCTTCTTCTTCTTCTTCTTCTTCTTCCTCCTCCTCCTCCTCATTCTGTTTCTTCTCCTTCTCCTCCTCCTCCTCCTCCTCCTCCTTCTCTTTCTTCTCCACTTTCTCCTTCTCCTTCTCCTCCTCTTTCTCTTCCTTCTCCTCCTCCTCCTTCTTTCTTCTTTCTTCTTCTTGTTATTTTCTGTAGTCTACTATAGTTTCTTCTGTATAGATAGTTATATTTAGCACTTATAGTTTACAAACTTTTAAGATTGTTTTCATAATTTTATATTATTAAAACTAATTTTAAATTACTTTGAGAAAAGTCTCTCCCTAAATGCTAACTAGTGGCACACACACATACAAAACTTTTTCTTTTTCATGGAGAAAAGATTTTGCTTTGAAACTGTGAATAATATAGACAAGTTACAAGAGCGGATTATATTAGCATATAAAAATGACAGAATGTATTGGTCCATTAATATGATTTTATTAAGGACAAATCACGTTAACTCATTTTACATTCTTCTCATAATACAGATCTTATAAATTTTAAAAAGCTTATGAATTTTTTTCTGTTTTTGCTAAAGGACTATTAAACTTTCAAACCTTATTAATTTACGGTTCCCTTTTCTTGTCTTAATATACTAGAGAGAAAGCAATAGACTGAACCTTTAAAACAAAATCAAAAACCTTACTCAATTATTAGATTGCTTAGGAAAATACTGCATTGTCATCATAGATGTATTGATATCACCAGACTTAATTTTTTATTATTTTTGAAAACAAATTAATGTAAGAACAATAAATAGTTTTGTGTTCAAAATTAAGCATAAAAAACCAGAAGTTTTCATTGGTGCGATTTCCAAGATTTTAAAACAAATTTTTTTTTGAATCACTGTGATATAGAACATTACAAAGTTGTTCATGATTAGGTTTCAGTCATAGAGTATTCCAATACTCATCCCTCCACCAATGTACATTTCCTAGCACCAAGTGTCCCCAGGTTCCCTCCCATCACACAGCACGCCTCATTCGCCAGCCTACCCGTATCACAGGGGCTTTACTCTCTCTCTCTCTCTCTCTCTCTCTCTCTCTTCTCTCTTTCTCGTCCCTTTTGGGTTTTGTGGTTTGCAGTATTGATACTGAAAGGTTATCAAGAATATCCCTTTATCTACTTTTAACACTCAGATATTGTCCATCATAATAATTCCCTGCTATTATTATAATTCTGGCCTCTTCCCTATCTTATCTACGCTCTGCCTCACACACACTCGTAGCTGATTCCAACCATTTCTCAGACCTCTTAGCCCCTGTTTTCCCTAGCCATGGATATTAGTCTTCTAATATATTGCTTTCCAAAAAGTCTGGACTATTCCCACCAACAATGAAGGAAGGTACCTTTCTTACAACATCCACGCCAGAACTGGTTGATTCCTCATGTTCTTTTGGATGTGTGCGAGTCTCTGTGGTGTGAGATGATATCTCATTGTTTTGTTCTGCATCTCCCTGATGACTAATGATGAAGAGCATTTTTTTTTCATCGCCGTTCAAATTTTTTCTTTGAGAAAGTTTCTGTTCATTTCATCACCCAATTTTCTGATAGGGCTGGATTTTTTTTTGTAAAATTCAACCAGTGTCTTGTATATCTTTGATATTAAACTCTTATCAGAAGGGTATTGGGTGGATAACCTTTCCTGTTCTGTAGACTGTCTTTGTATCTTGACTACTGAGGTCCAGATAATTTCACTCGTGCATACTTCCAATCATTTAAAGAGGACATGTTGCCAGTTATTTTCAAGATTTTTCAGGAAATCGAAGAAATGGAAACACTCCCAAACAGTTTCTCTGAAGTACACACCATCTCTTGATCACTTGATCACTTGACATCCGGTTACTCATTGATTTGCTCCAGCAGGCACCAGTAATGTCTCCAGTCATCCCTCTTGTGTGCTAATGTAGTCCAATAGTGTCTTCTCTTTCTAGGAACACAAAGAGCCTCAAACCAAACATTCAGGGTCTTGACAAAGAAGTCTGATCATCTGGTAGGTGGGTGGCCACACGATCTTTTGACATCCTGTAGAATCCAGTCAGCAATGACTCTAGTCCAGCAGCCGTCTCCAAATCTCATTACATGTCCAGCCCATCTGATTTTTGATGACTTGGCAAACGAGACAGCATTCCTGATTCTCGATCATCCCTTCAAGTCAGAACTATGGGTTCTTTCTCTCATTTGAGTAAAGCATGATACTCCAAGCATAGCTCTTTCGATTCCTCTTTTGGAGACCTGAATAGCATTCTGATCCTGTTTTCGTAGGGCTCAGGTCTCTGAGGTGTATGTTAATGCAGGCAGAACAGTGGAATCAAAGAGATGTGCCAGGAGCCGGAGGTTCTTTGTCCACTTAGCTATTCCTTTGACCCTCTTGAAGGCGTTCCAAGCTGCTCTCTTCTTCCTGCGCAGCTCGGGTGCCAGGTCATTTGTCATGTTTACTTCTTGACCTAGGTACACATAACTGTTGCCTTCAGAGATGTTCATTCTGTTGAGAGCAAATGGAATGTCAGGAACGATTTCATTTTTCATACATTGCCCTCATGAGATTCAGCTGTAGTCCGACCTTTCCACACTCACGATCAAAGTCGGCCAGCATTTGTGCCGCTTGGCTAATATTTGATGTTACTAGAACGATGTCATCAGCAAAGCAGAGGTGGTGTAGTTTCCAACCATCTATCTTCACTCACTCCAGTCATCACATGATGTTCTTGAGTGTGGTACTTCAGTGCCACACACCACCCTGATACCAAATTCAGACAAAGATACCACAAAAAGAATTAAAGACAGATATCACTAATGAACACATATGCAAAGATCCTCAACAAAAATATAAGCAAATAGAATCCAATGACTCATCACAAAGATCATACAGCATGACCATCATCCTGGGAATGCAAGGATGGTTTTAACATTCATAAGTCAATTGACATAGTTCATCATATCAATAAAAGATAAAAACCATACAATCATATCAATAGATGCAGAGAAAGCATTTACAAGATCCAGCACCTGTTATGAAAACTCTCAGCAAAATGGGAATCGAAGGAACTTTCCTCAATATAGTCTACTACAAGCCCATGGAAAGCATTATTCTCAATGGAAAAGCACTAAATGTCTTCTCTCTAAGATCAAATACAAGACAAGAATGCCCACTCTTGTCACTTCTATTCAGTATAGTATTGAAAGTACTTGCCATAGAAGTTATGGAAGAAAAAGATATTAAGGGCATCCAGATATGAAAGGAAGACATCTAGCTCTACACTCTGCAGATAACATGATTCTATACTTAGAGAGCTTTAAAGCTCTACCAAAAAGCTCCTAGGAACAACAGATTTATATAGTAAAGTGGCATGCTACACAATCAATAACCAAAAGTCCATAACTCTTCTATGTGCAAATAATGATAGAGAAGAAAATGATATGAACAAAACAATCCCATTCACAGTCATGCCTCAGAAAATACTCTGCCTGCTACCCCAGTCTCTGGTGACCCAGGGGTCACACCAATAAGCCACCTCCTTCTGGTACTAGATAATTCGTTGGCCACCCTTCAAAACTCACTGCTGCTTCTCTCAGAAGGGAGCATAAAATGAGGTCCCCATAATGATGCCACCAGACTCCACACCAGACTGTTTTCACTTGGAGCACCCCAGAGGGGGGCAGGTGAGACCCCTCCCAACCCCAAGAGACCTGGCCCTGACAGCTGACCTCCACTACCCAAACACCACCACGCTGTGATAAGGTAGCAAGAAATATATTGTGGAGCAAGGAAAGCCTCTTAAACATGTGACACTGGCAAAACTGGACAGCTGCATGCAAAAAAAAAAAAAAAGGCTCAGACCTCTATCTAACACCATGCACAAAAGTCAGATCAAAATAGATTAAAATCCTCAACATGAAACCAGAATCCATAGAAGAAAAGGTAGGCAAAACTAAAAACTCTCCATAATATTGAACCTAATGTTATCTTCAAAAATGAAATGCCAATGACCAAGCAAATAGAAGCAAAGATAAACAAATGGGATTACCTTAAACTAAGAAGCTTGTGCACTTCAAAAGAAAGTGACCAAGATATTTTCAAGATTCTAAACTCTTTTCCACACACAAAAAATTTTTATTCAAAATCCAGCATCACATATTTATCATATCACCTAAGATCAAAATTTTTCTGCTTATTTGGGAGTGAAAAAGGGTCATGAGATCAAACCTCAAAGCACATTAGTCTTTTTAGTAACCTCCAATGATTGCTTAAGGCTCCTTAGAGTAAAATTCACAGCCACAGCTAGATTAAAACTAGGTCTATGCATCTCTCTGCAACTGGGGAATTAATTTTTATAGTAACCAATTACCTTGAACTGTGCTAAGCTAATAGTATTTTGCTAACTGGATATTGAAGACTGGACTCTATTCACATGCACTTGTTTTATGTAGACTGTATAAAAGTGTTAATAGGCTAACTTCATGTTAACACAACGGGGTGATGAACACAGCCATGAAATGTGTTGGATGAAACTTGTAGTAGAAATATTTAAAGGGACCAATTTTTGCAAGTACTTTGGAGACAAAAAATCCTCATGGTAATTTCTATAGTAAAGCTACTTTTATTACTTTTTTTCCTTATTAAGAACTCTTATTGGAGTGTCAGATGGTATTGCTTGTGATGCTGATGATTTGAGGATTGGGTGCAGTGGTGAAAGGAGCACTGGTTGTGTCCATCCTGAATGGGAGGAGAATAGATGAGATGCTTTCCTTTCTTTTCTCCCTCTACTCTACCATTTTCCTTTCATTGTCTTATTTATCTTATCTAGATACCAATCTCAGTTACTGTCTCATTCCCCTTTCTTTATAGAACCATGAAAGACTCGTTCTTTCATATTTCTGCCATATCCCACAATGGCATCACCAATAAGACCTTTAGCTTTCTCTTTAGGCTAAGCAGTAAAGAAATGGTGCTGTCATCCCATGGAGTTGTGCACTGACTAAATGAAATAGCCTATGCAATACATTTGGTTGAACATTTTCCTTGAAAACCCAGTAAATATCCATAATTGATCTTCTAGTCACCAATTTTCTTTCATTTTTTTTCTTGCTTCCTAGGATTTCACCATAATTTTTCTTTTGGTTTATGTTCACTGACCTTTATTGGATTCTTCAAGATTTCATTTTGAGTATGGCTTGATGAAACAAAATATGTATAGGTAAAGGCAAAGCATCATCAATCATGAATAATTAGATGATAAAAACAGAGAAATATTTACACTTAAATTAACAATAATTTTTAGCATCCTACAATTTACTGAATATAAAAACCTAGATTAAGCAGTAATTTATTACAAGTCTATGGTTAAGAGGAAAGTATCTTAGAAATTCAGGGAAAAATTAGGGCCAGAGCATTATTACTGCAGAAAGGGCACTTGCCTTGCATATGACCAATCTGTGTTCAATCCCTGGCATTCCATAGGGTCCTTTAATATCCTCCAGTAGTGATCTGATCCCTCAGCCAAAGGCCATGTGTAAGCCCTGAAAACTGTTGAGTATGTCCCAGCAACCACGCCGCCCCCCTCCCCCCAAAAAAAGGAGGAAAGGAGAAGAAATAATCCAAATAAAAATAAGAAACTGATACTTGCTTTTGAAGATTACATATAGGTGAAATTATATTATCAAATAAAAGTCATGTATAAATTTAAGGTTTTATTTTTAGAGAGACTGTCTTTGGGCTACACATGGGGAAACTCTGGGCTTACTCCTGTCTCTGTGTTCAGGGGATCACTTCTAGTCATAATTGGGGGATCTTATATGATACTGGTAATTGAACAAGGATTGGTTGCCTGCAAAGACAGCTCCTTAATTCCTGTATTATCTCTCTGGCCCCTAAATTATTTTTTACAATATTTTTTCAGCATACTGTCATTGATATCTAAAAGAAGAATTAAATGGGGGTGTTCTCAGCTAAAGTGATGAATTCAAAATCCAGAGTTGTGCCATCAACCACAGGGTGAAGTAAGAACTCTAATTCCTACTATTCCCAGGGTCATTTTATATTACACTTTCTGTGTTTTTCCAGTTTATACTTATACTTATTTCTAATTCTCTTTTACGCAACGATCCTTAGCTGAAGGGTGTAAATCCATATTTCAGACTTTTACATTTTAGTCATATTTTTCTGTTTTTTTTCTTTAACTGTCAAGCATTTAGGCAGTAAGTCAACAGATTCCTCACACAATGCCCTGTGTTTTTACAGCAATATTGGTAATATGAGACCAGAGTGATAGTACTCCAGGCACAGCACTTGCCATATATACAGCTGGCCCCAGTTCTGTTTCTGGTGCAACATATGTGAGCCCTAAGCTCAGAGACAGGGGTAAGACAAAAAAAAAAAAATTAAAAACCAAAATTGGCAATGAGGAAAATGCCAAAAATAAAATGCTTATTTTCAGTTGTATTTAAACTTTTTTTTAAATAGAGCTAGAGAGATCTTACAGTAGGTATGGTGCTTGTCTTGCATGTGACTGATCTGAGTTTGATCCCTGCCACCACATGATTCACTAATCACCACCAGGAGGGATCCCTGAGCACAGAGCCAAATGTAAGCCCTGAGCCGAAACAGGGTGAACCCTATGCCATAAAAGGGGGAAAAAAGAAATAAAAAAAGAAAAGAAATTAGAGAATGGATGAATTCAAAGGTTAAACTTTGCTAGTATTGAGGGATTGATAACTGAATGGGAAGTAAAACCAGGTGTTCACGGGCATATGGGTCGAAGATACAGATAGTCAGAGTTCGTGCCTTCCAATACAAACTTAAGAAACTCATATATGGAAAGCAATGGTCAAATTAGACTTAGAGAAGGAGTGATTTCCTTTGCCTTAGGAGTAAATTAGGAAAGTTTCTAGGAAAAATTTGATCCTGCAAATGAAGATATTTTGCACAAAGTATGGTAAAGGAATTTGGTGAATAAAATGAATCACTATAGTTTTAAAAAACAAGTAATGTATTTCCTAGATATTTCTGTTGCTTGAAATGTATTTCATAGATATTTCCAGTAATTGGTACACATATGCATACATATATGCATTCAACCAAATATATATATCTGTAGTGTGACACAAGCAAAATTAAAAATACGAAGTTGTAATTTTTCCCCCTAGGGATTATTTCTCCTCTGTAAAATGTTTCTGTTGCTTAGCAGTTTTTTGTCATTATATTTTTTTCTACACAGTGGAAGAATAGACATATCACTTCTCATCTTAGGCTACCTTGTCATTTTGAAAGCCACATAAATCAAGAATAGATACTGTGGTCAGATACATAATACAGCAGGTAAGGCCTTGCACACAGCTGGTGCAGGTTTGATCTTCAGACCCCATCTGGTCCATAGAACCCTACCAGGAGTCATCCTTGAACTCAGAATGAGAAGTAAGACACAAGCATAGATAGTTGTGAATATTTATATTTTGATATCTTAATTATAATTATTAATATCATATTCCATTTCATCAATACTCTCTTTATATAAACACTAAATATATTTGACTTTTGTATTTTCTGAGCCGGTTTAATTATGACAATGAAACTACTTTTCTGATTTTCTAAATAATAAATTCCTGTATTGCCATCACAAATGTTAAAACTTCTCAGTTATACCACTTCAGCATCAGTGACATTTTCCAATTTATATCATGTCTTAGTCTGGTTTATTAGGCAAAATCAGGATCACATATATATATACAATGGAAAATTGTGGTACTCTGAAAAGTTGATAGGAAAAAAATCATATAACGTTTAAATGTATAATATAGCTTAATGGAAAAATCCATGGTACAGTTCAAACCAAATGAAATAATGATGTAAGTGTGGGTGCTCCTTCAAACAGCATCTTAAGTAGATACTTATGCACTTCTGAGTTCACCCACAGCAACCATGTAGCCTCAGAGCTTGTTATGGAATTTCATATTCCTTTAATGGAAATGCCCCCTTGCTGTGCTTTCACTTTTCCAACTGTGGCAGTAATAGTTAGTAATCAAGTCTTAATGCAATAATCACAACTACAGGGAAATGCTAGCAGATGTAATGGGTTGCAGGGGGGAAAACTATTGGTGTTTTTCCAGACCTCATTTCATCAGTCTTTTCATTGCATGTTGAAAGAGTCAGGCTTATAAGTGAAAATAACCACCTTAAAAATGACTACGCAGACTTTATCACATGCTTAATCTTACTGATTTATTTTCTCATCTGACCACTCATAAAGATACAATAATCTCAAAATTTTATTGTGAATCTAAAAAAGCAGGATGCTATTTGCAAGAATTCAGAACTATTCCAATTTTAGAACTCTCATATATTTAATGGATTTAATGAATCAGCATCAATAAACATTTTATATCCATCATAACAATAATCTAACAATTTCTAAAATTATTATAAATTTTCTGGAGTTTTTATAAAAGTACTATTTGTAGCTTATTTTACCGCCGCTTCTCATTTTATAGCTACATAATTGATATCAATGAAGATACAAAGTCCTTTAATTTGGAAATGTAAAGTATACAGTTATATTGTAAAAATGAATGAATATCTTTTCACTGTTTGAATCAATAAAGTGGTCACTGTATGTTAACTTTCCCTGTATTCTTTATATACTATATATGAATGAAAAGGGTTCACAGGTATAATGCATTATTTTTAAATAGCATTATTTTCTCTTTTATAAGAACAAATACATAACATAAATTCCCATTCCCATGAATTCCTATTCAACAACATAAGGTACTAGGCAGTGATTATAGGGATTAGAACATATTCTCCTTAATCATATCTCTCTGTCCACTTCAGCTTCTCAGCTATAAGAAGTGATTAAGCTATTGGATGCTTTCTTGACCTATAAGATCTTTTCTCTTTGACTTTTATACATAGGCATAAATGAAAAGAATTTTGTTCAAAGTGTTGAATCCTATTTCAAAGTTCTCTGTGAAAGTTCTATAATTCTAAAAGTAGTAAGAATATTTTTAAATGAAAATTTACTAAATGAAAATCTACTTTTATTGTTAGTTCCTATGTAGCTTTTATCCCTAACCTAGATAATAGCTTACATACTTTTAGAATTTACACTTCATTAGTATTAGGAAAGTTTTGGGTACAGTTTGAAGTAAAGTTTTGGTAACATCATTAGATTATTAAAAGATCTTCATGCAGGATCAAATTATCACAGAATACACATAACTAACTCCAATTGCATTCTAATTTCTTAAGAATATATAAAACGTATGCACTAAAGAAATAAATCAAGATTGTACCTAGACTTTTTTTAATTGAATCACTGTGAGATACAGCTATAGACTTACAAACTTTCATAATTATATTTCAGTTATACAATGATTGAGCACACATCCTTTCACTAGTGCCTATTTTCCACCACCAATATTCCCAGTATCCTTCCTGCAACCCCCACTCCATCCCACCCCTGCCTCTGTGGGAAGCACATTCCCTCTTTCTCTCTCATTTTGGGTGTTATAGTTTGCAATACAGCCACTAAAACGTCATCAAGTTTGGTCCATATTCTACTTTCAGCACACATCTCCCATCCTGAGTGATTCTTCCAACCATCATTTACTTAGTGGTCCCTTCTCTATCAGAGCTGCATTTTGCCTAGCACATGAGGCTGGTTTCCAAGTTGTGGTAAGATCCTCCTTACCCTTATCACTACTGTCCTTAGGTGCTAGTCTTTTATTATGTTACATTATATTCCACAAATGACTGTAGACATTCTATGTCTGCCCCTCTCTTTCTGACTCATTTCACTTTACATGACACTCTCCGTATGCATCAACTTTCATGCAGATTTCATGATTTAATCTTTTGTTTTTGATGTGTGCTAATTTCTGTGGTGTAAGATGATATCTCATTGTGTTGATTTGCATCTCCCTGATGATGAGCAACACAGAGAGAGCATTTTTTTCATGTGCCTTTACAGCATTTGAGTTTCTTTTTTGAGGAAGTTTCTGTTCATTTTTTCTCCCCATTTTTTGATGGGGTTGGAGGTTTTTTTCTTGTAAAATTCTACTAGTGTCTTGTATATCCTGGATATTAAGCCCCTATCTGGTGGATATTGGGTTAATAATTTTTTCCATTCCATGAGCTCTTTCTATGTTTTAGTCACTGTTTCTTCTGAGCTGCAGATGCTTCTTAGTTTAATGTAATCCCATTTGTTTGTGTTTGTTTCTACTTGCTTAGTTAATGCTGTTTCATCCTTGAACATGTCTTTAGCTTCAATATCATGGAGCGTTCTGCCTACATTTCCCTCCATGTGACTTATGGATTCAGGTCTGATATTGAGGTCTTTGAGTCTGATTTTTAAAAATTTATTTATTTATTTATTTATTTATTTATTGAATCACTGTGGGAAAAGTTACAAAGCTTTCAGGTTTAAGTCTTGGTCATGTAAATATTAAACACATTTCCCTTTACCAATACTTATTTTTCACCACAGAGAACACCAATGAACCCCCCCTCTCAACCCTCCCAATGCCTGTGAGGCAGATGAATTCTAGTACACTCTATCTACTTTGTCTCGATTCATTGTTTCGACAAAAGATGCACCATTATTATTTAGAGTTTACACCCCCAAATCAGACATGCTGTTTTCTACAGCTGGTCACAAGAATAAAATGATGTCGTGCGGTTGCTGGCTGCGCGATTTTGGATTTCTGGTATTTTGCTTATTAAGCCTGGAAGTATTTCTGCTGAGAGTCAGGTAATTATGAGATTGGTTTCTGTGCTCTGGGGCCATGGCCGTGCCGGAGAGCCGTTCATAGGGGGCAACTGGTGACCTCGGTAGGGTGTGAAGGACGAGCCGGGAACGACCCCCCCCCCCTTCCCATGAGGTTTTAGTCACCCCATCACAACCAGCTCATACCTGGCTTTCCACAAAGCTCTGAAGTGGCTGCCATCTTTCTTTCCAGAGGGAAAAAGGCAGAAGGGAACAACAACCTCTCCCCTCCGGGCAGGCATGGTGGTGTGGATTAACGCATAGTCCGTTCACTTTTCTGCTGCAAACTGCCGGACTCTGCATTAAGTCCTTGTGCTTCTGGAGCCATGGCCGAGCTGGAGAGCCGCTCGTGGGGGGCAACTCGTGACCTCGGTAGGGCGTGAAGGACGAGCCGGGAACGCCCCCCTTCCCATGAGGTGTTAGTCGCCCCATCACAACCAGCTCATACCTGGATTTCCACAAAGCTCCGAAGTGGCTGCCATCTTTCTTTCCAGAGGGAAAAAGCGACTCTGATTTTTATGCTTGGTATTAGATGGAGGTCTGAGTTCATTTTTTTTGGATATAGTTGTCCAATTTTCTCAGTATTGCTTGTTCAAGAGGCTTTCCTTGCTCCATTGCACATTTCTTGTTATTATATCAAAGTTTGGGCTGGAGCGATAGCACAGTGGTAGGGCGTTTGCCTTGCACGCAGCCAACATGGCCTACCTGAGTTCGATTCCTCCGCCCCTCTCGGAGAGCCCGGCAAGCTACTGAGAGTATCTCGCCCGCATGGCAGAGCCTGACAAGCTACTTGTGATGTATCTGATATGCCAAACACAGTAACAACAAAGTCTCCAATGGAGACGTTACTGGGCCCGCTCAAGCAAATTGATGAACAACGGGAGGACAGTGACAGTGCATATCAAAGTTTAAGTGATCATATACTTGAGAGGCAGTGTCATAATATTCAACCTGTTCCATTGGTCTGCAGGTCTATTGCTATTCCAATACTATGCTGTAATAATTACTACAGCTCTGTAGTACTGTTTGAAATTGGGAAAGGTGATGCCACCCACCTTCTTTTCTCCAAGATTGCTTTAGCTATTCATAGGGGTTTATTGCTCCATATGAATTTCAGGATTGTTTTGTCTATTACTTTGAAAAATATCATGGGCATCCTTATAGGAACTTCATTGAATCTCTATAATGCTTTAGGGAGTATTGCCATTTTGATAATGTTAATCCTACCAATCCATGAGCAGGGGATGTGTTTCCATTTCCTAGTGTCTTCTTTTAAATAACATCCTCATGCCAAAATCCTATAGAGACACTGAAAAAAAAGAGAGAGAATTACAGGTTAATATCTCTGATGAATACAGTTGCAAAGATCCTCAACAAAATACTAACTAGAAAAAGAATTGAACAACTCATCAAAAAAAATCATACACCACCACCAAGTAAGATTCAGCCCAGGGATGCAAGGATGGTTTAACATTTGCAAGTTATTCAACATAATGCACCATATCAATTAAAGTAAAAATAAAAAAACATATGATCATATAAATAGATGCAGAGAAGGTATTTGACCAGATCCAGTACCCTTTTATGATAAAAAATAAAACCTCTTAGCAAAATGTGAGTCAAAGAATATTTTCTTTGACTTTCCTCAATATTGTTCTCAAACTTTCCTCAATATTGTCAAAGCCATCTACCACAAGCCCACAGCAAGCATTATTCTCAATAGGCCAAAACCAAAAGCCTTCCCTCTAAGATAGGGAGCAAGATAAGGTTTCCCACTCTCACCACTTCTATTCAATATAATACTGGAAGTACTTGCTATTGCAGTTAGGAAAGAAGAAGATATCAAGGACAACCAGATAGGAATGGAAGAAACCAAGCTCTCACTATTTGCAGGTGACTTGATACTATTCTTAGAGAACCCTAAAGCCTCTAGAAAGAAACTCCTAGAAATGATAGGTTTGTATAGCAAAGTGGCAGGTTACAAAATCAATACTCAAAAGTCCATGGATTTCCTATATACAAACAATGATATTAAAAACTTTGCTCTCAATAGTGCCTTAGAAAATCTTGTACTTAGACTTTTAACAAAGAAACTGTTCATTTTGAAAGACTGAGGATATAGAATCATCAGCCATTCTGTCTTATTGATTACCAAGGGTTCAGGGTTAATTGTCCCTTGAGTTTTTCAACTATCACTGAAGTTCTACATTACTTATCTTTAAATATCTGAACTTTTCAAGTAATTTATTCTCCCAGTATTTTTTTTCAAAATCCATTTTCAGGTGAATTTTTCTATACTTTAAAAGGAAATATACTTATTTTTGAGGATACATGAATAGGTGAAACTTTACTCTTATTGTTCTATACTTAAGCATAGAAGCAATGTGTAAAATGCAAGAGATGTAAATAACAGAGTACAATCAATAAATTTCAGTTTAACAAACTACAGTGTTATATAGCCCTAATATCAAGTAATTAATTTGATCAATGAAAAGTTGTTATAATATTTTAAGTGTTGTGAATTTTGCTTCAAAATAAACCAAATTATTGGTTCTTTATACTATTCATAATAAATAAATCAGTAGCATTGAAAAGTGCCAAAAGGGGTAAAATTCATTACTTCAAAATTTGTGAAAAACAAAATACCTGAGTGGGAATATATTTTCTATGGTGTTTTTCAAAATTGTTCATGTGTATATTAGAAATTATTTATAAAATACTGACAGTGGTAAATATGCAAACATAAAAATACTGTGTGCAAAAAGGAAAACAAAGGATCCTAGCAAAATGTTTGCTGGGACTGGAGCAATAGTATAGTGAGTAGGGTGCTTGCTTGGCACACACCCGACTTAGATTCAATTCACAATACTCTCTCTGGTCTCTGAGGCCCACCAAGAGTGATCCTCGAGTTCCCAGCTAGGAGAAAACTCTGAACACTACGGAGTGTGACTCTAAAAAAAACACTGTAGCACTGTAGCACTGTCCTCCCTCTGTTCCTTGATTTGCTTGAGCAGGCACCAGTAACATCTCCATTGTGAGACATGTTGTTACTGTTTTTTTGGCATATTGAATACATCACAGGTAGCTTGCCAGGCTCTGCTTGTGTGGGCAGAATACTCTCAATAGCTTGCCAGGCTCTCTGAGAGGGACTGAGGAATTGAACCCAGGTCAGTCGTGTGCAAGGCACGTAGTTCTAGGGATCAAACAGAGGTCTGTGTTGGGTGAGTGCAAGATAACTCCTGTGCTCTCTCCCAGCTCTCAGACTCACAATGTTACTGGACCCGCTCAAGCAAATCAATGAACAAAAGGAGGACAGTGACAGTCACAGTAAGAAAATATAAGAATTAAGGCCTCTACAACATAAAATAGGTCTAGGAGTTTAGGAGTGTGGAGTACAACATCAGATAGGAATCTTAGTTATTAACGTAATAGAGTAAAAAAGAAATAGGATTTGATAAATTAAGAAGTCTGGCTTTGAGTTTAGCTTTCCCCAAGTATTATTTGTTTGTGTTTGTTTGTTTTGAAATTTATTTTTTATTCAGTTACTGTGAGATACACAGTTACAAAGTGTTCATTATGGGGTTTCAGTCACACAGTGTTCCAACACCCATCCCTCCACCATCCACCAGTGTACATTTCCCACCACCTAGTTTTTCTCCTGCCACTGCCCCCCTCTCCCCAACCTGAGAGGCTATTATGTTCCTTTATCCACTTTCAGCACACAGTTCTCATACAGAGTGATGATTTCCAACTATATTTATCATAGTGGTCCCTTCTCTATCCTTACCGCCTTTTCCCCAAGCAGACTTCCAGCCATAGACCAATCCTCTTCGTCTTTGTTTCTGCTGTCCCCTAGTATTATTTGGACAAGTTACTTAACCAGCTTAAACTATATCTCTTCATTCACCTATATAGGGGGATAACAGAGGGACATCCCTCATGTGTTTGTGAGATTAAATGAAATAATAAGTTAAATGAAGTAAAATAATTAATGAGACCCAGAACCTAACCAAAGCATTAGTGGATAGTGTAGCAGTGAAAACTTCTGGGAGAAATTGCTAGTTACTCTATACCACACTTAGATTTGTGAATTTATCTTTAAAATTCTAGAAAGTGCTTGGTTATAAAATATTTCAGTTCTGTATCATGAGAAACTTGGCCTTGACAATTTAATCAGCATTAATGTGGAAATTCTTGGAGTTTAGAAATTATTGTGCTAAAGTTTCTAGTTTTGGCATAGAATTTTTATTTAAGAGACTTAATCAGCTTAACTTTTATTTCTTTAGAACAACTGCATCGTAATGTAAGCTAGTACATTCAAATATAGCTCCCCAACAGGGTGAAATACTGGCTACTGGCTTCTATGGTAGTATCATTTATACTGCTTCATAAAATTTTTCTCCAAGAAATTCAGAGCTAAGACAATAGCTTATTCTAGCCACCATGATGAAAAAGCATAGTAACTTGCAGAATATATTCATAAGAATGTTTAGAAAGTGCATTGTACTATTATTTCAATAAGTGGAACTTTAAATCTTAGTTAACTTCTACAGCAAGAAACAGCAGCATGCTGGGATAAAGTCTAATTGTTTTGTCAGAAATTTTATTGTAAATACAGTGATTATTAAAACTTAAATAGGAGGCCGGGGTGATAGTGTGTTTTTCTTGCACAGGGCCAGGACTGGGCTCCATCCTTGTTGTACCATATGGTCCTCCAAACAAGGAGTGGTCCCTGAGTGCAGAAACAGGAATAATCGATAAGCACTACTGGGTGTGGCCACCAAACTAAAATAAATAATTAAAAGTCAAAAGGCCCTCCCGTTGATCGTCGATTTGCTCGAGCGGGCCCAGTAACGTCTCCATTGGAGACTTTGTTGTTACTGTGTCTGGCATATCGAATACTCTCAGTAGCTTGCCAGGCTCTCCGAGAGGGGTGGAGGAATCGAACTCGGGTCGGCCATGTTGGCCGCTTGTAAGGCGAACGCCCTACCCGCTGTGCTATCGCTCCAGAATTAAAAATCAAAAACAAAAATAAAATAAATAGGTGATCCTATTTATTTATTGAATCTATTACTATTCAATAGATTATTTTAAACAGGCAAAATGAATTAAGTTTGAAGAATTTGACTATTTTATTAACGATGCTCTTGATTATTTCTGTAGTTGAATTGTTATGTAGTGTTCCTAGATCTTCTTTCAGTGTCTTCCTACTAGTTATTTAAAATCAGCCCTGTTAGAAATCTTGGAAGTTTTATAAGCTGACAAATATTACAAGTCAACATTTTTGTTTTGTTTGCTTCTGTTTGATTGTTTCCTTGTTGTTACTGCAGTAGCATTCCACCGAACGTCTTAAAGCGTCGGTCAAAAGAAAATAATTATTAATTTTGGGCCTAAAAATCCCAACTACCTTTTGAAAAGTCAACCTGAAAAATTGACAAGAGGAAAAATAAGGCAAAGCGCAAATAATTTAGACTTTTATTTCACTGAAGCTTCTTAGGAAATTAAAACAGACATAGAAAATGGTGAAGTCCTGTGCTGGAGGTCAAACTGAGAATACACTGGGCATCAACATTTGTTTTAAACAGTTTTAAATACTTTTTTCTGTTTGGGGGGCCATTATAGACGGAGCTCAGTGCTTACTCCTGGCTCTGTGATCAGGGAGCACTCCTTGTGGGACTAGGGGAAGCCAGAGATTGAACCTAGTTTGACTGAACACTCCTGTGAGACTTAGGGAAGCCAGAGATTGAACCCAGTTCGGCTGTATGTAAGGTAACTTCCTTACCCACTGTACTATCACACCAGCACCAAAAGATCTTCTTGCATCAATGTCACAGAGGTATATTTTGTTGTCCTCCAAAATCTGTTTCTAAACATATTAAAAACTACTGGGGGGAGAGAGGGATACTGGGACCCGTGGTGGTAGAAAATGGGCACTGGTGGAGGGATGGGTACTTGGTCATTGTATAACTGAAACCCAAGCACAAAAATTTATAAGTCCATAACTGTACCTCATGGTGTTTCACTAATTAAAAAAAAATTCCAAAAAACTACTGGGTCAGAGCAATAGTACAGTGGGTGTAGCCAACCCTAGTTTAATCCCTGGCATCCCATATGATCTTTTTGAGCCCCACCAGAACAATCCTTGAGCAAAGGGCAGGAGTTAGCCCTGAGTACCACCAAGTATGACCCAAGAACAAACAAAATATATTAAAAACTGCAATTAATGATCCCATTTAAGAAAGAATGTGAATTTTATTGATGGCTAATTTAGAGGTTTTATGTAATTAAAAGAAATATTAATTTTCAAAAAAATTGAAAGCGAAAAATAAAAACTGAAGATCTTTTTCCAATAAAATTCATTTTTAGTAAATACAATTATTAAATGAAGCCCCCAAATTTCTCATATAGGAAACTTTTCAGAAACGTTACTTCTCTACTCATTGAAAATAACTGTTGTCATTAAATTATTCCCCAAGGACATTTGATTTATAAAGCTTGCTTCTTGATTTCCTTCATGGGTTCAAGGGATGGTGATAATAGTAAATTTTGTGAAATGAAAAGTTGTTTGAGTACCATCACGTTAGATAAATCTGCTGCAGAATAGAACATGACTTAGAGAGCCAATGCTATTCCACAGAGACAGAAGGGCTTAGTCACAAGTTAGTGCTTGTCAGAATTCTTGAACCCAGGGTTGAATTGTTATTTTTCTTTATAAAGGAGAAAAAGAGACTTCATGACAGTGATAAATCATAAAAATTAGGATAAAGTGAATGAATTCTTCCATTGTAATGTAAGGAATGGCTCACAACATTGACTTTTAAGTGGCTATATATCAAGGCAAGTCATTCTTAGACAACTGCAAGGCAAATGTGAATATTTCTGTGGTCACTTGTGAACGTGCAAGGAAATGTGATCTGAAAGTTGGCCAGCAGAATCTAAGTGAAGTCCTGTGAATCTGTCACTCTTTGAACTGCTTTGCATATGATGACAATCAGTGGCAGTTATAAATAAAGAGCATTATTGTTATCCTGTCTTGCAAGAATTTTTTTTTTTTTTGGAGCATCAGATTCTGCCACACCCAGCTGTCCTCAGGGCTTACTCCTGCTTCTGTTATCATCGATCACTTCTGACAAATCCAGGGACCATATGTGGTGCTGGGGATTGAACCCGAGTCAGCCACGTGAAAGACAGGTCTCTTACCTGCTGTAGTATCTTTTCAGCCATAACAAGAGTTTTTTTCCTTAGTGAGGACTTTACTGTAATATTAAAGACCCATGATAGATTATATATTTTTTAATAAAATTAGTGATTTCTCCGCAACAAAATATGAATACATTTTTTGAAAGATGCTGGAGTATCTATCTACTATTTCATAGCAAATCTTCCATAGCACAATGTAATTGGTTCCTGAGTATCTTTTTTAGTGATTACCTGAATACTATCACAAAACTGCAGAGAAAATAAAAGCACATTGCAGTTTGAATCCATGTACCTAAATTGATCTAGGATGAGTTCTAAGCTTTCAAGTCTGTGCATTCAGTTGCTGATTTTGAAGTTGAAATGTCTGGATAATCACAATTCATTTTTCATACTCACGACCATATGTGTCTATGTTCTGTAGTGATTTTCTGGTATCACCTTTTATCATCTCATCAAGGTCCAGAGACATTTACTATCTTTGGAGTTTGGGAGTGTTCCTTTCTTCATAGTTAATTCAATATCAGGGAATTCTTATCTCTGTCTTATAGCGTGGTTCTCTTAATATTTTTATTTAGTTTGCTTTTATTCACCTCCATCATACAAATAGACTCATAAAACAGAAGTCCTCATTCAAGGAGAGATGTTAGTTTCTTTCATCTGAACATGGCAAGTACCCAGATGCTTAAACATATGCAGCAGACTAAGAGTAATTCAGAAATAGCATCAGTGTAAGGAGGAAAAACCTTCTTTTTTAAAAAATGAGAGTCTTCCTAAAGGTATTTTTGCTTCCGTTCTTGGCATATTATTAATTAAAAATATTGCAGGGGTTATTTTAGTTCTAGTCTCCATACTTAATGTGATATAGCACTGTGTCTTAGGCCATCTGTTTTAACATCTTTTGATACATTATTCTTTGCTGCTTTTAGCAAGATGACTCTTTCAAACAGCAGCTCATGAAACTTGATACTTTCTTCCTTATTATATCTCTTCTTTTCCTTTTCAAACTCTTCTTGATATCCCAGAGCTAACTTTATATTCGACTCTTCACCATGTATTTGAGATGAAATAGGAGACAGTAACATGGAGACCATAACATTGTAAAAGACTTGAGTATTATTATACTTACTACAAATTTTGTTTAGTTGAAATTTTGAACTTAGAATTTTTTTTTAAAAAAAGACTTGCAGAACCTGCTAAGGGGAAGCATCAATAATTTGCTCCAAGTTCTAAGAGTTTCTGATTGATTTGTTCTCTCAGCTAGGTTTCTTCAAACCCCTGAACTCTCTTAAGCCTACACAGCCTTCAATTGCATTGCTATGTGATATGACATTGAAGTAATTTTCTTCTTGCTAAACTTTTATGCCATTCTGTCCTTATTATTAACTCAGTGGGCTAAAAATTTGATAACTTTAAATAACCCCTTAGTTGTCATAGTAACTGATATTAATGCTAAATATAAAGCCATCTCCTGGGTTTCCCATTTAAATCATTGTTGATTTTCACATTTTTTCAAGAACTCTATGAACTGACCATAGGACTTTGGACAAAAGGGGCCTTAAGATGTTAGGTTTCAGGAGTTGATTCATTACTGTTCATTTCAGCCCCCAAATTATGATTTATTCAGATCGACTCAGATCCTTCAGAGCAAGGTTTAGAGAATCCCTAGAAGGATGCACATGTAAATGTTAGAGAGGTTATAAAAGTGAAGTGCCAGTTTTTAAAAGGGTGATATTGACTGTCTATACTTTCTATTGTTTTCTCTTACTTCTTACTTAGCAATGATTTTTATAAAGTTTCCAACTGTCATTAAAATTCCCCTTGGAGCACTGAGAAGGAAAAAGAACAATCATTAGAAACCTTTAAAGGAATATTCCTACACACATCTTGTTATCTGCTCTGTTGTAAGTGATCTTTATTCCTCCTATCTGAGAGCAGTAAAAATATCACCAGCTTAAAACCTGACTGTGCTCTCCTATGTCTCTAGTCTCATTCTGTTCCCAAAATTTGTGCACTGTATGGAACAGACAAAATTTAAATATAGTTCTAAGCAGTATCAATATAAAGCTGATCTTCTCTCTCTTAAATTCTACATAATCTCAGATTCTAAATTATGTTGTATTAATTTTGATGAATCCATTGCTCTTGTGTGAACTATTTAAAAATTCATTCATAATAAGGAATTCAGCTTCACATAAAGCATTACTTTTTGGCCATGCTATTTTTTTTCCCCACTAATTCACTATTTCTTCACCTAGCACCAGTTCAACACTAATTGAATTTTTCTTCCCTTCATCTGTGGAGATGCAGTTATTTTCAATCTCAGCTCCCACTTCCAAACTCCAGAAGAAAGAATGCTCCTTTATCTGTAGCAGGGTATCTGTTGAATATGCATGAAGCATCCAAATGTTGGACAGTCTTGTCAGTCTGATACAGTTATTTCGTGTTAGCACCGAGTCTTCTCCATTCCCCACATTTCTGGAACAAGCCTACTTTTTTTTTTTCTGAATCTGCAGTATCTTATTCAGCTTCTGGCTTCCTCTCTCTTCTCTCACAATCCTTTGTTTTCAAAATTAATTTTCCTATAATGTCACACCCTTATTTCCTAAGACTTTAAGACACATTTTATTTTCAAAATTCCTATTCTATAGACATCCCCATGCAACTTCAAGTCCACAATCTTTCAACGGGTATTTGTGACCAGTGACATATATTCAACTTCACTGTGTATACTTTCTTAAGATTGATATACTTGGCATATGGTTGGTGATATATAAATTTACTTCTCTTAACCAAAGAAGTGACTTTGGTTTGGAAAATAGATTATTTTGCAACTCGAGTGTCTTCTAACTTTTCTGTTAATAGAACTAAGAATGGATGTAATTAATTAACAATTGACAGGTTATTGAAAATACTTTTTACTGAGATTAGCATGCTACTATATAGAAGTCTTCCCCAAACCAAACAAACTGCATGTATCTTATTTATATTATGAGCAAGTTTCTCAGTTTTGTTAACTAGAAAAATGAAGAAAATATGATGATGAATTTCCATTTTATTCTAGAATGTCTGTTTGTGTGAATTATTTATGGGAAAATCAATCTGATTATAATGCATTTCCAATAAACATGTTTTTAAAGTACTAATCTGCATGATTTATGTTCATTATGTATTATTATTCTAGTGATGACAAATTTCCAATCTCAGCCTCAATGTATATACTCATTTTTTCTAACAGGTAATATGAAAATTGAACCATAAATGACTTTAAATTATATAAAATATTACTCATATTTTATGGAGAAGAATGTTATAAAATTAATTTAAGGAAATAATTTTCTTAGTAATTTTAGGACATAATCACAATCTTTCCTTCCAAGTGTCACCAGATTTTAGCAGTCTCATTTACATATTCAATGTCTATCACTTCTTATGACATTAACTTAAAGTAAAAATGATAAAGCTTGGTTTGGGGCATGGTGAATAAACTGGTAACTAGATTAAGATATAATTGATGTTCAAAAATTCATGAAAAAATATATAAAATAGTTTGCTGCAGGTTGACTTTAGGTTGACCTTATGACCTTGCAACCACTCACTACTTTCAGACTAGCCGAAATGGGTGATGGAGCGATAGAACAGTGAGTAAGACATTTGCTTGCACACAGCCAATATGGCCGACCTGAGTTTGATTCCTCCACCCCTCTCGGAGAGCCCGGAAAGCTACCGAGAGTATCTTGCCCGCACGGCAGAGCCTGGCAAGCTCCCTGTGACGTATTTGATATGCCAAACACAGTAACAACAAAGTCTCATGATGGAGACGTTATTGGACCCGGTAGAGAAAATCGATTAAACAACGGGAGGACAGTGACAGTGACAGATATATAAAATAAAAATTAAATACTTAATAAAATAAATACCCAAGATTTGTGAAATTTATGGGAACTGGAGATGGGCATCAGGTGCTCTCATTTTAGAAAGTGGAAGGAAAATTGGAAGAATTAGGACATTTTTATTTTATGTAAAAACTGAAGGATAAGAATAACACAAATTGGTATTTGAGCTCAATCAGCATGTAAAACTACTTGCATTGAGTAATACTTTGATCTTATTTGCCAGGTATATACATTCTCAGAAAAAAAAGAATAGTGGCCTGAAAACTTGATTTATGTTAAGAATAGGCTGTCAAAACCAAGTTTCTAATAATAAGACATTGCAAAATACGTGAGACCAAAATAAAGGACATGCAATTGTTAGACCTAATTGCTATTTTCAAGTAACAAAGGAAAAGATGAAATACCCACTTTCAGTGAAATCTCATCCTGCGAAAATTAGAAAGTCCAAAAGAAGTGAGAGAATTATAAAACAGAAGAGGGCATTGAAAATTTTCCTGAAGGTAAAGTACTGTAACTACATTTTGAAAAGTTCCTATAGTCAAGCAGAGGCCATATGAACAAAAGCAATTTCAACAACCTGGACATATGTACTTGCAAAAAATACAAATTTGTTCTTGTTATCCCAATAGTCAAACATTTCTGTTGTATTACACTACACACAATCAAATGATTTGGCCTTGTCGACTGCTTTTTCTTTATCTTCCTGGCCTCTTTTTTAATAAATTAAACTGCAGTCAAACCTGTGCTTTTAATAATTGTCATAGAATGAGATTTCACTGAAAATTGTATTTCAGTTTCATCTTTTCCCTTGTTACTTGAAAATAGCAATTAGGTCTAACAATTGAATGTCCTTTATGTTGGCCTCATGTATTTTGCAATATTATTAGAAACTTGGTTTTGGCAGTCTTTACATAATAGAAATCAAGTTATCAGGTCACTATTCTTTTTTTTTTTTTGAGAATATATATGTCTGGCAAATAAGATCAAAGTATTACTGAAAGCCAGTAGTTTGCATACTGATTGAGCCCAGATACCAGTTTGTGTTATCTTGTCCTTCAGTTTTTACATAAAATAAAAATGTTCTAATTCTTCTAATTCTCTTTTCATTTTAGGTTTAGATTTATAGCGAACTCTTCTCAATCTATAATATCTCTAATGCTTTAGATATTTTGTCATCTTATTAACTTGCTTATTTTATTGTTTTCATTTTAGAATGTTTGAGTAATTTAAAAATTTCGAATTGTCAAGTTGAAGAATTCAGCATATTGAAAAAATAACAATATTTAAGTTAAACTTTCCTCCCCACTACATATGAGCTAGGGAAGATATGAACCTATAATAAGTTACTCCATCTTTATAAATCCTTCATTTGTATAACTGCAAATTCAATTTAATCCTCACACATTCATAGTGTTGAGGTATTTATTTTTTCATATTTAGATTTTTTAAAAATTTTTATTAGTGAAAAACCATGAGATACAGTTGTAAACTTACAAATTTTTGTGCTTAGATTACAGTTATACAATGACCCTTCCCTCCACCAGTGCCCATTCTCTACCACCACAGATCCCAGTATCCCTCCCACCCCCCATCTCCCCATCCCACTCTGCATCTGTGGCAGGGCATTCCCTTTTGTTCTCTCTCTCCTTTCGGGTGCTGTGGTTTGCAAGAGAGGCATTGAGTGGCAATCCTGTTCGGTCTATAGTCTACTTTCAGCATGCTTCTCCCATCCTGGGAGGATCCTCCCAACACCCTTTATTTGGTGCTCCCTTCTCTATCTGAGCTCCCTTTTCCCCTAGCATGTGTGGCTGGCCTCCAAGCCATGGAGCAAAATTCCTGGTACTAATCTCAGCCACTCTTGGATGTTAGTCTCTTATTTTATTGCTTTATGTTCCCCAGATGAAAGCAATCTTTCTATGTCTGTCTCTCTTTTTCTGACTCATTTCACTTAGCATGATACTTTCCATCTAGTACCATTGGTATGTAAATTTCATGACTTCATCTTTTCTAACAGCTTCATAGTACTCCATTGTGTTGATGTACCAAAGTTTCTTTAGCTAGTCATCTGTTCTCAGGCACTCAGGTTTTTTCCAGATTCTGGCTATTGTAAACAGTGCTGCAATGAACAAACAAGTGCAGATGTCACTTCGACTATACTTTTTTGTCTCTCTGGGATATATTCCCAGGTGTGGTATTGCTGGGTCAAATGGGAACTCAATTTCTAATTTTTGGAGAATCGTCCATACTGTTTTCCAAAAGGGCTGAACTAGTCGGCATTCCCACCAGCAGTGAAGGAGGGTCCCTTACTCACCACATCTGTGCCAGCACTTGTTGCTTTTGTTCTTTTGGATGTGGGCCAATCTCTCTGGCATGAGATGATATCTCACTGTTGTTTTGATCTGCATCTCGCTGATGATTAGTGATGTAGAGAATTTTATCATGTGCCTTTTAGCCATTCAAATTTTATCCTTGAGGAAGTTTCTGTTTATTTTGTTGCCTCCATTTTTTGATGGGGTTGTATGTTTTCTTCTCGTGGAGTTCAACCAGTACTTTGTATATCCGTGATATCAACCCCTTGTTGGATGTGTATTTGGTGAATATCTTTTCCCATTCTGTGGACTGTCTTTGTATTTTGGTCACTGTTTCTTTTGAAGTGCGGAAGCTTCTTAGTTTAAGATAATCCCATTTGTCTATATCTCTGTTTTCACTTGCTTGGCCAGTGGTGTGACATCTTTGAAGATACCATTACCTTCAATGCCATGGAGGATTTTGCCAACTTTGTCTTCAATGTACCTTATGGATTCTGGTCTGATGTTGAGGTCTTTAATCCATTTTGATCTTACTTTTGTACATGGTGTTAGGCAGAGATCTGAGCCCACTTGTTTTGCATGTAGCTGTCCAGTTTTGCCAGCACAATTTGATAAAGAAGCTTTCCTTACTCCATTTCACATTTCTTGCTCCCTTATCAACGATTAGATAATCATATGTTTGGGGGGAGATGTCCGTATATTCAACCCTGTTCCATTGGTCTACAGCTCTGCCTTTGTTCCAGTACCATGCTGTTTTAATTATTACTGCTTTCTACTAGAGTTTGAAGTTAAGGAGGTTTATTCCTCCTATTTTCTTTTCCCCAAGAATTGATTTAGCTACTCGTGGGGGTTTATTGTTTCATATGAATTTCAGGAGTGTTTGCTCCATTTCTTTGAAGAATGTCATGGATATCCTTATAGGGTCACATTGAATTTGTACAATGTTTTGTGAAGTATTGCCATTTGGACAATGTTAATTCTCCTCATCCATTAGCAGGGGATATTTTTCCATTTCCTCGTGTCCTCTTTTATTTCCTGAAGTAGCGTTTTGTAGTTTTCTTTATACAGGTCCTTTGCTTCAAGCATTTCTCAAGAAGGAAGAAAGGGCCCACATAAACAACTTGACTTTACAACTCAAGATCTTAAAAAAGGATCAACAAAAGGAGTCAAAAGTAGGCAGAAGGAAAGAGATAATGAAACTTAGAGCAGAAATCAATGACATGGAAGCAAAAAAAAAAATAAAAAATCCGAAAGACCAATGAAATCAACAGCTGATTCTTCGAGAAAATAAATAAGATAGATAAACCACTAACAAGACTCACAAAGAAAGAGAGAGAGAGGACCATAATAAACCAAATCAGAAATGATAAGGGGATATCACAACAGAAACCAAAGAAATTCAAAAGATCATCAGAGAATACTTTGAAAGTCTGTATGCTATAAAACAAGAGAACCTAGAAGAAATGGATAAATTCCTGGATTCCTATAATCTCCCAAGGCTGAATCAAGAAGATCCTGAGTACCTGAATTGACCTATTAACATCAAGGAAATTGATGGAACTGTAATAAAAATCTTCCCCAAAAATAAAAGCCCAGGACCAGATGGATTCACTAGCAAATTTTTCCAAACATTTAAAGAGGACCTATTGCCAGGTCTTCTCAAGCTTTTTAATGAAATTGAAGAAACAGAAACTCTCCCAAACAGTTTCTGTGAAGCCCATATCTCTCTAATACTAAAAGAAAACAAAGGCACTACAAGAAAAGAAAACTACAGGCCTATATCCCTGATGAACGCCAATGCGAAAATTCTCAACAAAATACTAGCAAATAGAATTTAACAACTCATTAAAAAGATCATACACCATGACCAAGTGGGATTCATCCTGGGGATGCAAGGATGGTTTAACATTCAGAAATCAATCAACATAATTCATCATATCAACAAAAGAAAAGATAAAAACCATAGGATCATATCAATAGATGCAGAGAAAGCATTTGACAAGATCCAGCACCCATTTATGATGAAAACCCTCACCAAATTGGGGATAAAGGGGACTTTCCTCAACATAGTTAAAGCCATTTACCACAACCCTACAGCAAGCATCATCCTCAATAGGGAATAAATGAGAGCCTTTCCTCTAAGATCAGGGACGAGACAAGGATGCCCACTCTCTCCACTGCTGTTCAATATAGTACTGGAAGTACTTGCAATAGCGATTAGGCAAGAAAGAGATATTAAGGGCATTCAGGTAGAAAAGGAAGAAATCAAGCTCTCACTATTCGCAGATGATATGATACTATACTTAGAGAACCCTAAAACCTCTATCAAGAAAGTCCTAGAAACAATAGACTTGTATAGTAAAGTTGCAGGCTATAAAAGCAATACCCAAAAGTGCATGGCTTTCCTATACTCAAATAGTGAGAGAGAAGAAAGTGACATAAAAAAAAAATCCCATTCACAATTGTGCCCCAGAAAATCAAGTACCTAGGAATCAGCTTAACTAAGGAAGTGTTGAAGTATTTAAATAAAGCAATATATCTATGCACCAGCTATATGAGAAAATCATACTGTCAAATAAGCATTGATTCTTAAAAACTCATTTGACATGAATTAACAATGTCCAAAGGTTATATACAGATTGTCAGAGCATATTGGAAGATAATTCACTTACTATTAATTAGAGGAATACCAATCAAAACCACAAAGAAATGTATCATTTATATTCATTAGGATGGATACTCTTTTTAAAAAATAAAATAAAATTATAAGAATTAGCTTTACTATAGTGAAATTTGCATCCTAATACATAGTTGGCAATAATATTAAATGATGCACCAAAATGAAAATAATATATAGATTTCTAAAGCAATAGATTAAGAATACAATTACTATGATGCCCAGCACCTCTGGATATATATTGAAAGTTCAGTCTATAATGGATATTTGTACACTAATATTCATATCATTACTCAATATTATTATTTACAACAATCAGTAGGTGGAAGAACCCGTGTCTTATTCATAGATTAATGAATGATCAAAGTGCAATCTATATATGCAGTGGAATATTATTTTATCTCTGAAAAAATTAAAATGATTTTCTCTATTACAGTATGAATAAAATGAGGATTATGTACAACTAATCAAATTATGTCCATCAAAAAATGTTAAATACTATTATTCCACTTATATGCAAAATTTCAGCATTTTGCCAGACATGTAAGCTAAGCATTTTGTGTTCATCTGTCGAATTAAGTTATGCATAATCAAAGGATTTTTTTTAACTTCACAGGACTCTACAGAGCTGAAAATTATCTTTGAAAATTATTTGATAGTAAACAGGTTTTCATGTCAAAGTAGGGTAAGATTCATACAAACCCACATTTACAAATGCGTGTACACACAGAAATGCATGCTTTCTTGTGTCTTGTGTAGACATTCAAAAAAAAATTTAGGTATTGTGGTTTATGGTCTGGAGTGATAGCACAGCAGTAAGCTGTTTGCCTTTCATGCAGCCAGCCAGTTCAAGCCTGGTTGGATTCCTCTGCCCCTCTCGGAGAGTCTGGGAAGCTACCAAGAGTATCTCGCCCGCACAGCAAAGCCTGGCAAGCTACCCATGTTTTCTATATGCCAAACACAGTAATAAGAAGTCTCACAATGTAGATGTTACTGGGCCTGTTCAAGCAAATTGATGACAATGGGAGGACAGTGCTACAGTGCTATGCAAAATTTAGAGTATTCTGATTCATAGAATACACATTAGACTGATACTTGACAGGGACAAGAAGGGAAAAACAGAGTTGTGCATGATGGGTATAAGAGCTTCAGTTTCACATGATGACATAATTTTGAAGATACATTGTACAATTTGCAAGGGCGATTAGAGGCCACCCTAAAAGCCTCTATCCCTCTCAGAGAGCCCGGCAAGCTACCGAGAGTATCCCACCCGTATGGCAGAGCCTGGCAAGCTATCCGTGGTGTATTTGATATGCCAAAAACAGTAAATGAATGGCTCTCATTCCCCTGACACTGAAAAAGCCCCCAATATGGCAGCATAAGAAGAAGGAGTAGGAGAGGCTGATAAAATCTCAGGGTGGAACTAGGCTGCCAAAACTAAGAAGGACTGAAATGACTGTCTATACTTTCAATGCACATATGCTGGCATCGGATGCCTCCATCGAGGACCTGATGGTGCAACCATGAAAGATCAAGTATGATATCATTGATCTGATCCTGACGAGAAGGCATCAGTCACATCACTCTGTTTTCAACACTAGAGAAGAATTGTTCCTCGGAACATGCAACAAAAGAAGTATCAGTGGTGTAGTCCTTGTCAACATGAACTCGGCCATGAGCATTGATTCATTCAAATGCCTAACAACCCAAATCGGACGATTATGCTTTAATAGATGTGGCTCACTGCCAGCAGTTTCTATCTTCCGTATCTTTGCATCAACATCCAATTATGATTAAGAAGAAATTGAGAAGTTCTACATGGAGCTGGAGAATTTCTATAAAGAAGACCACACCTTCTACAAGATTATTGTCAGTGATTTTAATGCCAACATGGGACCGAGAAGATCAGCCGAAGAAATCCACATCAGGACCCATGGCCTAGAATGGAACAAACAGGATGAGAGACTGCCTGAGTTCATCATATCAACCAAGACCATCCATGGTAACTCACAATTCCAGAAGGCCGAATCAAAACATTGGACATGGGAGTCTTCCAGTGGACGGTTCCACAACGAAACTGACCACATCATATTCAATCGACAGTTTTGCCTGACCGATGTTGCTGTTGTCCCAAAATTCCAAATGTAATCAGACCACTGTCTCCTTCATGCAAAATTATACTTCATAGAGCGGGGAGAAAGGGCTGCAGAATTTAAGAAAAGAACTCCCAGAACGACCACCAACTGGCAGCTCTTTGGCACTATTGCAGCAATATGGGAAGATGCCATTGTTGACGACATTGATGAAGATTATGGTCGATTGGTTCAGCACCCCCATGACTGTGCGAGGAATGCCAAGGGAGAGAAAGCTACAAAAAGATGCATGTCTTCAGAAACTTTTCACCAATGTGTCTGGGCGCGAGCCTCAGGCAACCACAAACTAACACCCAAGCTTGCAAAGCAGTGCAGAGAAGCAATAAAGGAAGACCTCAAAGAGAGAAGAGCAGCAGAGCTGGCTGATGCAGTAAATCCTGGGAAAAGCATTTGCAACGCCCACCTGTCCTTCGCTAACTACAAGACCAAGATGACTGCCCCTTAACGCCCTGATGGATCTATCACATCTTCCAGAAGGGCAATGGAGAAGATTATCCATGACTTCTACTTGAATCTCTTCAATAACCATGTCCACCTGCCCATATACCAATTTCCGCAGGATGGATATGTCATTCTCAACACTTTCCCTTCTGAAATCCATATGACATTTTGTTGGTAAAGAAGTGAACAGCATCTGGGTCAGACAAGTTCAGACCCTAACACTTGAAGAATCTGCCATCAGTACTCATCAATACACTGGCTCGGCTCTAAACATGCTACCTATCTGAATGCAATGTTCCATCCCAGTGGAAAACCACCAGGACTTTTCTACTATACAACGGACTCATTCCAGACATTCCATTTGTTCTCAGAAGGGAGACATCCACAACATTGGCAACTATTGTCCAATCTCCCTGTTGTCCATTGTCTACAAGCCATTCACTTGAGTCATAATGAATAAGATTGGCAGAACACTGTCACTGTCATTGTCCTCCTATTGTTTATCGACTTGCTCGAGTGGGCCCAGTAACATTTCCATTGTAAAACTTGTTACTGTGTTTGGCGTATCAAATACATCACAGGTAGCTTGCCAGGCTTTGCTGTGCGGGCGAGATACTCTCGGTAGCTTGCCGGACTCTCTGAGAGGGGCAGAGGAATTGGACCTGGGTCAGCTGCGTGCAAGGCAAACACCCTACCCACTGTGATACCACTCAACCCAGGCAGAACACTAGATTAAGGAAAACCATGGGAGCAAGCCAGGGTCCGAAAAGGATTCAGCACAATCAACCATATCCACATGGTACCCAATCTCATTGAGGTTTCTCAGGAGTTCAATATACCACTCTGTCTGACAATCATCAATTTAAAGAAGGCCTTTGATTCTGTTGAGATGAAAGCAGTCATCAAAGTCCTAGCCAAACAGGGAGTTCAAACTCAATACATCAGGATCCTCCCTGAACTATATTACAGCTTCACTACCAGGATCTCACCATTCTACAAGGAAGTGATCATCAACATAAAGAGAGGGGTTCAGCAGGGTGATACCATTTCACTGAAACGCTTCAGTGCCACCCTCGAGAACATCAGGTAACAACTGGAATGGGAAGGAATGGGAGTGAAGATAGATGGTCGGCAACTACACCACCTCTGCTTTGCTGATGACACCATTCTAATAATACCAAACATTAGCCAAGCAACACAAATGCTGGCCTACTTTGACTGTGAGTGTGAAAAGGTCAGACTACAGCTGAGTCTCACAAAGACAATGTTCATGACAAATGGACTCTTCCTGACATTCCTTTTGCTCTCAATGGAATGAACATCTCTGAAATCAACAGTTATGTGTACCTAGGTCGAGAACTCAATATGACGAACAACCTTGCATCTGAGTTTTGCAGAAGGAAAAGAGCGGCTTGGAACACCTTCAAGAGTATCAAAGAAAAAGCAAAGAGGACAAAGAACCTCCTGCTCTGGGCACATCTCTTCGACTCCACCATTCTTCCTGTATTAACATATGCCTCACAGACCTGGACCCTACGAAAACAGGATGAGAACGCTATTTGAGTCTCCCAAAGAGAAATTGAAAGAGCTATCCTTGTAGTCTCATGCTTAACGCAAGTGAGAAAAAGAATTCAGAGTTTCAACCTCCATCGATGATCAAGATCAGGGACTCTGTCTCATTTGCCATGGTGTCAAAAATCAACTGGTCTGGACACATAATGAAATTTGGAGATGGACCCTGAACTAGAGCCATTACTGACTGGATTCCATGAGATGTCAAAAGATTGCATGGCTGCCCACTTATGAGATGGTCAGACTTCTTCAGTCAAGACCTTGGATGAATGGTTTGAGGCTTTTCATGTTCCTGGAGCAAGCAGACACCATTGGGCTACACTAGCACTTGACAGGGTCAAATGGAGATGTTACTGGCACCTACTCGAGCAAATCAATAAGCAACGGGATGTCAAGTGATCAAGTTATCAATTTGTACAACAATATCAATGTACGTAACAATATGGTCTCTATGATTTGAACATTATAATGGTTTAAATGTATTTAAATGTCCATTTCTCTTTTGTTGAAACTTCATTTCTGCCTGCTCTTTCCTAATTTATTTCAATATTGGTTAGTGGCTCTCTCATTCATATGATAATAGTCCTTGTTTCATCACTTATTTATTTTTCCAATAAGAATACAGGTGCCTTGTAAGCAGAATCCAAGTTGTATCGTCCTTGATGCCGTTGTCATTTGATAATGGGCAAACCATAATCATTTATGTTTAAATTGAGCAGAGCCACATTATGTCCTATGTCTTGCACCTATGCAACCTGGGTTAGAACCCCAGCATCCTATATGATCCCCCAATCACTGGCCAGAGTGATTCCTGAGCTCAGATCTTGAATAATCCCTAACCATTGCCAGGTGTGGTACAAAAACAAAACAAACAAAAAAAATATAAATTATTTTGTTGAATACTTGATGGAGTAAAGAATAAAAGTACCACCTATTGTTATAATTTTCATTGACTTCTACTGCAAAAATAAATCTCATTTAGGAACAAAACACAGCACAGTCAATCTACCTAGAGGTAAAATAATATCATAAATTATCAAATTTACTAGGTCAAGGAGTTTTACATTTATTAGTTGTTTTGTAAATATGAGAGATTTTCTTTTATTAGTGAAACACCATGAGGTACAGTTGTAGATTTACAAATTTTTGTGCTTGGATCTCGGTCATACCACGATCAAATACCCATCCCTCCACCAGTGCCCATTTTCCACCACCAGGATAATATCGCTCCCCCCCATCCACCCATCCCCCCATCCCCCCCTGCCACTGTGGCAGGGCATTCCCTTTTGTTTTCTCTCTCCTCCTGGGCGTTGTGATCAGCCAAAGAGGCATTGAGTGGCGAACATGTTCAGTCCAGTCTACTTTCAACCTGCATCTCCCCTCCTGGGAGGATCCTCCAAACACCCTCCACTTGGTGTTCCCCTTTCTATCTGAATTGTCCTTTCCCCTAGAATACCCAGCTGGCCTCTAAGTTATGGAGTAATTCTCCTGGTGTTGCTCTCAGCTATTCTTGGGTATTAATCTCATATTTTATTATTTTATATCCCCCAGATGAATGCTATCTTTCTATGTGTATCCCTCTCCTAAGAGCCACATAGTACTCCATTGTGTAGATGTACCAAAGTTTCTTTAACCAGTCATCTGTTCTTGGGCACTCAGGTCTCTTCCAGTTTCTGGCTACTGTAAAGAGTGCTGCAATGAACAAACAAGTGCAGATGTCACTTCGGCTACACATTTTTGCCTCTCTGGGATATATTCCCAGGAGTGGTATCACTGGGTCAAATGGGAGCTCAATTTCTAATTTTTTGAGGAACGTCCATACTGTTTTCCAAAAGGGCTGAACCAGTCGGCATTCCCACCAACAGTGAAGGAGTGTCCCTTTCTTGCCACATCCGCGCCAGCAACGGTTGCTTTTGTTCTTTTGAATGTGGGCCAGTCTCTGAGGTGTGAGATGGTATCTCATTGTGGTTTTGATCTGCATCTCCCTGATGATTAATGATGTAGAGCATTTTCTCATGTGCTTTTTTGCCATTCGGATTTCTTCTTTGAGAAAGTTTCTGTTCATTTCATTGCCCCATTTTTGGATGGGGTTGGATGTTTTCTTCTTGTGGAGTTCAACCAGTATTTTGTATATCCTTGATATCAACCCCTTGTCAGATGTGTATTCGGCGAATATTCTTTCCCATTCTGTAGACTGTCTTTGTATTTTGGTCACTGTTTCTTTGGAGGTACAGAAGCTTCTTAGTTTAAGATAGTCCCATTTATCTATCTCTGTTTTCACTTGCTCAGCCAGTGGCGTGTCATCTTTGAACATACCATTAGCCTCAATGTCATGGAGGGTTTTGCCAACTTTGTCTTCAATGTATCTTATGGTTTCTGGTCTGATGTTGAGGTCTTTAATCCATTTTGATCTTACCTTTGTACATGGTGTTAGGCAGAGTTCTGAGCCCATTTTTTTGCATGTAGCCATCCAGTGATGCCAGCACAATTTGTTAAAGAGGCTTTCCTTACTCCACTTCACATTTCTTGCACCTTTATCAAAGATTAGATGATCATATGATTGGGGGGAGATGTCAGTGTATACAACTCTGTTCCATTGGTCTGCAGTTCTGCCTTTGTTCCAGTACCATGCTGTTTTGATTATTACCGCTTTGTAGAAAAGTTTGAAGTTAGGGAGGTTGATTCCTCCCATTTTCTTTTTCCCCAGAATTGCTTTAGCTATTCGTGGGGGTTTATTGTTCCATATAAATTTCAGGAGTGTTTTCTCCATTTCTTTGAAGAATGTCATGGGTATCCTTATAGGAATTGCATTGAATTTGTACAGTGCTTTCGGTAGTATTGCCATTTTGACAATGTTAAGTCTTCCGACCCATGAGCAGGGGATGTCTTTCCATTTCCTTATGTCCTCTTTTATTTCCTGAAGTAGCATTTTGTAGTTTTCTTTGTACAGGTCCTTTACTTCCTTAGTTAAGCTGATTCCTAGGTACTTGATTTTCTGGGGCACAATTGTGAACGGGATTGATTTTTTCATGTAGCTTTCCTCTCTCTCACTGTTTGCGTATAGGAAAGCCATGGACTCTTGGGTATTGATTTTATAACCTGCAACTTTACTATACAAGTCTATTGTTTCTAGGAGTTTTTTGGTGGAGGTTATTGGGTTCTCTAAATATAGTATCATATCATCTGCGAATAGTGAGAGCTTTATTTCTTCCTTTCCTACCTGAATGCCCTTAATGTCTTTTTCTTGCCTAATTGCTATTGCAAGTACTTCCAGTACTATATTGAACAGCAGTGGAGAGAGTGGGCATCCTGGTCTCGTCCCTGATCTTAGAGGGAAGGCTCTCAGTTTTTCCCCATTGAGGATGATGCTTGCTGTAGGCTTGTGGTAGATGGCTTTAACTATGTTGAGGAAAGTCCCCTCTATGCCCATTTTGGCTAGGGTTTTCATCATAAAGGGGTGCTGGATCTTGTCAAATGCTTTCTCTGCATCTATTGATATGATCATATGCTTTTTATCTTTTCTTTTGTTGATATGATGGATTATGTTGATTGATTTCCGAATGTTGAACCATCCTTGCATCCCTGGGATGAATCCTACTTGGTCATGGTGTATGATCTTTTTGATGAGTAGTTGGATTCTATTTGCTAGTAGTTTGTTGAGGATCTTTGCATCTGTGTTCATCAGGGATATTGGCCTGTAGTTCTCTTTCTTTGTGTTATCTCTGTCTGCTTTTGGTATCAGTGTGATATTTGCTTCATAGAAACTGTTCGGAAGTGTATTTGATATTTCAATTTCATGGAAAAGCTAAAAGAGGATTGGGAGTAAGTCTTCTTTAAAGATTTGGAAGAATTCACTGGTGAATCCATCCGGGCCAGGGCTTTTGTGCTTGGGGAGACTTTTTATTACCATTTCAATTTCCTTGATGGTGATAGGTCTGTTCAGGTATTTCAGGTCTTCTTGGTTCAGCCTTGGGAGTCTGTAGGAGTCTAGGAATTTATCCATTTCCTCGAGGTTTTGATGTTCTGTGGCATAAAGCTTTTCAAAGTACTCCCTGAGGATCCTTTTAATTTCTGTAGTTTCTGTTGTAATGACCCCCTTTTCATTTCTGATTCGGTTTATTAGGGTTTTCTCTCTCCCTTTCTTTGTGAGTTTTGCTAGGGGCTTATCGATTTTGTTAATTTTCTCAAAGAACCAGCTCTTGGTTTCATTGATCTTTCAGATTGTTTTCTGGGTTTCCATCTCGTTAATCTCTGCTCTGAGTTTTATTATTTCCTTCCTCCTATTAGGGTTGTGCTCCTTTTGTTGATCCTTCTCCAAGTTCTTAAGCTGTGAGGTTAGTTTATTTATGTGGGCTCGCTCCTCCTTCCTGAGGAATGCTTGTAGAGCTATAAACTTTCCTCTTAAGACTGCTTTTGCTGTGTCCCATAAGTTTTGGTAACTCGTGTCCTCATTTTCATTCGTTTCTAGGAATCTTTTGATTTCCTCTTTAATTTCCTGTCTAAGCCACTCGTTGTTTAATAGCGCACTGTTTAATTTCCATGTGTTTAATTTAGTTTTCTGTTTTTGTGTGTGATTTACTTCTAATTTCAGCGCATTATGGTCTGAGAAGATTGTTGATATAATCTCTATCTTCTTAATTTTATGGAGGCATGTTTTGTGGCTCAGCATGTGGTCTATCTTGGAGAACGTTCCATGTACGCTTGAGAAGAATGTGTATTCAGCTTTTTGTGGATGAAGTGTCCTGTATATATCTACTAAGCCCCTTTCTTCCATTGTTTCCCTCAGATGAAGTATGTCCTTGCTAAGCTTGAGTCTGGTTGATCTATCAAGAGGTGACAAAGCGGTGTTGAGGTCTCCCACTAGTACTGTGTTGCTATCGATGTCTTTTTCCAAATCTATGAGTAATTGTTTTAAGTACTTTGCTGGTCTCTCATTAGGTGCATATACATTTATTATTGTAAGTTCTTCCTGTTGTACAGATCCTTTGGTCAATAGGAAATGGCTTTCACTGTCTCTTATGACCTTCTTCACTCTGAAATCGATGTGGTCTGATATTAGGATAGCTACCCCAGCTTTTTTCTGGGAGCTGTTTGCCTGTAAGATTGTTTTCCAGCCTTTGACTCTGAGTCTGTGTTTGCTTTGACTATTGAGATGTGTTTCTTGCAGGCAGCAGAATGTTGGGTTCAATTTTCTAATCCATCCTGCCACTCTATGACTTTTAATTGGTGCGTTTAGCCCATTGACATTGAGAGAGATTATTGTTATGGGATTTTGTCCCATTGTTCTGTTGAAATTTGGTGTATTTGAGAGGCCTGTCTTGCCTTAAAGTAGCCCATTTAGTTGTACTTGTAACCATGGTTTTGAGTCTATGAAGTTCCTGAGCTGTTGTTTGTCCGTGAAACTGTGTTGTTCCTTCTATTATGAATGAGAGTCTCGCTGGGTAAAGTATTTTTGGAGAAGCATTTATTTCATTGAGTTTTTTCACTATGTCCCACCACTGTTTTCGGGCCCTGAGGGTTTCATCAGAAAAATCAGCAGTGAATTTTAAGGATGCTCCTTTGTAAGAGATTTCTTTCTTGGATCTTGCTGCTTTCAGAATTTTGTCTCTGTCTAAAGTTTTGGTCATTTTGATCAGGATGTGTCTTGGGGTATTTTTATTCAGATTTCTTCTAGCCGGTACCCTTCGGGCCTCCTGGATGTGGTCACAAGTTTTCTTCAGCTCTGGAAACGTTGTAGCAATGATTTCTTTGACAGTTTCTTCTTCATCAAGGTTTTCTTCCCGTCCCTCTGGGACTCCAATAATTCTTATGTTACCCCTCTTGGCTTGATCACGATCTTCTCTTGCCATCTGTTCTCGAACTGTGAGTCTCTTTTCCATTTTCTGCTCTTTTCTGACAAGACTCTGAACTTGATCTTCGAGCTCACTGATTCTGTTCTCAGCCACTGTTACTCTGCTGCTGAGGCCTTCCACTGAGGTTTTCAATTCGGCTACCAGGTTTTTCAGGTCCGACATTTCCGATTGCATTTTCCTCATTTCTGCCTTCAAATCCTCTTGTCTTTTATTGGCATTGGTTTCCATTGTTTCTTTTAGTTCCCTAAGCATCCTGAGTAGCTCCATTCTGAATTCCTTGTCAGAGAGGTTGTCTAACGCTATAGTACTGTTGGTGTCGTCTGGGCTAGCCTCGTGAATAAGAAAGTTTGGTGGGCTTTTGCGTTGCTTTACCATTGTGACCAGTGTGGTTTGGTCCTTCACACTCGCTGCTACTGTTCTAGTTGAGTGAGGAGAGGCTGCCAGGAGCCGTTCAGCTTTGTTGCTGCTAGATGCGCCTCTTCTACCTTTCTGAGTCTGACCTTCTTCTCAATCAGGCGTTATTCTTTATTTTATAACTGACATTGAGTGAAACTTTTGGAGGCGTTACTATTTACTACTGAGCTTGTATAGCTATTTTCCAACTGAACTTTTGTTGGAAATGGAGTAGGCGAGTGGGATTTTGTTGAATTGTAGTAGAAGAGGTGAGAAATTTTGTTTGGTATTAGGTAGCAAGTTGATGAAAAGGATGAAAGGATGAAGGTCCAAGTTGCTTGAAGTGAGTGATATACCTGCGGCCGTGTAAGCCTGGAAGCAGGCCACGCCCACTTTAGGCCACGCCCCCTTCTTAGAGGCCACGCCCCTAGACAATCCCAGGCCACTCCCTCCCAGGATCCTGGGATCCGCACTGTTCTCTGGCGGGGCTCGCTCGGGGCCGGGTGTCTGGGTTTAGGGGCGGGGCTCCACTCGGATCCTCCAACCCACCTGGATGGGAGGGGCCGGTGGGCTGCCGGGCGCGCCGCTCCAGATCTGGACACGCACTGGGGCTTGGGGTCGCTGGGGCTTGGGGTCCGTGCTCTCCTCCCTCCTCCGGCTGCGCTCACTCCGCGGGCCGCACCTCTGGGTTCAGGGGCGGGGCTCCGCTCGGGTCCTCCAACCCACCTGGATGGGAGGGGCCGGTGGGCTGCCGGGCGCGCCGCTCCGGATATGGACGCGCACTGGGGCTTGGGGTCGCTGGGGCTTGGGGTCCGCGCTCTCCTCCCAAATATGAGAGATTTTTAACTTCAGTTTTCATGAATGTTACGAGTGACTGAGCTTGTTTTAACATTAAATTATTTTCTCAGTTTCATTTTTGTACAGTAAAGAAAAGCTACCAAGAAATTGTTGACTATTACATTGACCATATGTTAGATTTTTCCTTTTGCAGGCATTTATATTTTTATACAACATTCTTGTTATAAATGTGAATTATTTTTCCCCACAAAATTCAAATATGTAACATCTCACACATACACCTGTTTTCTTCCTTTATTGAGACTTAGTCACACCTTATTTTTCTAACTTGGGAATTCTTTCTATAACCTAATGTACATATATATTTAACATTTTGATAAACACGGAGGTTTGATAATAGGTCTCTCCTAAATGCTGTTCATATTAACTCTCATGTTTTTTGAGGTATAGTGTTTTGTTTGTTTTTCTGGCTACACCTACTTGTGCTATGGGCTTACTACTGGCTACTCTCGGGAAACCATATGCCATGCCACATGTCACACCAAGGTCAGCAGCATGCAAGGAAGGTGACTTACCCACTATACTATCTCTGCCTCTGACCCTCATACTTTATTACATGAGGGAAATGGTAGTAGGCCTCAGTTTGCAGGAGAAAAACAATGTGCTCAGAGATTATCATTTCTAAATTCTAAATATTTCTTCTTTAATGTTTTAATACACTAGAATTATCAGTTGTTTTTACTAAATTATGAACAGTGGTGATCCCATATCAGTAGAAATACACAAAATTGTGATCAATTATTTTTCTTGTTTTTGAGGAAGGACATGTGCTTATATCAGATTGATCACTGAGTACAGAGCCATGAATAATTCCTGAATATCATCAAGTGTGGCCCCAAAGCATAAAAGAACCAAAAAATAAAACCCAAAAAGATATTTTAAAAACAAATTTCCCATACTTCTTGAGATTTTTGTATTCAGAATTCTAGATTGGCTCATTGTTGTCATTCTTTATTATTGATTATCTTTCCTCTCATTTTGTATTCATAACAGAAGCTTAGAGAGTAAAAGAGGATGATGACATTACTCTATTTTCCAAATCTGAAGCGTATGAGAACCTGTGGTTCATGGCAATACAGAAGAAGGAAGGATTGCTGAGGGAGGGAAAGGCAGGGACAGACATAGGCAATGTTTTGGTGTGTGTGGAGTCCTAGATATTTTCCTTAAAGTTAATAGCTTCTTCTCTCCTAGCCATTATAAATTAAAATAATAGCAACAAGGAAATCTTTTTCCTCTTTGCGTCAGAAGCAATTATTTTCTCTATTTTATATGTGGAACTATTTCAAAAATGTAAGGGAGCGGGTTAGAAGGTACCTGGACATAAATTTCTTTCTTCTAAGATATAAAAAAAAATGTTACCTGTAATATTTTCTGTTGATGGAATATGATTTTAGTCACTTTCTCTAGCACTTATGGATATGTGAGTGTGTATCTTAAAAAAGGAAATGGGAACTTTAATGAGAGGAATAGTTAAATCATCTCTTTTTGTCAAGTTACCTTTAAAGCACAGATGCACCTTTCATTTTAATTCTTAATGATGCGCCCCTTCACCACATTATCGTAAGATTCCTCGGAGCAGATTTACATCTATTTTAAGGAAATGTAGCTATGAAGTCTGATTATACTGCTTCTCAAGAGCCAGTCAATTAAAAAATATTTGATGGATCGAGAGAGAACTTTATTGAATAATTCTGAAGATTGAATGAAGGCAGACATATGCTCTCAAAGCAACTATCTTGTCTACATGGTCACAAGAAAAAAATTTTGGAACTAGAGATATAGTGGAGGGGACAAGTCTCTTGCCTAGCATGCAGTCCATATGGATTCAATCTCCAAAGTACATATGCTCCCCTAGGACAACTGGAAGTGATTTTTGAGCACTAAACATAAGCATTGGTTTGTCTGCCCCAAAATAGAACGAAACAAAAATGTCAAACAAATATTAGGAGCAGAAAAGCACATTTTTAAGGAAGGGTGGATTGCAAATTGATGACACCGGAGGGATAGTGGTCAGTAAATTCCTTCATAGTCTAGTAACCTGAATACCGTATCTCTTGTCTTCAAGTCTAAGTCTAAGATTTCTGAGGATCCAGGCTGTCCTTACTCAGCCTATTCTTATATAGGCTTGGGGAAAAGACAAGGGCATCATCTTTGTGTAGATGAGCTTGCTGGTTCTTTTTGTTTGTTTGTTTTTGTTTTTGTTTTTGAGTCACATCTAGCAATGCATAAGGGTTATTTCTGGCTTTGTGTTCAGGGATCACAGGCTTGGAGGACCAAAGGGTATGCCAGGGATGGAATCCCAGTCAGCTGTGTGCAGGGAAAATGCCCTATTCACCGTGTTATCTTTCTGTCCTCAAGCTTGCTGGTTTTTAATTTTAAATTTACCTCTTAATTTCTTTTCTATAAGTTTCAGAAGTATTGAATGATTAGTTTTATTATGTCAAGTGATACTGAAAAATCATATAATGAACTGGGTATTTTGTCAATGAGTAGAATTTCAAATCCCTTTATGATTTCAGCAAATGTAAATAGGCAGTCTTCTGCAAAATAATTTTCCAAACACAGGAACATACACACACACACACACACACACACACACACCTCTTCATTTCCATACATATATATATATATATAATTTTAATTTAGGTGAATAATATGAACCTTCTCCATTGTGTATATACTGTGTACATAGCCATAGTTTTTATTTTTGTCTGTGCTTTCTATTCTTTTTAGAAATGTATTTTTTTCCTCTCCACTCCTGTATTGTGCTCCTTTTGCTTCTCATTCATGGCATATTCAGAGAAACATACTCATTTGTTGGTTCCATTCCTGACCCAAGCAATACACTGTTCTCCCATTGTTCATCATTTTGCTCAAGTGGGCACCAGCAACATCTCCATTGTGAGAGTTGTTACTGTTTTTGGCATATCGAATACGCCACGGGGCGCTTTCCAGACTCTGCCGCATGTGTGAGATACTCTCAGTAGCTTGCTGGGCTCTCCAACAGGGATGGAGGAATCAAAACAGGGTCAGTCTTGTACAAGGCAAACGCCCTACCTGTTGTGCTTTTGCTCCAGCCCAGCAATACACTAATATCTAAAATATTTCTAATTATCTAGTTACTCTTTCTTATTATGATCTTTATTTTATTGAATGTTCAACAACTTAACAGATTTATACAACTCAATTCAGTTGAACATTGAAATCTTAAAATTGGATATATATTAGTCTCCTTAAAATGTTCTTGTCATGAGTAATGTCTATCCTATATTTTTGATGCAATCAATTTCTGGTTTTCGTAGATATTTCAGAGTCAAGTTTAGAATAACTAAATGCACCCACTATTTTAAGAACTGAATTGCTCAAAGAAAAAGATTATTTTCATTCTAAAAAAAGTATATACAACAAGTTGACATACAATTTTTATTTGTTGGTGTACAGGTGAAGTGTTTGTGTGCATCAAAACCATGGGTCAATGATACTATAATCATATAATTATATGCTGCAGTATTATAGAATTTTTTAATTAATTTCTTAAGATCGTGGAGTGTATGGGGAGTAAGTTGGGACTTTGGTAGTGGTGAGGTCAGGAGTTACTCCTAGTGGTGCTCACGGAAACTATGAGATCCCAAGGATTGAACCTATCTGGGTCACATGTAAGGCAAATCCCTTATACACTGTACTATCACTCTGAACCCAAGTAGTAACTTTTTAGGGAGATAATTTAATTTTTTTCCTAATTTTTTGCATATTTAAGACATTTTCCCTTAGAATTGTACAGCATTTATATGATTTTTTTATTGAAAAGAAATAATAAAATATTCATTGACTACCATCTCTTTTGTGTACATGTTCTCTTGAAGAGTTCATAATTAATTAAGTGTTCATATTTAATAAAAATCTTTCTCAATTAAAATTGTATGACTGATATATATATACATATATGTTCTCATCAAATTGATCATAACACAATGCATGCCTTTTCTCTGTGTAAACACAAATTTTGAGAAGGCTGATTTTCTTATCTATTAGAAAGTTTATAAATTATTTCATGGACACTTAAGTAATTTTCATTATACATTTCAAGATAAATATTATTTTGAATTATTTATGTTAAAGATAATAACTCATTAAAGTTAAAGATAATAATTCATCAATACACTGGCTCGGCTCTTCACATGCTAATGTTGAATGCAAGGTTCCATCCCAATGGAAAACCAGCAGGACTGTACTACTGTACAAGAAGAGAGACATCCACTATATTGGCAACTATTGCCCGATCTGCCTATTTTCTGTCTTCTACAAACTGTTCACTTGAGTCATCCTGAATAGGATTGGCAGAACACTAGATGAAGGACAACCATGCGAGCAAGCCGGGTTCCGAAAAGGATTCAGCACCATCGACCATATCCACACAATAACCAAGCTCTTTGATATTTCTTGGGAGTTCAAGATGCTGCTCTGACTAATGTTCATTGATTTAAAGAAGGCCTTTGATTCTGTTGAGATGAAAGCAGTTATCAAAGCCCTAGCCAAACAGAGATTTCAAACTCAATACATCAGGATTCTCCCTGAGCTGTATTACGGATTCACTACCAGGATCTCACCATTCTACAAAGAAGTGATCATCCATGTCAAGAAAGAGGTTTGGCAGGGTGATACTCTTTCACTGAAACTCTTCAGTGCTTGCACTCTCTAGAACATCAAGCGACGACTGGAATGGGAAGGAATGGGAGTGAAGATAGATGGTCGGCAACTACACCACCTCCACTTTGCTTATGGCATCGTTCTAATAACACCAAACATTAGCCAAGCGGCACAGATGCTGGCCAACTTCGACCGTGAGTGTGGAAAGGTCAGACTAGAGTGGAATTTCATGAAAACAATGTTTATGAGTAACAGTCCCGTTCCTGACTTTCCATTCGCTCTCAACGGAACGAACATCTCTGAATACAACAGTTACGTGCACCTAGGTCGGGAAGGCAACATGACGAATGACCTGGCACCTGAGTTGCACAGGAGGAAGAGAGCAGCTTGGAACGCCTTCAAGAGCGTCGAAGAAATAGCTAAGAGGACGATGAACCTCCTGCTCTGGGCACATCTCTTCGATTCCACCATTCTTCCTGCATTAACATATGTCTCAGAAACCTGGGTCCTATGAAAACAGGATGAGAGCACTATTTGGATCTCCCAAAGAGGAATTGAAAGAGCTATGCTTGGAGTATCACGTTTCACTCAAATGAGAGAAAGAATTGGGAGTTCCAACCTCCCTCAACAGTGAAATCAGGGAGGTTGTCTCGTTTGCCAAGACATCGAAAATCAGCTGAGCTGGACACATAATGAGATTTGGAGATGGCCACTGGACTAGAGTTGTTACTGACTGGATTCCACGGGACATCAAAAGATTGTGTGGCTGCCCACCTACGAGATGGTCAGACTTTTCATCAAGACCCCGAATGATCGGTTTGAGGCTTTTCGTATTCCTAGAATGAGCAGACACTTTTGGGCTTTACTAGCATGTGACAGGGATGAAGGGACTCGTTATTGGCGCCCACTTGAGCAAATCAATGAGTAAGGGGATGTCAAGTGATCAAGTGAAAGATAATAACATTTTTTTTCAATTCAGTATGCTCTTTGAAATTAATCCTGTATGATTGAATTTGTTTATAATTTAACTGAAAATTTTTCAGAACATTTTTCTTGTAATCTTGGCTTTCTTATAGAGTATGGTGTCCTGTATCTAAGAACATATGCTATTTTCCAAAGTTAGACTAATGGTCTTCAATAAACCTTTGATGGTAATAATGAAAAGCACTTAAATTTGGGAAGTTAATTCTTTGAGAGTATTTTCAGAATAGCCCACCCTACAGCATAAAAGCTAGTGAGTAAATCATTGGTAAAAAATACAGAGTAATGGCAGAGATGAACACAATATATTTACATAAAAATTCCAATATTCTCTCCTATGTTGGACTTTCTACCTCTTAGCTCATTTGTAGTCCCTATTAATTAAAATATTATTAAGATTAATCCATATTTGGTGATTTCCTTCAAATTAGTTGTTTTTATTAAAAGAATAGGATTTTAATTTTTGTTATATTTTATTATATCTTACATCTTTAGTGTAGAAATTGCCATAATACATTTCTTTTCATTACTGAGCTTTAATTTTGTTTTCTTCCACAGACTGCTGAGCTCTAAAGTCTTTCCATAAAACTTCTGTAAATGTTCTTCTGGGAACATGGTGTTTCCACAGATTTTTGGATTAGTAGTCTACAGAGAAACTTAAACCACAAACATTCTAACTAATAATACTGATGTTGTTATGATCATGGAAATGTGTTGCGTGAGTTTTTTTGAGGCTATAAGAAGTTGAATTCCAGTAGAGTATAGATTTTCCTCCTAATTCTATGGAACATTAACAAAGTTATTTCTAGTTTTAATGTTTACTCAGTGAGCAGTAAAGAATGGCAGCTGTGTGTCAAATATAACTGCATGTGCATTAAGCACCTACTAAGTGTAAGGCACTGCTTTTGGTGTGAGATAAAAAGCTGAGTAATATTTCCGAATAATGAAACTTATGGTGAATTTTTTTAAGGATAGAGTCAATAAATAAATGTGTGTGTGTATGTCTGTGTATACCCTAGTTTTCTATATTCCTTAAGTATACTGAAGAAGGAATACTACTTAAGGTGACTGAGAATAACACAATTACTACTTAGTATAGATGGCCAGGGAAGGCTATTCTGATCAAAATGTACTACTGACGAGTAAAGTAAGTTTAAGGTAAAGGGGACAGCAGAGGCCAAGGCCCTGAAGCAGGAGAAATATTTGTGTGTTTGAGAAGGGAAATCAGTATGATGGAGTGTAAAGGTGGGGGAGTGATTGGTAGGAGATGAAGATATCACTTAATCACTTAACTTCCCGTTAATCGTCGATTTGCTCGAGCGGGTGCCAGTAACGTCTCCATTTGTCCCTGTTGCGTGCTAGTGTAGCCCAGTGGCATCCGTTCACTCTAGAAACATGAAGAACCTCAAACCGATTGTTCATGATCTTGATGAAGAAGTCTGACCATCTGGTAGGTGGGCAGCCACGCAGTCTTTTGACATCCCATGGAATCCAGTCGGTAACAGCTCTAGTCCAGCGGTCATCTTTAAATCTCATTACATGACCAGGCCATCTGATTTTTGACACTTTGGCAAACGAGACAGCGTCCCTGATTCTTGATCGTTGACGAATGTCAGAACTCCGAATTCTTTATCTCATTTCAGTGAAACGTGATATTCCAAGCATAGCTCTTTCAATTCCTCTTTGGGAGACCCGAATAGCATTCTCATCCTGTTTACGTAGGGCCCAGGTCTCTGAGGCATATGTTAATGCAGGAAGAACAGTGGAATCAAAGAGATGTGCTGGGAGCCGGTGGTTCTTCGTCCTCTTAGCTATAGATGAAGATATAGCACTAATAAACCTTGAGCTGTATTATTTTTACAATGTGGGCATTAAAGAAGATTTAGTTGAAAGGAAGGTTAAATCAGGAGATAACAACTTTGATCTAAACTTACCAACATCACCATGGCTATAACTTGGGAAATAATAAGAGGCATTGAGAATTGGAAGTAGGCTGTTCTGTCTAGGGACAAGGTACTTCATCCAGGTGTCATGGGCAAGACAGCTAATTTTTTTAGAAATAATAAAGAAGAGTATATCAAATACATATTAAGTGAAAATTTTATGATTCAATGAGTATAAAAGGATGGTAGTCAAGCACAATTAAAATTTGGTAAAAGGAACTGGTGAATAAAGAGTACCATATTCTCAGATAAGGAATTTAAATTTACTAATATTTGGTTAGATATATCAAGGTATTCGTCGATTGCCTCGAGCAGGCCCCAGTAATGTCTCCTTCGTCCTAGCCCTGAGATTTTTTTAAAAAGTGCCATATTCAAGGCTCTTTCAGAGTTAGGAGAATGAGACCTTTCATTGTTACTGGTATTTGGCATATTGGATACGCCACAGGGAGTTTGCCAGACTCTGCCGTGTGGGCAGCTTACATTCGGTATCCTGCCAGTTTGTCCAAAGTAGGAATGCGATGATAAGATGTCAAGATTCAAGATGATAAGATGTCAAGATGTCAAGATGATAAGATTTGCAGCCACGCGCTTCTGGGAGCTGAGTGTGATAATCTCTGGATCCTGGCCGTTGTTGGGGTTACACAGCAGCTGGTGGGTGTAACTGTCTAGAAGGTCCAGTCCCAAACCGTGAAGGTTTGGAGATCTCAGCCCTGGGTCACACACACCTGGGTTCCTCTGCCAGTTCTTTTATGCATGAGGCTCATCCAAGTGTGTGGATAGTGGTCCCAGCATGGCCTTGACTGGGGCCCTGAGGTCTTCAGCTGTTGGGCCCTGGTGAGGACAGTCAGGCACAGGGTAGAAGACTCTGCCTTGTTCTCTCCTGGGAGCTGAGTGTGATAATCTCTGGATCCTGGCCGTTGTTGGGGTTACACAGCAGTTGGTGGGTATAACTCAAAAATTCAAAAATATTTGCATAAGGAATATTTGACTGTCAATGTTTTGTGGTCCAAAGTGTGTATCTGTTTGTCATTCATGAAGAGTTCCTTGATTATTTTAATTTTACCCCAGGTTTAAATGCCTAAGGAAATACATATATTTTTTTCCTAGCTACACCCAGCGATACTCAGGGTTTACTCCTGATTCTGTACTTAAGAATTGAGCCTGGTGGTACTTTCAGGATCAAATGGGATGCTGGAGATTGAACCCAAGGTGGCCATGGGCAAGGCAAATACCTTTCCTCCTGTACTATCACTCTTGCCCTAAGATGCATAAATTTTAACCTATAAAATTCTAATTTTCACTGAGAGACAAAGTTCCTTCCTTCCTTCCTTCCTTCCTTCCTTCCTTCCTTCCTTCCTTCCTTCCTTCCTTCCTTCCTTCCTTCCTTCTCCCTCCCCCACTCCCTCCCTCCCTCCCTCCCTTCCTTCCTGTTTTTTCTGTGTCTTTCCAGTTTTCCTAAAAACTTTATCTAGAGGTTTTTACTTTTTCCAGTATAGGGTCTTGGTTCCTTTATTGTAGGTTAAATGTCTGCAATATGTGTGGACTTCTGGAGTCATTTTTACCATATTTTCTCTGGAACAGTTTCATGTAAAGAAAAGAGTGAATTAAAGGCAAAACTGGGGCACCTAAGTATGAAATGTTGTAAATCATTTGATTACATCAGAAATTAGACTAATTTTATTAACAATTTTAATTTTTTAACAAGGAACTTAAGTGTTTCAGAGAACTGGACCTGACTTTCTTAGGTCAGATCTATGAAAAAGGGACTGTTTTTCTCTATGTAAGCACAAGATTCTCTGGCATCCTGAATTAATAATAAGTCTGTCTAAATTAGATTTAGGTTGTGGGAGAGGGAAATCTTGTCTTACTCTAGGGGAGGCATAGCTATTTTTATAGGAACCTGAATATTGTAAGTACTGCATATTCAGGGTGTTTGCAGGAGTTATATTAATAGGTAACTTGATAACAGATTTCTAAGAACTGGGTCATAGAGAAATTTTAAATCAGAGCCTTGTAAGTTTATATAATAACTTGGCTTCTTTTGCAAGTGGAGTTACAGAGAGCATTTTTATGTAGCTTCTCTTATATTTAATGGCCTGGGTCAGGATAAAGTCTCTTGAAATAATAGTTGTTTTTTTTTCTTTTTCAGCTGATTCATATTAACATGGTTTAAATATATTCAAACATTTTTGTGATAGCCCTCTGAAATATTTTGCCCATGTGGGAAATAACTATGTCCTTTAATTTTATTTTCATTTCATTTCATCATCCTGTTATTCGTCGATTGCCTCGAGCAGGCCCCAGTAACTTCTCTTTCATCCTAGCCCTGAGATTATAATCAAGGCTCTTTAGGAGAATGAGACCCATCATTGTTACTGGTATTTGGCATATTTGGTAAGCCACGGGGAGTTTGCCAGACTCTGCCTTGTGGGTCTACATTCGATAGCCTGCAAGTTTGTCCAAAGTAGGAATGAGATAATAAGATATCATAAAAAAGATGTCCTGATAAGATGGTTTCAGGAGCTGGATTTTATAGTCTCTGAGTCTTGGCTGTTGATGGGATTACACGGCACCAGGGGGTCAGGTGGTGGATGTGACCCCCGCCTACAGGAATTTGGAGGATCTGGGTGGAGGATGCTCGACTCCAATCAGAGTAGGCTGGGAGATCTCGGCCCCGGAACCCGCGTGGATTTGTCCCTCTGCCAGTACTTTCATGTGTGCGGAGAGTGGTATCAGCATGGTGGTGGCTGGTCCTGGAGGTCTTCGGCTGCCGGAGCCCTGGTCGGGGCGGGGAGGAAAGCTCAACCCACTCCCCTCCAACGGGCCCTGGCGAGGAACAGCCAGGCGTGGGGGCAGAAGACTGCACTGTTCTCGTCCGGGAGCTGGATTTTATAGTCTCTGAGTCTTGGCCGTTGATGGGATTACACGGCGCCAGGGGGCCAGGTGGTGGGTGTCACCCCCGCCTACTGGAATTTGGAGGATCTGGGTGGAGGATGCTCGACTCCAATCCGAGTAGGCTAGGAGATCTCGGCCCCGGAACCCGTGTGAATTTGTCCCTCTGCCAGTACCTTCATGTGTGCGGAGAGTGGTATCAGCATGGTGGTGGCTGGTCCTGGAGGTCTTCGGCTGCCGGAGCCCTGGTCGGGGCTGGGAGGAAAGCTCAACCCGCTCCCCTCCAATGGGCCCCGGCGAGGAACAGCCAGGCACGGGGGCAGGAGACTGTCCTTTAATAGTCCCTGAAAACCTTAAAGATGCTGATTCATTCAGTGAGGGGATGCTATACAATGCCAATAACCTATATATATATATATATATATATATATATATATATATACACATATATATATATCATCAATCCTTACCCAACAATTAGAGAGGTTTTTGAGAAGACATTACCCATGTCAATAGTCCTTATGTTTTTACAAATTTTAGAAAAAAGAGTTCTTTCAACTTAGTAGTTCTTTGTCACCAAAATAGCATATATCTGTTAACCTCCTTAATTATTATTAGCCACATGATATTTCATCAAAAAGTAACTGCTCCTGAACATTTTACAGTGAAGTTGATTGTATCCTGCTTTGTTCTTTGGAAAAAATCTGTTTATAAAATCATTGTCTTCCCCCAAATGGAGTCTTCTTTTATAACCCCATTTTTTCTGATAGTACTCTGATTTTGTTTCTTATTTCTTTATTCTTGAATCCAGATATTTGCATTAATAGAATCATTGATTCATAAGTTTCTAGTTCTTCAAACTTGTCTTCCACATAGTTATTGGGACCAAGTGAAAGACAAGTTAATTACTTCTTGACATGAATGTGAACAAACCTGGAGACAGGGAGGGTAAAAGAGGTAAATTTCTTTTTATTTATCCCCCTATAGAATTGCAATGAAATTATGATGCCTTTCTTCAAATCTTACAGATAATCAAACATGAAAGAAAAGGCACATCAAGGGCCTTATAATTACGCATTTCCTTAAATCTTTCCTGCCTCCAATACTCCATTTTTTCCTCATCTTCTTTTCCCTTGATTTGCACTTCCCAAGAAACTCTCAACATTCTAATCCTTGCTTCAGGCTATGTTCTTCTTAAAGAATCTACATTTAGAAGGATGGCATTATTAATCTCTTTATTTAGTAAAGATTGTGAGGAATAGAAAGATTTATAAGATCTCATCATGCCTTAAATTTTTGTGTTGATAAAGGCTGTACACATTTTTGTTTTGTTTGGATGTACATCAGATCTACTCAAGGGTTTTTTAACTCAAGAATTACTCCTGGTGGTGCTAGGGAATCATTTGAGGTGCCAGAGATTGAATGCTGGTGGCATGTATGACAAACACCATATCCTCTGTACTATTGTTCTAGTCTAGAACCCATTTCTTTAATGATCATTTCTAAAAGACAATTCTTTCAAAATACATATGGAGCCGTTTTGTTTTTTCTGATTTTTTATAGGCATCAATGTTTTTTCTCTGGTCAAATTGCCGACATAAAATGCATTATAAATAAATGCAATGAGTGAATTAAGAAATTGTGAATTATTAGTAATAAGAATTTTACATGCCATAGTATGTAATAAAGATAAAAGATTACTGGACCAGAAAGTTAAGGTACAGAAGTTAAGGTACTTGTCTCATATGTGGTAGACCTGTTTTTGAACCTTCAACACTGTACTTGGTGATATCCGAACACCTCCAGAAGTGATCGTTAATCACAGAGCCATAAGTAAGTCTTGAGCACTGCCTGGCATGGCCCAAAATCCAGAGGAAAAAAATTACTTTTGGCCTGAAATGGCAACAAATAATTCACATCATGATCTTTAATTCTGTCTTGTTTCCTGTTAACTACAGAAAATAAAAAAAAAATGAACAATATATTGTAAGTGATACTTAAACTTAGCTCTTCAGATAATAAATACCATGTGCTCTTTTTAATATCTCTAAGATAAGAAAGATTTTGATTTTTCAATATGCCTTCTATGGATTTAGTTAACTTAATTACATGTTGAAATTATCAAAAATGAACACTGATTTCTTAACATGAGTCTATTATGCTAATGATATAAGTCTAATATATAAGTATAATGATATACAATCAATAATCAATATATAAGTATAATGATATAAGTATAATATATAAGTATAAAATGTTTCTGCACAAATAATACTAGGGGAAATAAAAATGCCTATATATTGAAAAAAAATTTTTCATTGTCTATAGTATACCTAATAGACAATGCTGTAGTTCATTGACAGATTGTATTCATTTTGCAGTGAGATATGCAAAGGTATTACATTCTTTTTCTTTTTCAAAATAAGATTTCATATTACTTGAAGTAAAATGTAAATTTATTAAAAGAGACAAAAATCTTTTTCACTAAGTATCATGGTGACATCTTGATTTTATGTCATTTTCTATTACCTGCTAAGTTAAGAATTTTTCTCTTTCTGATTTTCTGTTCTCAACATGTAGTTTTGCCAGAAAAATTACTATTATGCTATTTTGATATCTTTCATAAGACCTAGAAGTTGACTTGGTAGATATACATTTCGAATGATGAGTTCTTAGTCTTTATCATTTTCTTTGCGTCAGGAATATTTGAAAACAATGACGATAAATCTGAAGTTGTAGATGAGTCTGAACTTAAATTTGGAGTTGAGAAATATTCTAAATTTGTCTTTTATTACTTTGTATGTTTTTACTATCATACTAGTGAACTTACCATTATTTTGTATGTGTATATAGCAAAATATAGACTATATACTTACATATTAAACTTATAATATATATGCATATGCATTACTGCAGAATATTTAGAAATTTTGGAAGGCTGGTTATTTATCTCTACCATGTGATTTTGTTATCTCCTACCTCTCCATCTACAACTTTAGTTGTGCTTACTGCTAAAGGTTGCACCCTTAATTGTCCTGCTTGCATGTACAAGTGGCTGCTTTCGCTGGAGATATTGTATTTTGTTGTAGTGTCCTGGATCTCAAATAGTAGAGGCCCTGGAATTGATCTTGGTAAACTCACTAAGAATTGAACTTACTGAGGATTGACCTCATATTTACAAGCAGTTGATTTTGCCACTGAGCCATTTCCTAAGCTCCTTTAAATGTGAATTTTGTGGTAATTTATCAATATTTTAATTGAAGTGTAGTTTAGCTTCTCATTCAGTTCTAAATATTGTGAAATAAATCATTTATTTATGAAAAAACTATGTATGAGTTGCAGTGAGAGATTGTTGTTAACTTTATATGGATAGATGTTTTTTAATTTTATTTGACTAGAAACAGTATTTATTTTCAAATAAAATTATTCAGGAAGATGTAAATACATTGATAGTTTACTGGGTGTGAAACTCTCTTTTAATAGTTTCACTTCAGCTGCCACAAAATAAAGTTTTTGCAAATCATGCAAAGTAGCTCTTGCATATTTCATGCATCTCCTAATGGTTCTATTTAACAGAATATAATTTGTGATTGTTTGAGTTCTGTTGGAGGCCTCACTTTTCTCTTTAGTTGCTAGTGCCATTCTATTCATTAAAATTCCCCTTCCCTTCACTAAAGTTATAGTCATCTAAAATCAATGTATTTAAACTGATGAATTAATGATTTTATTTTACTTTATTTCTGTCCCTCACAGTCCCCAGTGGCAGGGATCAAAGTTAAGGTCTTACACATACGAGGCAAGTGTTCTATTGTGGTGTTACATCCCTGAAATTTTTAATAGTGATAATTGATATAGTGGAATAATTTTTGTTGTCTCAGCTAATACACAGTCAATTAGGAGAGGATCATGCATTTGGAGGATGAAGCTCATGATGTGACACAGTAGTGCTGATATTATGCTTTTATTCTGCAAGATTTAACTTTAAAGGTAAAATCTGAGTAAGGTAGGTAAAAGTAAAGGGGAAAGGAATCATTCAGAATTCAGTTGCAAGGAACGGAATCTATCCTAATTTGTTTGAAGATAAATGGATTAAACAAGTAATTCATTCCACGTAAAGTGAATTACACAGACTGAAAAGAAAAGGTCTTAGACTGAATCTTTAGGCATGACTTGTAGATTAACAACACAGCATTTACCTTCCAACGGAACTGTTTACTTTATAATAATGGCAAAATACCTCTCATAACCAATAGTCTAAAGAGAAATTCAATAGCCTAAAGAAATATGCAGTAGTCTAAAGAGAAATAGCCTAAAGAGGACCTAATTATGAAAGAGGGAATTAAGAAATCCACTCCAGACTGTTGATTTTGTTCTACGACAAAGGTTGTAAAATTTGAAACAGCAAAAAAGAATTCCTCAGAAAATATAACTTCTTTTTTCCTACTTAATTTGGTTTTGAGCTATTACTTTTTGTTTTTGTGTCACACTGGTAATGTTCCATTGTTACTCTTGTTCTGTGCTCAGGATTCACTCCTGTTAAGATAAGGGGTTCCATTTTTGGTGTTGGGGTTTGAACTGGAGTTTGCTGCATGCAAAGCGAATACCTGATCTCTTGTACTATCTGTTTCTGGCCCAGGTTTGAGTTCATATTGATCAATCCAATTAAGTCTGCAACCTAAGTGTGAGGAAATCGATAAATGTAGTTTTATATTTCTGTACTCTGACTTATTCTATTCAAATGTTGGGAGACACTTAGGTGAACTATAATCAAGTGCTCCGCCAAAGAGCTAAACACCTAAATGCTAAGTAAACTGTACCCCAAGTTCATAGGGAAATAACGCGGGGTCATTTCCCATCCAGTTATCCCTTAATTTACTTGATATTTTTATGTCTGGGCATATTCTGGGCAAAAGCAAAAATCTACCATAATTGGGCAAAAGCAAAAGTCTGTAGTTTGCTATTGAATATATCTTACCTTATCAAAGTTCACAATTCTATTCTACTCTATTATCTTTCATTATTTGTGGAAACTACTTTATGAGGACAGACTTTTTTTGAAGAGATCTTTCTCTCATAACTTTAAAATTTACTTTCTACCTTCCTTGCTCAATACAGATTTAAGTTTTCTTTCTTTCTTTCTTTCTTTCTTTCTTTCTTTCTTTCTTTCTTTCTTTCTTTCTTTTTCTCTTCACCCTTTGTATTTTTTGTTTTGTTTTGTTTTGTTTGGAGGCCATACCCAGCTGTGGTCAAGACTTTCTCCTAACTATGCTTAGGGATCATTTCTAAGGGTATTCAGGGAACCATATGTGATTCCATGGATTGAACCAGGGTCAGCCGAGTACAAGATAGGCATCTAAAACCCTCTACTACCTTTCAACACTTATTTTTTTTTAAATTTTTATTAGTGAAATACCATGAGGTACAGTTGTAGATTTACAAATTTTTGTGCTCGGTTTTCAATTATACAATGATCAAACTCCCATCCCTCCACCAGTGCCCATTTTCTACCACCATGGTTCCCATATCCCTCCCACCCCCCATCCCCCCATCTCACTCTGCCTCTGTGGCAGCAAATTCCCTTTTGTTCTCGCTCTCCTTTTTCGTGTTGTGGTTTGCAAAAGAGGCATTGAGTGACAATCATGTTTGGTCTATAGTCTACTTTCAGCATGTTTCTCTCATCCTGGGAGGATCCTCCCAACACCCTTTATTTGGTGCTCCTTTCTCTATCTGAGCTCCCTTTTCCCCTAGAATGTGTGACTGGCCTCCAGAACAGATGACTGGTTAAAGAAACTTGATACATCTACACAATGGAGTACTATGTAGCTGTTAGAAAAAATGAAGTCATGAAATTTACATACAAGTGGTACTACATGGAAAGCATCATGTTAAGCGAAATGAGTCAGAAAGAGAGGGACAGACATAGAAAGATTGCATTCATCTGTGGAACATAAAGTAACAAAATAAGAGACTAACACCCAAGAGTGGCTGAGATAAATACCAGGAGTTTTGCTCTTTCCAACACTTTTTCTTACATATTTTACTATCTCAAGAATATTGTTTCCCTAGAACTACAATTAAGACTATATAGGCTGATATCTCATTTTATTTTTAGTTTCCATTTCAAATGCAGAGAATGGAAGAAATATATGCCAGAAATAAAATTATGGGTCAGCTCAACATCAGACCAGAAACCATAAGGTACATTGAAGATAAAGTTGGCAAAACCCTCCATGACATTGAAGCTAATGGTATCTTCAAAGATGCCACGCCACTGGCCGAGCAAGTGAAAACAGAGATAGATAAATGGGACTATCTTAAACTAAGAAGCTTCTGCACCTCCAAAGAAACAGTGACCAAAATACAAAGACAGTCTACAGAATGGGAAAGGTTATTCACCGAATACACATCTGACAAGGGGTTGATATCCAGGATATACAAAATACTGGTTAAACTCCACAAGAAGAAAACATCCAACCCCATCCAAAAATGGGGCAATGAAATGAACAGAAACTTTCTCAAAGAAGAAATCCGAATGGCAAAAAAGCACATGAGAAAATGCTCTACATCATTAATCATCAGGGAGATGCAGATCAAAACCACAATGAGATACCATCTCACACCTCAGAGACTGGCCCACATTCAAAAGAACAAAAGCAACCGATGCTGGCGTGGATGTGGCGAGAAAGGGACACTCCTTCACTGTTGGTGGGAATGTCCACTGGTTCAGCCCTTCTGGAAAACAGTATGGACGATTCTCAAAAAATTAGAAATTGAGCTCCCATTTGACCCAGCAATACCACTCCTAGGAATATATCCCAGAGAGGCAAAAATGTATAGTCGAAGTGACATCTGCACTTGTTTGTTCATTGCAGCACTCTTTACAATAGCCAGAAACTGGAAGAAACCTGAATGCCCAAGAACAGATGACTGGTTAAAGAAACTTTGGTACATCTACACAATGGAGTACTATGTAGCTCTTAGAAAAGATGAAGTCATGAAATTTACATACAAGTGGTACAATATGGAAAGTATCATGCTAAGCGAAATGAGTCAGAAAGAGAGGGATAGACATAGAAAGATTGCATTCATCTGGGGGATATAAAGTAACAAAGTATGAGATTAATACCCAAGAATAGCTGAGATCAGCACCAGGAGGATTACTCCATAACTTAGAGGCCAGCCGGGTATCCTAGAGGAAAGGGCTGTTCAGATAGAGAAGGGAGCACCAAATAAAGGATGTTTGGAGGATCCTCCCAGGAGGGGAGATGCATGTCGAAAGTAGACTATGGACTGAACATGTTTGCCACTCAATGCCTCTTTTGCAGACCACAACACCCAAAAGGAGAGAGAGAACACAGGGGATTGCCCTGCCACAGAGACAGGGGGGATGGGGGGATGGGGGTGGGAGGGATATTATCCATGGTGGTGGAAAATGGGCACTGGTGGAGGGATGGGTATCTGATCATTGTATAATTGAAACCAAAGCACAAAAAAATTGTAAATCTACAACTTTAAAAAAAATAAAATAAAATAAAGGGAAAAAAAATTATGGGTCAGAAAAGAATTACATAATGCACAGTCTCTTTACTAAACATTAAAGTAACTTCTTGTTTTTACTTGTGTTTAAAACAAGCATTGTTTGGTTGGTGAGCCTGGCAAGAGAGTGCAGCAGATAATATGATCCCAGGTACCACATATGATCCCCTGAGCTGTTTCAGGAATGACTCCAGAGGACAGAGTTGGGGTTAAGCTCTAAGCACTGCAGGTATGGCCCCAAAAACAAAATTAATAAATGTCTTTTAAAATAAGAAAGTGTTGTTGGTCGGTAAATGTTCAGGGAAGTCAGAATCAGTAAAGTCATTGTCATTCCTGCTCTATGTGGACACAAAGACCCTCCCACTAAGCAATTGTAAGACTGCTTCTGAGACCCACTTAATCTTCATGATGTGGGAGCTCGTTCCTGCAATCTCAGTTTTCAGTGGGTCTTGGTTCTCAGTCTGAAGCAAGGTTTTGTAAGAAATGGAGAAGTCACCGCCTTCACTTGCATCTTTGTTCTTGTACTTTCTCACAGAGAGTAACTTCAGAAGAGAGCAAAACAGGAAAAATTATAGCACTGTAGCACTGTCCTCCCCTTGTTCATGAATTTGCTTGATCAGGCACCAGTAACATCTCCATTTATGAGACTTGTTGTTATTGTATTTAGCATATCAGATATGCCCACGGAGCTTACCAGACTCTGCTGTGTGGGTGGGATACTCTCGGCAGCTTGCCGGGCTCTCCGAGAGGGACAGAGGAATCAAAGGCAGGTCAGCCACATGGGAGGCAAATGCCTCTGGAGCAATAGCACAGTGGGTAGGGCATTTGCTTTGCATACGGCTGACCTGGGTTCAATTCCTCCGTCTCTCTTAGAGAGCTCTCAGCAAGCTTCCAAGAGTATCCCTCCTACATGGCAGAGCCTGGAAAGCTCCCTGTGGCATATTCTTTACATATATCCACAAATAATTCAAAATAATAATATTTTAAGGACAGAGCAGTAAGATCATAGGCCAAGAAGAAATTCTTGCATCAGCTCAGTCCTTTGCCCTTTTTCTAAGAAAGAAGAAATCACTGCTCTCAACCAAATAGCCAAGAGGAAAATATAGTTTAGGGGATATCCCAATTATAAATTTATCATTGAATATATTCTCTCTGAAAAACTCATCTTTTTTTTTAAAGTTGAAATCATTTTTTATTTTACTTTTTTTTTATTGAATCACTGTGAGATACAGTTACAAAGCTTTCATGTTTGAGTTTAGGTCATACTATGGTCAAATACCCATCCCTCCACTAGTGAACGTACTCCACCACCAATGTCTCTAGTATACCCCCCTTTCTATTCCTCCCTCTGCTTTAATGGCAGACAATTTCCCCCTTACTCTCTCTCTCTTTTTGAGCATTATGGTTTGCAATATAGATTCTGAGAGGTTATAACGTTTGGTCCTTTATCTACTTTCAGCACACATCTCCCATCCCAAACAATTCTTCAAACCATCATTGTGTTAGTGATCCCTTCTCTATTCCAGCTGCCTTCTCTATGAGCTCTTGAGACAGGCTTCCAAATATAGGGCGATATTCCTGGCCCTTGTGTCTACTGTCCTTGGGTGTCAGTCTCATACTATGTTATTTTATATTCCAAGAATGAACTCATCTTTCTTAGTCTAAGAATAAAGTTAAAGTCCTCTCCTCCTAGCTGTGTAGGATATTGAAATATCCCTTTCCTCTTGACCTGTATAACTTGTATCACTGTCATCCCGTTGTTTGTCAATTTACTGGAGTGGGTGCCAGTAACATTTCTATTCATCCTAGCCCTAAGATTTTTAGCAGCCTCACCTTACTCATCTTTCCCAATGATTGGAGGCTCTTTCAGAGTCAGGGGAATGAGACCTGTTATAGTTACTGTTTTTGGCATATTAAATATGACATAGGTAACTTGCCAGGCTCTGCTGGTGCAGGTGGGATACTCTTGGGAGCTTGCCGGGGAATCCAAGATATATCTAGATATAGATATAGATATAGATATAGATATAGATATATGAAACCTGTTGCCTACTGTCTGAACTCCATCAAACATGGTGTGGTAATTATGGACAATGTATAGAAAGTGTCCCATGATGTGTCTGGAAAGTGGCCTAGAGCATGGCGGCAGTTGGGTAATAGAGGTCAGCTACCGGGGCTGGGTTCCTTGGGGCAGGGAGGGCTCTCACCCGCCTCCCTCTGGGTCTCCACAAGTGGAAACAGCCTGGCACGGAGTCAGGTGGCATGGTTATGGGGGGGCCTCCTTTGTGTGTGTGTGTGGGGGCGGGGGTGGATTCATGCCCAATTCAATCAGCCTAATCCACCTAGGGGGAGTAGGCATTCCACCCTAGGGTGGCCCGGCAACAGTAACCTACTGTGGGTCCAGACGCATTTCTGCCAAAAGCCATTGGGATCTGAGATTTGTTTCTGAGTCTCTGGGATCATGGCCATTATGTAGCTTGATCAGGAGCAAGAGAGGCCATTCATAGGCGGCGGTAACTCGGGATCTCGTTGGGGTTTGGGCGGGAAGGGCAGGATCCACCCCCATCCCGTGAGGCCCCGCATGTCTCATCACTGCAGGCCCAAACCTGATTGTCCAGTGGCCTCTGGAGGATGATGGCCACTGGGCTGCCAGGGGGAACAGACCAAGGCACGAAACCTATTCCCACCTGGGGTGGCCCAGTGCCAATAACCTACTGCAGCGACCGGACACATTCCTGCCAAAAACCACTGGGTTTCGAGATCTGTGTCTGAGTCTCTGGGATCATGGCCATTAAATGGCTTGATCAGGAGCCAGAGAGGCATTTTGTGGGCAGCAACTCGGGGTCTTGTTGGAATGGGGAGGAAACAGCCAGCTCTACCCTATTCCTATGAGGCCTTGCATGTCTCATCACTGCGGGTCCATACCTGACTGTCCAAAGACCTCTGGCAGATGGCGGCCACCAAGCTGCCAAGGGGGAGCAGGCTGAGGGACAGCACCCTTTCCCCCTGGGGTGGCCTGGTGACAGTAACCTACTGTGGGTTCTGAATGCATTTCTATCAAAAGCCGCTGGATTTTGAGATTTGTTTCTGAGTCTCTGGGATCATGGCCATTAAGCAGCTTGATCAGGAGCCATAGAGGCAGTTTGTGGGCCACGATTCAAAATATCATTAGGTGGGGAGGAAAGGGCCAGCTCTACTTCCACCCTTGAGGCCCTGCGTGTCTTGTCGCTGCAGGCTCAGACATGACTGTCCAGTGGCCTCTGGACGATGGGGGTCACTGGGATGTCTGGGGGAACAGGCCAAGGCATGAAACCTATTCCCAGATGGGTTGGCCCAGTGCCAGTAACCTACTGCAGGAACCAGATGCATTTCTGCCAAAAGTCATTGGGTGTCAAGATTTGTTTCTGAGTCTCTGGGATCATGGCCATTAAGCAGTTCAATCAGGAACCAGAGAGGCCATGCCTCCAATTGTATAGCTTTGCCCGAGGTGGTTTGTGGATGTGTCTCCCACATACCTGACTTTTGGCCATTTACTTTCTTGGTTAACTTTGCTCCAAGTTTTTGGGGTCTGGCCAAAGGCACAGCAGCAATTTTGGGGTATCTGGAAGTCTAAATGAGCCAATCAGGCTGCTGATGCACTTGTCTCACAGGTACAGATTGACCTGGTGGCAGCAACATACCCCCTGGGGGGCCTCCTTTTATACTCCTGTCTGGGAGGAGTGCCTTGAGTTCTGGAGGGTGGTGGAAAAGGAGATAATCTAGTGCTGGCAGGGTGTGGCTTATGGGTATGACCCCTGAGGGGTAAGCAGGCAGAGGATCTCTGCTCCTGGATCCCATTGAGACCAGAATTCAAGGTCACCTTAAAATCTTGATCCTAGTATAGCATAACATTACCTGATACATCTAAGGTTTTTGTTTAGTATTATTACTAAATTTAGTATTATTACTAAATTTAGTATACTACTAAATTCTCCATATGTATGTGATTAGCTTGACTTTTCTATTCACTAACCTTTTTGTTGCTGTTTTGATATTTGTCCAGTCCCCAAAAACAAATGAGAGAATTCCACGAGGAGCCCTAGGTCCCAAAGCACTGAATTATTTTTTGGCATGATCAGGTTAAAGTTTGGTTATAGTACAAGAATACTATACTTTTTGATATTTCTGTCAAGCTTGTATTACAGAAGACATCATCATTTTTTGTATATGTATTAGTGTTTCTCTCTCTCTCTGTTTCTCTCTCTGTTGCTCTGTCTCTGTCTGTCTACTTCTCTGTGTATGTTGGGGGGTGGAGGTGGAGGGGGACACCTAGCAGTGCTCAATGGCTGATTCCTGAATCTGAACTCAGGGATCACTCATAGCAGGTTCTTGGGACCATATGGGATGACTAGAGTCAAATTTATTTCAATTATATGCAAAGCAAGTGTGTTACCTGTTGCACTATCACTCCAGCCCCTGCATTTCTCTTTTTAAATACCTTAAATGGCAGAGGTTTATTTGGTTACTCATGAATTCGTTTAAATATGGCTTTAGTAGACTGCTGTCTCAGAGTGAGTGAAACAGAGCAATTTAATTTTTATTACATTTCTAATACTCTGCAGTGTGTGCAATACTGTTAATTTAAATTATATCCTATTATAAAAATCATTAAAGAAATTACTGCTTCTCATTCAATGAGATTGAGAATGATGGTAAAACAATTCCCTAAGAAACTCATAAGGAAGAAGATGAGAACCTATTCAGTAGCACACATAAAAGCAATCCTCTCTTTGTTAAATGTGTGGTAAAATAAATATTGTCTATCGATTGTAAAGCTACTAAAATTTAAATCTGGACAACCTTTTAAAATTTTCTGAATATGCAGTATTTGAAGCTTGACTACTCTCCTTTCAAGTCACTCAAAACCACAAGATTTTTTTTTTTTTGGATGGGTGGAGACTTGTTTGACTCATCTCTGGAGATGCTCAGGCATTAAATTGGTGCACAATCTTAGATGACTCCTGCAAAGGACAGCTGTCAGATTAGAATTCCAGGCAGCAAGGAGGGAAATGTAATATAGATAAAGAAGGTACCATGTGTTCTCTTTTAAGAAGTTTTATTTTTTCCCCTTCAGAATATTCAAACATCAGTTCTGTTACAGGTATGCCTGAGTGCAGAAGTTGCACTTCGGGTTGACATCTGGGAATTTGAATTTCAAGAAGTGTCCTAGCATTTTCTAAACAAGTCATCTGGTTCATTTACTGTAACATGTTTTTGCAAAAATATTAATATAGCTGAAAACTGCTGTACTTTGGGGTATCTAACTTCTGGTATATGTTTACCAGGAGGTGCCTATGTAATCAGTCCCCGGTTGTAGGATAACACTGTTTTGCCCTTTCTGCATAACCTCTGGTAATTTAGGTATATTAGGTTGCTCCCATCACAGTGTTCCCATTCCTCTGTGTTTATTTGTAACTTCTTTCTTTGTGCTCTCTTGACTTGTAAAAAATGTTTCTCTCTTCTCCCTAAGTCCTTTGCATAGTTTATTCAGAGAAATGTCCTTTTTGTATGGACACAAGAAGACAAGCTTTTGTAATGTGACTTTCAGTGGTATTTTCCTCCTGGGCATCTGTTCTCTCACCTAAGCCTCAGCTGCCTTTACTTCCTAGACCCCCAAAAGCAGGGTCCAGAAGAGAGAGTGGATGGAACCAGGGCAAGTGGTAAACTATGTGCTACCCTGGCATCAAGATGGGCCTGACCAAAGCACCATAATGCTTAACTATAAATTCAGAGCTTGGACATGGACAAATGCTGTCATAATCCAAAAAGTAATAACTAGATTTGGACCCTTGTAGGGTTTGGAATGATTAATCTGGCCTGAACTCTGTATTCTGAGTCTGTGGCAAGATGTTCCCAGGAGAGCTGCCCTACAAGTCTCAATGTTATCTCTTACTGTGTCCATACAAAAATAACTAGTATTGATATGTTGATAGTTGTTGGACTGAGGAAAGGATAAAAAGATCATAGGAGGTATTTTGTCCTTGGGCAGTCAGGAAGGGCTTTGGAATACCTTTTCTATGGTGTTCCCTTTGAACTTGGTGGGTCTTCATGAAGGACTTTCTTATGTTGATTTGGCTTCCTGACTGGGGGAGTGTCAGTTTAGAGAGATAATGGGGGTTGGAGAGAGAGGCAGAAAGGAGACAGGAATGAGAGGCAATGTGAGATTAGAATGGGAGGCTCAGAGAGACTGGGGCAGGTGTGGAGAGAATGGAATAAACAACATCTGATCAATCAACCAGCTTGGCCCTCTTTTTGTCCACTGTCTGTCCCATGGCCTGGCCGCCCTGACTCAGGGAGTGGCCCTGGCCCACCCTGATTGTTGGTGGCTAGGGGAAGAGCCATTTAGGGCCTCTCTGGCTGCCCCTTAAAGATTTTTATACCCAGCAAAACACCTCAGGCACTCGGGCTGTAATGAGCTTCTCTGATAGATTTTTCACAAGGGTTATCAGCATTTAATGTTGAGAGAATTAAGTGCTTCTTGTGTGAATACAGGCAAAGGGAACCTTTAAGTTTATTGTTGTTACCAGAAATAAGGTGTAAAGAAGAGAGGCTGAACTGCCAATACTATCTTAGGAATTGTTTTCATGTAAATGGTATTTAAATACTATAAGAAATAACCAAGGAATAAATGCAGATGCAAAGAACTCAATCATTCACAGTCAAGAGTAATAAAATGGAGTAGTAATCTGGGGCAGAACAACAGTACTATAGGTCTGTAATTCCCCTGCATGTGGCCAAACTACATTGGTCCCCTGGTACTCCATATGGTACCCTAAACGCCAGCAGAGTTAATTCCTGAGTGCTTAGTTAGTAGTAACACCTGAGATTTACAACCCTCCACGCCCAAAACAAAACAAAACAATACAAAAACAAAAACAAAACAAACAAAAGTCTAAAGTCATTTGATCATGAGATTAGAGCAATAGTACAGTGGATAGGACATTTACCTTGCACATGGCCAAGATGGGTTCAATCCTTGGTAACCCATATGGACCCCGGAATACCACCAGGAGTGATTCCTGAATTCAGAGCCAGGAAGTAATCCCTGAGCACAATTATGACCCAAAAAAGTAAAAAAATATATAAATATTTTTAAAAAATTGTGTGATCAGAGAGGAAGCAGTTGAACAAAGCTCTTTCTATACACATGTGGAAAGTGTGGAGAATACCCTAAAACAAATTTCCCCCTATTTTTTAACAGCTTATGTGAAATGTTGCAGTCCTTAAAAAATATTGGTTTTTGTTACAAAGCATAATTAAATATTTGCATTTGCAGTCACATATATATTTAGAATCACGATCACAATCATACTGTTGTTTGTCGATTTCCTCGAGCAGACACCAGTAACGTCTCCTTCTTCCTAGTCCTGAAATTTTAAAAGAGCCATTTCAATGCTTTTTCAGGATTAGGAGAATGAGACCCATCACTGTTACTGGTATTTGGCATATTGAACACGGCACGGGAAGTTTGCCAGACTCTGCCATGTGGGCAGGATACTTTTGGTAGCCTGCCAGGTTCTCCAAAGGAAAAAATAAGATAATAAGATGTTGCATGGCTGCGAATGTGGCCGTGTGCTTCCAGGAGCTGGGTTTTATAGTCTCTGTGTCTTGGTCGTTGATGGGACCAACCTGGTGCTGGCTGCAGCTGGTGGGTGTGACACCTACCTACTGGAAGATGGAGGGTCTAGGTGGAGAAGGCCCAGTCCCAATCCGAGTAGGCTTGGAGACCTCAGCCCCGGGACCCGCATTCCTGGGTTTCTCTGCCAGTTCTTTCATGCATGAGGCCCGTCTGGATGTGTGGAGAGTGGTCCCGGCATGGCCGTGGCTGGCTCCGGAGGTCCTCAGCTGCTGGGGCTCTGTTCGAGACGGGGTGGGGGAGAGAAACTCAACCCTCCCCCCTCCAAGGGGTCCTGGTGAGGACAGCCAGGTGTGGAGGCAGGAGACTCTAATGATATTTAGAATATCGTTCAATAATTTATACTAGCAGTATCATATTGCCGATTCATTCATACATTTATTGTTCTGAAATTTGAGTGATTCATGATAATTTCAAACTCTCATCATCTATTCTTTTGTTTTCTTTTTTCACTTATATATCATTTTTTATTATTGATCATTGTCCTGAACAGAGATGGAGAAACTAATAAATTTACCTTTATAAATTTTTCTATTTATTTTATTTTATACCCTAATACTGCTGATTGTGGGGCTGGAGCAATAGCACAGCGGTAAGGTGTTGCCTTGCACGCAACTGGCCCAACCAAGCCGGATTTGATTCCTCCCCCTCTCGGAGAGCCTAGCAAGCTACAGAGAGTATCTCGCCTGCATGGCAAAGCCTGGCAAGGCACCCGTCATGTATTCAGTATGCCAAATACAGTAACAAGTCTCATGATGGTGACGTTACTGGGCCTGCTCGAGCAAATTGATGAACAAAAGGGTGGACAGTGCGACAGTGCTACAGTACTACTGCTGATTGTTAAAACAATTCAAATTTTTACACTGAAAACTTATCATTTGGTAATTTTTTTTTCTATTTCAACCAAATACTCAAAAAAGCCTATGCTTACAAACCATACTAGGCATAACTATTTAGATGAATTAATAGAAATCCATTTAAAGTATTAGGAGTTCAGGTAAAATTCCCTGTGAATATTTCAGGATAGAAGCAGAGATCATTATTTCAGTGAACTGAAACTCAGTATGTGTTTTGTGAGTTTGAAATTTTATTGCTGACTGCTCTACCCTAGTCTTAGGGCTCTGGGCTGGAGACAACAGTATTAAGAACTGTAAATGGTCTTCAGTTTCCTAGAAGTCAACATATTATGTATTAGTGAGAAACAGTAAAGACTGGATTTTACCTCTAACCCCAATCAAGAACACCAATCAGTAATCCTCAGAGATGAATCAACAGCATTCCTAATTTATGGAACCTCAAACAAGTTAATCAGGCCTATAGCTCCTCCTACTAGTCACTCCCCAGCAAGGCAGAAGGTAGTTTCTGGCCCTGGAGCTTGGACTTGAGTAAATAGCTAGCCCACAGTGTTACCCTCTTGGAGTGGTAATCATGACCAACTCCTTCACTTTAGTGAGAATGCCTAATATCACTAGGCATGCACTCCACTGTGGGTTACATATACCAGTTAAGCAAGAGCACACTTGTTGCCATGTCTGTAATTCCTGAAGCGGTTGTCTAGCAATAGAGAACCTGCCCAGTTGATTTCAGATGTTTTCAAATTCTGCACAGTTTTAAAAGCTCTACTCTGGCTGTCTTTGGGAGGTCAGCCAATAGGCATTTGTTTTTTTATCCTTTGTGCTTGAGTAGAAGTTTTCTTTAAACATTATCTGGGAACAAATATTCTTGACCACTTCTCAATTTCATTTGCAGATGAAGATAAAGAACTTTGATCTCTACTCAGATCAAACTCTAAGACTGCCTTTGGGAGTAAAGTGACTACACAGTCCAAGGACTTTCTCCAGTGAGAACAGGAATGCTAGGAAAGTCCACAGAAAAGGGATTAAAGGAGGCTCTGAGAGAATCTAGTGGAATACCAGTTATTTGTTAAAGCATATAAATAGCTACTTTATATAATGTGACGAGTATTCTTGTACAGGAATTTCTAGGGCACTCTGACAACAAAGAGGTTAGTAGTAATAGAGAGATTTATCGATGAAGGAAGGTTTCTAATGCAATGATTTCTGGAGGATTAGAGAGATTTAGCTAGATAATAAATGAAGTGGAAAAAGGAGAACTATCAGATCAGAAGATGTAGTCAGAGAATCATGAGAGAGCTGAAGCTGTAAAATATGGGGGAATAATGCCCCTATCTTATATACTGTGACATTAAAATCAGATAATGAATTATAAAATCATTTTGTAAACCTTTAAAGGTATAAAATTCTGTATGGGCTAGTATGAACTGACATCCAGTGCAATCACGGTTTTATTATATCAAGTAATTTAAAAAGAACACATTTCCTCTGTAATTTTCCCTAATATTAGTGAAGGATAAGAGGATAATCTTTATTTTTCAAACTGTATTGAACACCATCTACTCCTAATCATCTACTGCAGATATGCCTTTATAGCTTTTCAGCTTGACACCATAACCACTTTTTTTTTTGAACTTCCAAAGACTAAATAAAGCAAATCAGCCCAGTAATTATAATGGCCCAGAGGATAGTGACTCACTTTTAATCTTTTTTTTTTAACTGAAGAGTCTTTTAAGAGGAGTAGAGATTAGGGTAACATTCAGCTTTTTTGTCCTTATTGGGGAAAGTTGGGGGATGGTTGGCCATAAACTGTGGTGCTCTGCGACTATTCCTGATTTTACCCTCAGTGGTTACTTCAAGCTACTCAGGGAGCCTTATACTATGCTGGGGATCAAGCCAAGGTCACTGTATTCAAGGCATACAGTTTAATCTTTCTGTTATCTCTGGCCCTGGCCTGCAAAATTCAGATTTTTCTCCCACATCAGATTTGCCCCTATATATTTATATTGGCCTAAACCTTGGAAACTGATAGGAAATGCCCAATATCCTTACTAGACTTGTACTATCTTTGTGATATACTTATTTATTTATTTATTTATCTTTTTGATGTCTGGAACATACCTGATTATGTTCAGAGCTTTCTCCTGACTCTGTACTCAAAATTACTCCTGGTGGACTCAGAGGACCATATGGGTACTAAGGATCAAACTTCTGCAAGGCAAGCAATATGCCGGCACTCTATACTTCTACCCCCTGATATATTTTTTGTTTTTAGCTGGATCTGTTTTTGATATGTATATCAAATCTTTTGGAGCGATAGCACAGCGGTAGGGCGTTTGCCTTGCATGCAGCCAACATGGCCGACCGGAGTTTGATTCCTCTGCCCCTCTCGGAGAGCCTGGCAAGCTACTGAGAGTATCTTGCCTGCACGGCAGAGCCTGGAAAGCTCCCCGTGACATATTCGATATGCCAAACACAATAACAACAAAGTCTCCAATGGAGACGTTACTGGGCCCGCTCGAGCAAATCGATGATCAATGGGAGGGCCTTTACTTTACTTTACTTTATCAAATCTTTTAAAAAATTTTTTATTAGTGAATCACTGTGAGGTACAGTACATATTAACAAATGTTCATGTTTGCATTTCAGTCATACAATGATCAAGTACCCATCCCTCCACTAGTACCCATTCTCTACAATTAATGATCCCAGGAGCCCTCCCACCATCCCCATCCCATCCCCCCTACACCTCACCCTGCCTCTGTGGCAGAGCATTCCCTTTTGTTCTCTCTCTCCTTTTGGATGTTGTGGTTTGCGATAAAGGTTTTGAGTGGTCATCATGTTTGGTCTATAGTCTACTTTCAGCTTGTATCTCCCAACCCAAGAGGGTCTGCCCAATACCCTTTTCTTGGTGGTCCCTTCTTTATCTGAACATCCCTTTCCCCCATCATGTGAGGCCAGCTTCCAAGACATGGGGTAAACCTCCTGAACCTAATCTCTACCATTCTCAGGTATTAGTCGTCTGTTCTATTACTTTATATTCCACAGCTAAGTGCAATCTTTCTATGTCTGTCCCTCTATTTCTGACGCATTTCACTTAACATAGATACTTTTCATGTTGATCCACTTATATACAAATTTCATTACTTCATCTTTTTAATAGCTGCATAGTATTCCATCATGTAGATATACCAAAGCTTCTTTAACCAGTCATCTGTTCTTGGCAGGTTTTTTCCCCGGGTTTTAGCTATTGTAAAGAGAATGAACATACAAGTGCATATATCAACTCTTTAACATTTTCTTCTTCTTTTTTTTTCTTTTCAGCCACATCCTGATACTACTCAGGATATACTCTCAAACAGTGGGATCACTCTGGTTGGGCTGGGGAACCATCCGAAGTGTTAGGGACTGAACCTGTACTATCTTTTAAACATTTTCTTGTATCTCAGTCAACATTTAATTTATTTAAATCTATACAAAAGCAGCATTTGAAGCATCATTATGTTTAAAAATAAAATGGAAAGTTGGATGGAAAAAAGTAAGTTTTATATGGTATATAAAGATATCCATATTGTTTCTTTTGGTTAGATGGATAATTACAGTAGAAATGTATTTGCTAAATTCCAGTATCTCTTTTGTACATGGGCTGGAGAGAAAGCACAGCGGTAGGGCATTGCCTTATAAGCAGCCAACATGGCCGACCCGAGTTCGATTCCTCCGCCCCTCTCGGAGAGCCCGGCAAGCTATCGAGAGTATCTTGCCCACACGGCAGAGCCTGGCAAGCTACCCGTGATGTATTCGATATGCCAAACACAGTAACAACGAAGTCTCCAATGGAGACGTTACTGGGCCCGCTCGAGCAAATCGAGGAACAACGGGAGGACCGTGATTTTTATTGAGTACAAATCACAAATCACAAATCATCCTGTTAATCGTCGATTGCCTCGAGCAGGCCCCAGTAACGTCTCCTTCATCCTAGCCCTGAGATTATATTCAAGGCTCTTTAGGAGAATGAGACCCATCATTGTTACTGGTATTTGGCATATTGGGTACACCACAGGGAGTTTGCCAGACTCTGCCGTGTGGGCAGGCTACATTCGGTAGCAAGCCAGTTTGTCCAAAGTAGGAATGAGATAATAAGATGTCATAATAAGATGTCGCACAGCCGTGCATTTGGCCGCATGGTTCCGGGAGCTAGTTTTTATAGTCTCTGAGTCTTGGCCGCTGATGGGATTAAACGGCGCCGGGGGCCAGTTGGTGAGTGTGACCCCCGCTTACTGGAATTTGGAGGATCTGGGTGGAGGATGCTCAGTCCAAATCCGAGTAGGCTTGGAGATCTCGGCCCCGGAACCCACGTGACTTTGTCCCTCTGCCAGCACCTTCATGTGTGCAGAGAGTGGTCTCAGCATGGTGGTGGCTGGTCCTGGAGGTCTTTGGCTGCTGGAGCCCTGGTCGGGGCGGGGAGGAAAGCTCAACCCGCTCCCCTCCAAGGGGCCCCGGCGGAGAGGACAGTCAGGCGCGGGGGCAGGAGACTGCACTCTTCTTCTTCCGGGAGCTGGTTTTTATAGTCTCTGAGTCTTGGCCGCTGATGGGATTACACGGCGCCAGGGGGCCAGGTGGTGGGTGTGACCCCCGCCTACTGGAATTTGGAGGATCTGGGTGGAGGATGCTCGGCCCAAATCCGAGAAGGCTTGGGCATCTCGGCCCCGGAACCCACGTGACTTTGTCCCTGTGCCAGTACCTCATGTGTGCGGAGAGTACACGGTTGCTTAATGTTGTTTTATGGTATTTAAGCACAGTACTGAAAATTATGTGTTTTATCCCAACATCGGGACTAAAAGTTGTCCCTAGTATCTCATTTTCTATTTTTCCAGAGTTATTGAATATCTTTTGGTCTTTTTTGTAGCTGGGAGTGGTGTTGCAAATACACAATGAGGGCAAATATCATGAGGCAATATCTAGAACCTTGTATAAAGGATACAAGTAGACACTTTTCCCATCCTTCCCCTACCAGACACTTTATCTTTATAATCTTTCTCCCCACTTGGGAGTGCATTTTAGATGCTAGTTAGAAATTTAACATAAATCAGGCTCCATAGAGAAAGCACCTCTGAGGAGTTATGAATTCCCTAAATCTGCACCATTCTGTCTTGTTCCAAATTATTTTTTATGACAGAATCTATATTTTATTTAGTAATATCACTATAATATATCAATCTTATTGCTAAACCTAATCCACACTGTTGATCCTTAACCTGTCATTGCAAGTTCCATAATTCAACATGTTTATGTAGACTATTTATTTATGTACTAATTGCTGTAGACCATGGATTGCATTATCCATAAAATCTTTATATGGTTGGTTATTCCCTACCTATTTTGCATTTTTCTATTGACATTTTTTGTACTATCACAGGCTGGCTCTATGAATTAAAAATGAAGATGAATTTGTTACTCATTTCTTAATAGAGAGGGCACTTAAGGTTTATATCTTGTTCTGTGTAGTCCTTTCACTGCATTATATTTATTGCAAAATAATTTTCAAATGACTTCTCGATAGCAATTTTCTTTTTCATTTAAAAAATAATGACGGGATTTCCATGTATTTGTCATGTTGGATTAGTTAAAATTGCTTTGGGTTATGTCAGATAAAATAGGCTTTTCTGCCTGTTTTTTGGTTTTGTTTTTTAGTTTGTTTTATTATTCTAATTAGACATTCATGATTCCATTGTTATTTGATAACAAGATATGTACGATTTCTCCCATACTGGCACACTCTTTATGTTTCCAACTCTTAAAATATAGTTTATTTCTCTTCTCCCCTTTCCTCCCACTCCCTGAAAATATGATGAAAGTTTTGTTCTCTCATCATTTACTATTTGGAGAGCTTTGGAGAGCTTATAAGATCTCCAAATGCCTAGCTGTTTTCTAGACTAAGATCCTATTTTATTCTTTTTGTCTTTTTTCCCTTCTTGTCTTCTTTGAGGGCTACATCTGGCTGTGCTCAGGGCTTTCTCCTTGCTTCTGTGCTTAATGATCATCCATTGTAGGGACCATATACAATGACTGCAGTAGAACCTGATCTGCAGTGTGCAGAGCAACCAGTTTACCGAATGTATTATACAATTGGCCCTTACCCTTTTGATCTTAACTTAATGAAATATGTTTAATTATTAAATTACGTGTTACCCAGGTGGAATGTAATTTTACAATACATGTACATATTAACTGCTCACCGCCACATGCTTTTCTATTTTTTTTTTCAAGTCTAAGTCCTCAGATTCAATTTATTTGTTAAGCGGTTAGAATGTCCTTTTAGGCTGCTTTTATTTGTTTTTTTATTCAGAATGTTTATTTGAACTGGTCAAATATGGGGGATTAGGGAAGGAAATAGAAGATTTCTTGAGGCCTGAAAAAAAGAGGTAAAAATGTCACAGAACTACATGAGAGTTTCATTAGACTCTAACTAAAAACAGAGCGATGTGTGATTACTATTTCCAGCTAGTTTCCCCATCATGATAGTCACATAACAAACCAAGGCAATATTGGTCTTGAGCCAGATTCACTGAGTTCCCTGGCCCTGGCCCCAGTACAGTGTCTTTGCATTGCTTCTCTGGGGCCATTTGATCTTTTGAATATTTTTCAGGATCATATTATGTAGAGTTACATATTGCTTCCTTAATTCTGATATAAAGAGCCAAAGGCTGATATACTCTTTCTCATTGATCTCTGTCACGGTGCGATGATAGTCGTCCACATGGGGATATTTGGCTATTTTAGAAACCAATTTGGCTCTTGTAATATAATACCTAGAAATCTGGTACAGATACGATGCAGCTTCACCCTCAATAGTTCTTAGTTCTGCAACAGTCTCCTCCTGAATGGATACTCCAAAGTTGTTCCCATCTTCTATTCTCGGAATCAGGAGCTGTACTCTGAAGGGCTGGAGCCATAGCATAGCGGGTAAGGCATTTGCCTTGCACATGGCCTACATGGTTGACCTGGGTTTAATTTTTCCGCCCCTCTCGGATAGCCTGGCAAGCTACCGAGATTATCTCTCCTGCACAGCAAAGCCTGGCAAGCTCCTCGTGAAGTATTTAATATGCCAAAAATAGTAACAAGTCTCACAATTTCTTGTGAGACGTTCCTGCTGCCCGCTTGAGCAAATTGATGAACAATGGGAGGACAGTGTTTGACAGTGTTCGACTGATACTTTTGCTTTACATTAAAATTAATTTGAGGGACTTCAGCTGTTAGATACTGAGTAATACACTGTCCACTTTTTCAGTAAATCTAAATGCTGATCCACTGTATTCAAATTTTCAGTGTTGGAGATGAGAATCCTGCATGTCAGTGTGCCATTCTAGATTTATTAATTACAATTAAATTTAGTTTAGCTACTGGCACATACACACAAAATCATCTAGTATTATGTAAATAAGGCAGGATTTTATTTACCTACCACTAGAAAATAAGGACTATATTTCATACCAGTTAGGTATTACTTCTTAGTCATAGAGATGTCAGATTTCTTCTGTTGTATTGCCTCTGTGTTTTGGTTTTATTCTAAATCTGCTCAAGAAGGGAGTCAGTGAAATTTATAAAAATTAGTAAAATGTTGAGTGCTATTTCTCTATAAGGACTTTTTTCCCCTTTGAGACACTCTTTTGAAAGATGTAGCTGAATGGATCAGGTTGGAAATGTCTTTGCCCAAAGTAAGCATGTATTTGCTGAGTTTTTTGAACTTAAGTTACTATGTAAGACAGGTAGAGTCAATTTAGGGAATGATTAAGTTCTCCTATGAAAAGTTACTAAGCTTTCAGGTTTAGGTCTCGGTCATGGAAATATCAAACACATTTCCCTTTACCAATACTTATTTTTCACCACGAAGAACCCCAATAAACCCCCACCCCTCCAGCCCTCCCAATGCCTGTGAGGCAGATGAATTCTAGTTAACACTCTATCTACTTTGACTAGATTCATTGTTTCCATAAAAGATGCACCATTATTATTTAGAGTTTACACCCCCAAATCAGACATGCTGAAAAGGCATTGTGAAATGATTTGCTTTCTACAGCTGGGTTCAAGAATTAAATGATGTAGTGGCCGCGTGGTTTTGGATTTCTGCTATTTTACTTATTAACCCTGGAAGTATTTCTGCTGAGATTCAGATAATTAAGAGATTGGTTTCGGTGCTCTAGAGCCATGGCTGTGCCGGAGAGCCGCTCGTGGGGGGCAACTGGTGACCTCTGTAGGGCATGAAGGATGAGCCGGGAACGCCCCCCTTCCCATGAGGTTTTAGTCGCCCCATCACAACCAGCTCATACCTGGCTTTCCACAAAGCTCCCAAACGGCTGCCATCTTTCTTTCCAGAGGGAAGAAGACGGAAGGGATCAACACCCTTTCCCCTCCGGGTAGACATGGTGGCATGGATTAACGCATAGTCCGTTCACTTTTCTGCTGCAAGGCTTTCAGGTTTAAGTCTCGTTTAAGTTAATGATCTAACACTTCTCCCTTCACCAGTACTCATTTTTCTCCACCAAGACAAAGCTTTTGGGTTTAAATCTTGGTCATACAATGATGAAATACCCGTCTCTTCACCAGTGCACATTTTCCATCACCAAAAACCTCAGTATACCACCCATCTCAAACACTCCCCCCCACACACCTGTGTGGCAGATGATTTCCACATTAGTCTCTCCCTACTTTGGTAACATTCAATATTTCAACACCAGACTCACATTTATTATTTGGGATTCTCCCCCCAACACTCAGACCTACCGAAAAGGCAACATTAGACAATTTGTTTTCTATTGCTGATTATGAATAGCATATGATTTTGGAATTCTGAAATTTGAATAATTAAATCTGGAGGGATTTCTGCCAAAAGCCACTGGGTTCCAAGTCTCGCTTGTGTGTCTCCGGGATCATGGCCTTTAAGCAATTTGATCAGTAGCCGGAGGGCCCGTTCATGGGTGGCGACTTGGGGTCTCGTTGGGGTGGGGGAAGTTAAAGGTATACCTAATAGTTTTATGTGCATATGATTCAGTTTTTAAATTTCTAAGAGTCATAACATTTACTTCTGTCTATATTTGATGCACATCGGCATGGAATAAATAATCTGAATTTATCTTTATTAATTACTTAATTATTATTTTTTAAGCAATGCTTTAATTTTGGTCATAATTATGACAGTAATTATATTTGTACTCATATTGTAATAATATGGATGCATTTCAAAAGACATTTTTCTTATTATATAATACATTTTAATAAAATCATCTGAAAATAGGGACCAGGATGTGTCTCAGGGGTAAAATGGTAGAACATTTGAGTTGTATGTGTTGGGTTCAATCCCTGGCACCTTAACAACAACAAAAACTTATATGAAAAGATAATGGCAACTTTATAGCATTTCAGCTTATAAGATATAGTCTAAGGTTGAATTTTTCCATGCTTGTTCATATATTTTAACCAGGTTTCTACAGTATTTCTTGGCTTAAAAAGTGAAAAGTTTCAAACAAATAACACAACATGTTTTGACTTTTCATTTTGTAACATGTTATAGTATTGTCACATGACTTTTCAAGAGCTATGAACTAAAATATACAAAAATTTTAATTGAATCCCAGTTTTTTATCTAGTTTAAACTGTCTGTTTGCACAGCTGTGTTTAAAATCAAATGCTTTAGATATTTACTAATGTCTGACTGTTTAATAGAAATGCAATTTTTGTAAAAGTTTCTTGTTTTTTAAAAATAATTATTGATGTAAAGTGAATTCTAATTATCAGGACAAACTGTGGCTTATAAAGGCAAAACCATTAAAAAAAGCTCTAAGCAACTTTTTAAAACCAGGTGTACAAAATTACTTATTTAATCTCAGAGTTATTATAATAACATGCTTAAATTATAGAAATCAATTAGGAAATTAAAATAAAATAATGAAGCATGTCATTAAAAAGCTGAGGACCTGTTTGTGCTACCTGTATTAAATGAATGAAAAGTATCTTACAGGACAGGTTTTGGGAAATAAGAAAGAAAACCTTTTATGTATAAGAAAAAGACAAGTTAATACATATTTGCATTTTATGCTTATATAGTTAATTCTATTGTTTTCTATTTAACTCCATGTTGACTAAGGTATTGATTAATTCTATGAAACAAATTTGTAAGCATTATACAATGCTGATCGCTTTAAAAATTTTTTACATTGTCATATGGAACCTTAATTCCTAGATTTTTTTTTCCTCTGGGATAGAAAGAATCATAATAGGGAAATAAAAGCCCAAAAGCAACAGAAACAACTGAATTTGAAACATGGTCTTCAGTAGGAAGCTTATCTCTGGGATGAATATGTAGGTTGTAGAGAAGAGGATAGGAAAACCAAAAGCCATTCTCAGTAGACACATGACCCTCTCTCAGTAGCAGTATTGTAAGTCATAAAGCCCAAAAGAAAAATGAGAACAAGACACCTGCCACAGAGGCAGGGAGGTTGTATCACAGGTATACAGGACATTGATGGAGGGAAGTAGACACTGATGTTAAAATATTTTATGCCTAAAGGTCAATCATTAATAACTTTGTAATTCATGGTGATGATACTTTTTTAATAATTTATTTATTTAAAAATATGTTTCAATGATGCTATGTATGGCATTATAGCAGTTCTGAAAGCAAACTCTTCAAATGAGTAATTGCTATCTGACTCTGTGTGTGTGTGTGTGTGTGTGTGTGTGTGTGTGTGTGTGTGTGTGAAAACCAACCTAAAGTAACAATCTTCGTTGATGCTTGCTCAGATCAGGTGGACCAAAACAGCAGGAAGTGCCTCTGACAGATTTCAAGACTCAAGCGTATTCAATGAAACTTTGAGGATCACAAATATTCAGCGACACCAAGGAGGCCGGTATTACTGTAAAGCAGAGAATGGTTTGGGGTCACCTGCGATAAAGTCAATTAGAGTGGATGTGTACTGTAAGTAAATTTCTTAGGAAACTGTTAATACGTTTACTATGATTTTTGTCCTATAACTTGTTTGCGCTTTTAAAAAATATATTAAGAAAAACTGGAGTTGGGATGAGATTGAAATTATGCACAATTTATTTTTCTCAGCGTCATAAAAATGCTTGAATGAATGATGGAAGGGTTGCCTTTGTTACTCACCTTTCTTCTTTTTTTTGGGGGGGGAGGGGACAGAGCCAACAATCACTAGCTGCCACACTGCCCAAAAATTATGCTGCTGAAATCTCTTGATGTCAATTCCACACATAGAGGAAGCAATTTGCCCTACATATGCCACGTATGGCAGAATCCTTTATTCACTTATAGTTTCTTGACTCATTCCTGGTTATGATGAGAGAGCCATGACCCATGTCCTCTAGTATTTTCCAGCCCTTCGGTATTCCATGGTATAACTCAGCATCTGTTTTCCACAAGGCGTTCTCTCATTCTTATCCTGTCCAATTTTCAACCACTAATATATACTCTCATTCTTCTAACCAAATATTTTTATTAACACACACTTTAAAAAATACCATTTAACTAAATTAAATCAATTGCATATTTTATAATTTAATTTTCTAGAGTGTATGAATATTCTTTTTTGTTATTCTGTCTTTTATCATGAAGTTTGATATATATGTATGCACATATATGTATATATGTGTATATATATCTTCAGCACAATTCTAAAACCTGGGGATATGAAAATTAAATGAGTATGTTTTGTTTCATTTTTTTTTCAGTAAGTTCATGTCAAAAATAAAACCCTAAAAAGTATTATTTTAATGCTAACATCTGATCTAAATTGATCCAAAGAGGAAAAATGCAGAACTTCATATAGTCCTTATGTTTGCTCAGGAAATATTTTTGATTATATAGTAATACTTTGTGTGCAGTTGGTTATACACCAACTGGCTCATAATGTGTTTCAAAACTCTGAAGCAAATTAACCAAAATATTTAAAATATGATTATGACTTGCAGTTCCAGTATAATAGCCTTCTTTATTTTGAAGAAATGCATTATGGAATTAAAGAATCAAGCACAAAGTGATAGAGTTACATTTTAAATGACTTAAAAAATGTTTTGTCTCTCTTCTTTCTACAAAGTCTTCTCAGTACTATTATGTATACCCTCTTTTCTTCTGTTTAAAACTCTTATTACGCAAACCTAGGTAGGTCTTAGTATGTCATTTCATATTGTACATTTTGCTGGAAGTGATAGCAGCTTTCTCTCCTGTTTTCCTTAGCCTTGTTCTTTTTTGAACACTTGTGGTCTCCTTAGATGCAGTCTTGACTCAAGGCCTTCATCCTATTCCCTTCCTTGAACTGCTTTGAGAATTTCTTTCTTATATTTTGATCCGTTGTTTGGATACCACTCCAGGCTGTGCTATGGAGTGATTAATCTCTGTATTCAGAGATCAATTGTGGCAGTGCTTGGGGGATGACGTGGGATTCTGGAAATAAAAGTTGGATCAGCTATTGCAAAGCAAGTGCTTACCTTCTGTATTGTATCCCCAGTACCAATTCTCTAATACAATTTTTCTCTAATACAATTTGACTTTGTTAAACATCTTGTTTTATGTTGTTTAAGTGAAATGTTACTGGGTCCCTAATATAAGAATATGATTTTCCAGTACTTTTTTGATTGACAGTCCTTATCAAAATATACTACTAGAGAAAATAATATGTATTGTTATATACTCCATTAAATAGGCCACTGCTTTAATATGCATTTTCTAGGAAAACTCTTACTTTCAGGTCCAGAGAACTAAATATAGGTGATAAATAGTTATGCATATTAATAAAGGTATAGATACATAAATTCATTCAAATAGTAAAATTTCAAACACATTTTTGACTAATAAAAATAATTCATGATAAAGTTAGGTTAATTTGAAGATATTGTGTGTTATAAACATAAACTTGTTAGAAGACGATAACTTTCAGATTCACATATGTTTTCTTTACGTGAGTATTTGTAATCTAAAATATGTGCCTTCTGTTTCCCTCGGGAAGACAGTTTGGTCCACATCCAGTATTTCTCTCAAGCTCTCCTGAGTTCTGTGCTAGGGAATGACAACTGACTATGATTAGGAGGCCTTATGAGGTGCAGGGTATTAATTCTGGTATACTGCATGAAGACAAACATCAAACCTTCTGTGCTCTCTCTCCGGTCCTTAAAGTGGAAAGTAGTGTAGGGGAGCACACCTAGAAATGCTTAAGGGCAACTGCAACCCTTAAGTGCTTATGTCACTATGTGGTGCCAGGAATTGCGTTGGGCTTGTCAACAAACAAGGAAAACACCTTAACCCTGGCACTGTTTCTTGGGCCCTAAAACTCATTATCTCATTTTTAATAAGAATAAGACCATAACTAATGAAGTTAGTAAGAGATCTAAAAGGGCTAGAATTCCTGCCTTGCATGCTTCAGGCCCTGATTTCAGTACACAACACTAGATATCTTCTAAGTACCACCTGGGTAGCCCTTGTGAACTCCAGTACTGCAGGGTCCAAACAGCATCGCATCCCGCATCCCTAGGCCTCAGCATTGCCTTTGAGAACCCTCAGCAAAAAAATTAACTGGTATATTAATGCTATGCTTATCCCTTCCTCTAATGCTATGTTTAAATTGGGAACTTTGGTGTTTAAATGGATTATAGTCTTAAAGATTTATTTGTGCTTAGATTTTTATTTAACCTGAACTACATGTAGCACTGTAGCACTGTCCTCCCATTGTTCATCGATTTGCTTGAGTGGGCAACAGTAATGTCCCCATTGTGAGACTTGTGGTTACCATTTTTGGCATATTGAATACGCCACAGGGAGGTTGCCAGGCTCTGCCGTGTGGGCAGGATACTCATGGTAGCTTGTCGGGCTCTCTGAGAGGGACAAAGGAATCAAACCTGGGTTGGCCACATGCAAGGCAAATGCCCTACCCCCTGTGCTATTGCTCCAGCCCGAATTGCATGATGGAATAGATAATTTTTGTAAACCATAAAGTAGTGAACAACTTTATTTTATTTTAGACACTTTATTTTAGACACTTATGCTTTAACTATTTTAGAAAACACTAAAACTTAAGGCTAAGTTTTCTGTTTTAAGCCATGTATTTGGTATCTTCACTTTCACTTCATGCTTCTGTTTCTTTTTTTCATATACTAGAACTAGGAATTGAGTTCTTGAAACACAGAGCGCCAAATGCAAAACTACCTATTGGTGAGGGTTATATGGGGAACAACAAAATGAGGCAGATTTTGACATAGATTTTTAAAACACCACAAAAAGTAATACAATATTTTAGCTTCAAATTTTTAGACTACCAAAATCTATATGAAACAAAATTCAGTGCTTTTATTGTTTTATTTTGAGAAGAACTATAGTTTCAGAAGAGAAGAATCTCCTTTCTCTCTCTCTCACTCTCTTATTTCTCTCTCTTTATATATTTATTATTTTATATAGCTATATATAATGCTTACTGATAAAAATGAGGTAAGTCAATTTTATTTTTGTTTGTTTTTGAGGTCACAGCAGATGTGCTCAAAACTTAATTCTGACCCTGTGTTTAGGGATATCTTCTTTATTATTTATTTATTTTTTATGTAGGAGTACTGCTATTTAGTCAGGCACCAATTAGCTGATTGAATTGGGCATGAACTCCTCTGTACTTTTTTTTCATAATTTTATTTATTTATCTTTCTTCTTATATTTATTTATTGAATCTCTGTGGTAAAAGTTACTAAGCTTTCAGGTTTGTCACAGTCATACAATAATCAAACACCTTTCCCTTCACCATTACTCATTTTTCACCACCAGGAACCCCAATATACCCCCCTCCTACCCCTCCCAATGCCTGTGAGGCAGATGATTTCCACTTAACTCTTCTCTACATTGATTACATTCATTATTTTGACAAAAGATGCACCATTATTGTTTAGAATTCCCCCTCCCCCCAACAATCAGAATTTCTGAAAAGGCATTGTGAAATACTTTGTTTTCTATAGCTGGTTATGAGAATTATATAATCTTGCGTGGCCGCAATAGCAGCCTTGCGATTTTGGATTTCTGCGAAGAGCCAGATGATTACGAGATTGGTTTCTGTGTGTCTGGTGTTATGGCTGTGCCAGACAGCCGCTCGTGGGGGGCAACTCATAACCTTGGTAGGGCGTGAAGGACGTGCCGGTACCACCCCCCTTTCCATGAGACTGCAGTTGCCCCTTGAATGCCAGCACATACCTGGTTTTTCAGTAAGCTCTGAGGTGGTGGCCACCTTGCTGCTGGGTGGGAAAAAGGCAAAAGGGAGCAACACCCTTTCCCTCCCGGGGAGGCATGGAGCCACAGTTTAATGCATGGTCCATTCACTTTTCTGCCGCAAGCTTCCGGGCTCTGGATTAAGTCCTTTTGCCTCTGGAGTCATGGCCGTGCTGGAGAGCCACTCATGGGGGCAACTCGTGACCTCAGTAGGATGAGAAGGACAAGCTGGTACTGCCCCCCTCCCCATGAGACTGCAGTTTCCGGCTCATACCTGGCTTTCCAAGAAGCTCTGAGGCAGCGGCCACCCTGTATGCAGTCCAGATGCATTTCTACCAAAAGCTGCTGGGTTTTGAGATTTGTTTCTGAGTCTCTGGGATCATGGTCGTTAATTAGCTTGATCAGGAGCCAGAGAGGCCATTTGTAGGCAGCAGCTTAGGGTCTCGCTGAGATGAGGAGGAAAGGGCTGGTTCCACCCCATCTGGTGAGGCCCCGCATGTCTCATCCCTGCAGGCCCAAACCTGACTATACAGTACTCTCTGGAGGATGGTGGTCACAGAGCCGCCAAGGGGAAGAGGCCAAGGCATGAAACCTATTCCCACCTGGAGTGGCCCAGAGCCAGTAACCTACTGCAGGAACAGGACGCATTTCTGCCAAAAGCCTTTGGGTTCCAAGATTCGTTTCTGAGTTTCTGGATCATGGCCATTAAGCAGTTAGGTCAGGAACCAGAGAGGCCATGCCTCCAATTATATAGCTGAGCCAGAGGTGGTTTGTGGGTGTGTCTCCCACAAAATTAAAAACAATTACCTAACTTTCGGCTGTTTACTTTCTTGGTAAACTTTGCCCCAAGTTTTTGGCATCTGACCAAAGGCAGAGCAGCATTTTGGGGGTATCTGAAAGCCTGATGGTGCCATCAGGCTGATGATGCACTCACCTCACAGGTACAAATTGACCTGCTGGCAGCATCATACCCCCAGGGATATCTTCTTAACAGTGTTTGGAGGATCATATATAATGATGGGGTTGGTTGCATGCAAAGCAAACACCTTAATCGTGTACTATCTCTCTGACCCACAAATGAAGTACCTTGAAAAAAATAGATACTTTGAAAATTTTGTGATATTGTATTACTATTTTGATTATTATATGAATATTTATTAGTCTAAGTTAATATTTATTTCCCACATAATGTCTAAAATTTCTATAGTAGAAAATTGGACAATAAAAGTTTTATAAACTAAAGTGAATATGAGGAATACAGGAGAAGTTTAATAGAAGAGGCATAGAGGCTTTGCCTCAGCAGAGAGAAATTAGTAAGATGTTGTGGAAATTATAAAACAAAAATACAGTGTACATTAAGAAATAGGACAATAAACTAGCAATTGTTAAAAGTGAAAAAGTAAAGTAAAGGCCCTCCCGTTGATCATCGATTTGCTCGAGCGGGCCCAGTAACGTCTCCATTGGAGACTTTGTTGTTGCTGTGTCTGGCATATCGAATACTCTCGGTAGCTTGCCGGGCTCTCCGAGAGGGGCAGAGGAATCGAACTCGGGTCGGCCATGTTGGCTGCGTGCAAGGCAAACGCCCTACCCGCTGTGCTGTTAAAAGATCTATTTAAAATGATTTTCTTGAGGGATTTAGAAATACTTGAGGTTGTGTTTTATATAATTATTTTTTTCTAAACTGGGCATGAATAATTGACTTTTTAAAAAGTTTTAACTTAATAAAATATTTATTTAAAGGTTTTGCCTTGAGAGCATAATAATTAAGTTTCCAGAAATCAAAATTAATTTTATTCCAAAATTTCATGAGGAGCTTTTGTGCCATACCCTGTGATCACTGTCACTGTCACTATCCTCTGGTTGCTCATTGATTTGCTCAAGCGGGCCCAGTAACATTGTGAGACTTGTTACTGTGTTTGGCATATCAAATATGTCACGGGTAGCTTGCCAGGCTTTGCCCTGCAGGTGAAATACTCTCAATAGCTTGCTGGGATCTCTGAGAGGGGAGAAGGAATTGAACTCAGGTCAACCAGGTTGGCCATGTGTAAGGCAAATGCTCTACCTGCTATGTTGTTGCTCCTCACACAATTATTTTTGGCTTTCCAGTACATATAAAAGACAAATGTACTAAGTTAATTTACTGTGCAAGGGTAATTTGTCTAAAACGGTATATGCACCTTAATTAAACATGTTTCAGAGATAAGTTAAATACATAGTACTGTAGCACTGTCCTGCCATTATTCATCAATTTGCTTGAGCAGGCACCAGTAATGTCTCCGTTGTGAGACTTGTTACTGTTTTTGGTATATCGAATATGTCACAAGTAGCTTGCCAGGCTCTGCCATGTGGGTGGGATACTCTCGGTAGCTTGCTGGTCTCTCTGAGAGGGATGGGGGAAATAGAACCTGGGTCGGGCACATGCAAGGCAAACACCCTACCCGCCATGTTAGATAAATACATATTATTGAAAAAAAATATGCCCATACTCTGCCTCACTGTTGTCCCCAAACTTCAATCTACAAAGCACAATAACACTAACTATGATAAAAGAATGTGTACTTATAATAAAGTATCTTGTCTTTGACCCAGAAGGCTGTCTTCTTTTAGTACTTGTGAAATTATGACAAGTTAACATGCTAGCCCACGATAGAAAAAAATACCAGAGCCTTCAGAGTTTTATAAAAGCAAAATAGCATATAGACAAGGGGCAAGCCTTATATGTTCCACAATGAGTGAACAGCAAAAGAGATTAAGCGAATCATATTTGGGAAAACAATGTCTATGGTGGTGAATTTTAAAAAGGAACTAGGCTAATGAAATGCCAGATGGTCTGTCCAATCTCATTGCAATTTTTATTCCAGTTTTTTTCATACCAAGAGAATAGTTTTCTGTCACTTGTATAAGATATAAAAAGGAAATGATAATTTCAGGACTGCAAAATTTCAGGTGAGTCGGTATGCTAGATACCATACTAACTTGGTTTCTTTTGTCTTCTTTTAGAAGTTATAGTATCTAATTGATAGTCCAAGATCCATATTTGGAGGGTAAAGATCTTGCACATTTTTTAAAATGAGGGTTTACAGAATTTTAAATGCTCTCACTCAGATATTTGTATTACCTTGAGATTCTTGTGAGCAGACCATTTCCCGAGAATGCATTTACCTAATGCTTTCCCTTATTCTCAGCCATGACTCTATTGGCCATAGGGTAATAGAGGTCATACAACTTTAAAGGTTAGGGATTGATTAAAACTTATTTTTAATTCAAAAAGAAATTAGATTCAAAAGCATTTGCTTAATAAATTTTCATGCGTGCTGATACTCACACACGGGACATATCGTTTTTAATATCCGTTAAATACTTTAAAGTATTCTTATGTCTGAAACATTTTCCCCACTTTAATTTTACTTAGGTAGAGTGAGGCATTTCATTATATTCTAAACAAGCAGTGATTTTTTTTGGCCCTTGTCTGTGAGATTTATTTATTACATTTTCAGCTCAGGAAATTTTGAAAATTCAAATGACATGTTATCAATTATTCCCCAAATACAATTTTCTTGTATTAGACAGAATTTTAAACCACATAGTCGACTTCGACCGTGAGTGTGGAAAGGGCGGACTACAGATGAATCTTACAAAGACAATGTTTATGAGAAACAGCCACCTTCCTGATGCTCCATTCGCTCTCAAGGGAACGACCATCTCCGAATGCAACAGTTATGTGTACCTAGGTCGAGAAGTCAACATGATGAATGACCTGGCACCTGAGTTGCGCAGGAGGAAGAGAGCGGCTTGGAATGCCTTCAAGAGCATCGAAGAAATAGCTAAGAGCACAAAGAACCTCCGGCCAGGGCACTTCTCTTTGATTCCACTGTTCTTCCTGCATTAACATACGCCTCAGAGACCTGGGCCCTACACAAACAGGATGAGAACGCTATTCGGGTCTCCCAAAGAAGAATTGAAAGAGCTATGATTGGAGTATCATGTTTCACTCAAATGAGAGAAAGATTCCAGATGCTGTCTCGTTTGCCAACGTGCAAAAATCAGATGGGCTGGTCACATAATGAGATTTGACTGGATTCCACAGGACGTCAAAAGACCACATGGCTGCCAGATGGTCAAACTTCTTCATCAAGATCATGAACGATTGGTTTGAGGCTATTTGCGTTCCTAGAAAGAACAGACGCCATTGGGCTACACTAGCACGTGACAGGGACAAATGGAGACGTTAACTGGCGCCCACTCAAGCAAATCGATGATTAACGGGAAGTCAAGTGATCAAGTGATCAAGTTGAAAAGTTATTGACAAACTGTTTTAGTTTATACTTATTGGACCTATAATATGATTTTTCAGTCAGAAAGTTTAGAAAGATGACTGGGTTACATAATGGGTACTATGGTAGTATGCAAAACCTCAAAATAACCACATTTAGCACATTTTCTTATTCACCATTCCTCCAAAAGCATCAGCATTAGGTTTAGAAGTTCTTAGTCAGTAATTTTTGATGTGGTATTATAAAGCTTGTTAAAAAATGGGTTATTGATACCTTAATTGCAACATTAAAACATTTTCATGGTAGAATTTTGCAGTTTTGGACATGTTGCAGATGAAGAATATTTCTTGAGTTTTCTTGTTTTTGTGGCACTTGGCCATTCTAATTTCAAAACAGTTGCTGATAAAAAAATACTCAAAAGTAAACAAAAAACACAAAGCCTTCAATAGAAACTATATTGTACATAAAGCATTCTACATAGTTAAAATCCATGTCAATATGTTTTGCTAAGAATGATTGAATTCAGGCTATCTTAGATATGGACAGGCAGATAAAGACATATATCCCTTTAAACCTAGTTTCTTCTACCCAAAGTCTTACATAAAGCATCCTTAGCTTTTGCTAACATATTTTCACTAACAAGTACTTTGCTAATTTTTATATATTTGTTCAATTTTCATATAATATTTGTAGATTCTTGAAAAATTTGAGGTCACTGGTTTTTGTCTCACTTTCATTGTGCATGGTTTTTATTGTGAACTGTGCCTATCAACTATGCTAAGGGATTACTCTTTGTGGTACTCAGGGTCCATTTGTGGTGCCAGGGATCAAACTAAGGTCAGCTGAATGCAAAGTAAGCACCTTTATATATATATATATATATATATATATATATATATATATATATATATGTATATATATATACCTATATATATACCTTTATATATATATACATATATATAATCTCTTTGGTTTCTAATAGTACTTTTTTGGCAATGATTCAATATTATTTTAGTCACTGTGTTCCACAATATTCTTTATGGTAGGTTTTCCTGCATAAAGCATTTTAGCACTACAGTCTCCAGTCAGTATGTCTGCTTTCCCCTGCCATTGTCATAATGTCCCCCACCCCCAGAATCCCCTCTATTTAAGAGTCCTATTAAAGACCATTTCTCAGATTCTGTTGTCTTTGGGCACTTGTTCCCCTACTATTTTTTTTATACCATATACAATAGAATTCATTCTGTGTCTGCCTCTCTTCTATCTTATTTCACACATCACGGCACTCTCCAGATCTATGTACATAGCAGGAAATTGCATGATTTCAATTTTTATTATTGCTGAGTAGTATTCCATTAAGAATATGTACCATAGTTTCTATTTTTTTTGCTTTTGGGGTCACACCAAGCGACGCACAGGAGTTATTGCTGGCTTTGCACTCAGTAATTACTCCTAGAGGTGCTTGGGGGACCATATGGGATGCTGGGAATTGAACCCAGGTCTGCTGTGTGCAAAGCAAATGCCCTACCCGCTGTGCTATGTGTCCAGCCCTTGTACCATAGTTTCTTTATCCCATAAAATTTCTTGGACACTTGGGTTGTTTCTAGATTTTGGTTATTGTAGATAATTCTACTACAAAAAAAGCGTTGTTCATATATTTTCAAATTAGTGATTTCTTAATTTTACAATAAATACCCAACTACATTTTTAATATTGGAGACTTCTCAAATAAAGCTTAAGCTTCTATTTGATCCTACCATCCCAGTACTGGTAATCTTACACCATAAATACAAAAATAATAATCCAAAAGGACATATGCATACTATTTTCACCAAACATTACTCAAATGTCAAATGGAATGGAGTACTCTCAATTACAAAAAAAAAATGAAATCTTGTACTTCACTTCTACTTGGATAGATTTGGAGGAAGTCAAACTAAGTGAACTCAAAAAGCAGAAGAAAATTTACTTCACTCATTTGCAGAGTATAGAAAAGGAAAGCAAGGAATTACACAGCCTCCAATGGAAACAACTTTGACACAGTAAAACTGAGATCTGAGAGTGCTGGGTCAGTGGAGATCTTGGGATGATGGTAGAAGACCTGGTGGTAATTATGGTGTAGCAGGACTTCAAGTATAAAACAGTAATATTGTACTATTGTTAAAAATTGTTTTAAATAAATATAAAATGATGAAAAGAAGAAGAAAAGGGAGGTAGTAAGATGTAGGATAACATTGGGTTTGTACTTTCAGCCTTGCTGTAGGGAACTTAGTTTACCTTAAAGCAATGTCCATTCTGTATGGACACAGGAACACAGTTAATATTATGCTTTGTAACTTGGGAGTTGATCGACTCCAATAATATTTACTCCTGGTATCTACTTTCTCAACTCAGTTGCCCTTAGCACCCCAAATGCAGTGTCCCAAATAATGACTGAATGGACTCAGGGTAAGCTGTGAGCTACTCTGGCATTGAAATGGGCCAGGCCAAAGGGCCACAATACTCTATAAGTTCAGAGCATGATCATGCACACATCCTGCCATGATCAAAAAGTAACGACAAGAAACCCTGCTGGGGTTAGGAAGACTAACCTGGTCTGAGGACTGTGGTCTGGAATATATAATGAGATGTCCTCCGGAAAAAACAAACTTTAAGTTTGATATATCTCTTACTGTCTTACTGTCTTACTGTAAGATCACAACCAGGATCTCACCATTCTACAAAGAAGTAATCATTGATGTCAAGAGAGGGGTTCAGCAGGGTGATACCATTTCACTGAAACTCTTCAGTGCCACCCTCGAGAACATCATGCGACGACTGGAATGGGAAGGAATGGGAGTGAAGATAGATGGTCGGCAACTACACCACCTCCGCTTTGCTGATGACATTATTTTAATAACACCAAATATCAGCCAAGCGGCACAAATGCTGGCCAACTTTGACCGTGAGTGTGGAAAGGTAGGACTACAGCTGAATCTTACGAAGACAATGTTTATGAGAAACAGCCGCGTTCCTGATGCCCCATTCGCTCTCAACGGAATGACCATCTCCAAATGCAACAGGTCTGTGTACCTAGGTCGAGAAGTCAACATGACAAATGACCTGGCACCCGAGCTGCACAGAAGGAAGAGAGCGGCTTGGAACGCCTTCAAGAACGTTGAAGAAATAGCTAAGAGGACGAAGAACCTCCGGCTCTGGGCACATCTCTTTGATTCCACTGTTCTTCCTGCATTAACATACGCCTCAGAGACCTGGGCCCTACGCAAACAGGATGAGAATGCTATTTGGGTCTCCCAAAGAGGAATTGAAAGAGCTATGCTTGGAATATCACGTTTCACTCAAATGAGAGAAAGAATCCAGGGTTCCGACATCCATTGACGATCAAGAATCGGGGACTCTGTCTCATTTGCCAAGGTGTCAAAAATCAGATGGGCTGGTCACGTAATGAGATTTAAAGACGACCGCTGGACTAGAGCTGTTACCGACTGGATCCCACGGGATATGAAAAGACCGCGTGGCCGCCCACCTACCAGATGGTCAGACTTCTTCATCAAGATCATGAACGATCGGTTTGAGGCTCTTCATGTTCCCAGAGTGAACAGATGCCATTGGGCTACACTAGCACGCGACAGGGACAAATGGAGACGTTACTGGCGCCCGCTCGAGCAAATCGACGACTAACGGGAAGTTAGGTGATTAAGTGATTAAGTGTCTTACTGTACTCATAGAGAATGACATTGCTAGAAATACTAGAAATAAATTTATTATAACTAATTAAGTGAATTACCAGCTGAGGAATGGAAAAAGGCGACACACCCTGGATGGGATGGGATGGGATGAGATCCTGCCCTTAAGCAGATCTCCTAGTAATCCGGAGTTATCTCTTTAGATGAAATTTTATCCTTGAGTTCATCTCCTGGAGGAGTGGCCTTACCTCTCTTTGTTGATTTGTTAATGTTCAACCCACCTTTGTATCATTCTATGTGACTGCTATGTAAACTAAGACTATAAGAGCTGAGTGGGACAGAGTCAGAGGCAAGAAGGGCGAGTCAGAATCCAGGGGCAGAGTGAGAAGTGAGAGCAGGTCAGGCTCCAGAGAGAGAGAGAAGCAGAAAGGCCCCATAAAGAGAAACAGAAAGGCTCCAAAGAGAGAGATCGAAAGAGACCAGAGGAGAGACTAGAGAGACAGAGTCAGAAATAGAGAGACAGACAGAAGAGAGCACAGCAGCACACACAGAGACAAAGCACAAATGAGGAGCCATCCCGATCTGGTCCATACATAAAGGCTTGAGAGCACTGAACTCGGGCGGCGAGAGAGTGAGCCGCCCAGAGAGCCTGTGAACACACGACAACACGTATCATCACATCACGTGACCTTTGCGTGCTCTGTGTGCTCGCTTTTATTTTTTACAGTAAGAGAAGCAAGAAAGTAGAATTAAAAAAGAGATATGTGCTTGGGGTTGCCTTAAACAAGAGTAAATGTCAAACTTCTTACTATAGTGTCAGCAAGACAATGAAGATTGGCATTCACCTTTCCCGTTTACATTCAGTTCATGAACATTCTGATTCTAGCTTTCTCCCTGCAGGCAGTCTGATGTTGCCACTGCTGTACTACATACAAATTTCAACACAGAAAGAAAAAAAAGCAACGCATTTTGTACATATAAAGTAAGCTGATAAAATAGATTGAATATGAAAAATAATCATAGAATAATCATATTCACTTCACCTGTTTTTAAGGCTAGTGTATTTGGGGTTGTAACAGAAGAATAAACTAAAAGTGGGAATAGGGACTTACAAATTACTTAAATGTTTAGCACCTGAGTCCATCACATAGTTTTAATTGTTTCTATATGTATTTAGAATGCATTATATTACCTAATTTAGATTTATTAGCTTCCAAGAAAACCTTATTTACTATGAGTTTGATTAGATTGTTTAAAATGTTGTTTAAAATATCAATTCTTGACTAGTTTTGTAGAATGAGATGGAAAATTTTTCATACAGACTAAAAGAATCATTAGAGCTATACAACATAAGGAGTTTAAAAAATGATTTTTCCTTCAGTAAGATTTCCTACAGTAAGATTTTACTTTATTATCTTTTTCTTTGACAATTGAAAGAATAAGGCTCTTGTCTGTCTGACTGAGGGTACAAGGGAAGGCATCTGATCTTGTCTAGAAATTTATAATCTCAAAAACTCAGCTCTGTTTCCTTCATTGGGAGAGAAATTTAATTAATATTTAAGCATCTGAACCATACTCGTATTTTAAGCACTTGCACTGAAAATGAAATACAGACATCTAAAACTTGTTAGAAAAGAGTGCAGTGTTTTGTGAGGTTTGTATATTTTTTCAGTTACTAAAATTTGTCACCTGGCTTTGTATATAAAATCTATGTGTTTCGAGTTAACTTTGAGGCAGATAAGCATTCGATACATCCAGGTGGCTGTGAAAGAAGTAAATGAAAGAAATTGGTTCAATTTCAAACAATATTGGGTATCTACCTATAATAATTACATTCAACTTGTGGAATGACTATGTTGAGAAAGGTTGTTAGACATTGTTTTAAGATTCCAGAATGACCTGGGATAATCAGATACCATTTTTGTAGTGCTACCTTTACTCCCTTATTTAAGTTCCATATAATCTCACATCTGGTCCCTGAAGGTCTCTGGGACCAGATATTCTCTCTTCATAGTGCTCTCATTTAATTTATTCTGCATATCTTTATGGAGAAATCTCTCTTAAATTAAGGACTCATCATAGTATTTATAAATTTAAAAGTCTACGTTTATTCCATATTTTACCTGTAAATATCTGAATATTTTTCCACGCTTTCCACGAATTTGCTGAAATGTAATTCATCCTTCCAAATCAATACCACCTTTTCTCCTTACCTTCTCACTACTGCCTTTCCTTTTGTCCATGCGTTCTAGGTGAGTTGTCCCTCTTCTGCTTCCTGAAAAGCCTTGACTTTGGCTTTCTTTATGAGCTCTTGCTCTATATGCATTCTCATCATTTTGATTTTATCTGATTCCCAGATGTCTATCATTTATAGGTTTCTTGCAGACTACATTTAACTCTTTTTTTATTCTTTCTACTTTCCATAGAAGGGTTACTTTGCTTTAAAATTTTGTACATCAAATATTTAGTGCAGTCACCTGCTTTTTTACATTACATGTCCACAGTAAATTTTTGAAACCTTGAGGCTGTTCACACTATTTTATATTCACACTATTTCATATTTTAGAATGGTTATAATATTTTTCATAGTATCTCTAGTGAAATCTGGCACATTACCTCATGATGAAAAATATTAATATTTTGTAGCTTTAGCTATACCCTCAGTCATGTCAAATATGAAATGAGATAATTGAACTTTGTAAATAGCCTCAGATCACTTGAGGGCAGTATTTTCCACCAAAATAGTTAAAGTCATGCAAGATTTTGCCTCTAATAAGGCTTTGGAAAAACTTTTTTTTTCTTTTGGATAGGTTTTTCTTGTTCTTGAGAATTCTGTGGAAGGAATTGTGAAGATACTTATGTCACTACATACCTCTATTAGCAACAGTGAGTGTGTATGCTCACAAGTGTGTGATGATTCATGTCTCAAGTTTTTAATTATAAGGATCTTTGCAAGCACATAAAGATTAGGGATCATTTTATGCCTTTAATTAATAAATTACTTTCCAAATGACTGGACCTGAACTTACACTGTAAAATATAAAAAACAGGTGTTTGTGCGGTTATAGCTTAATCACTAAAGGATATTTGAAGGTTAAATCTAGCTTGATCTTTCTATATTAGAATATGTATTTGAATTATTATCTTTGTACTTCCTTAGATTAGTGGTTTCCTTTTCTATGAACTCAAAATTCTCATAAATAAACTATATATTTAAAATAGTGGTGATCCCCATTTCCAATTATAATAATAGCAAATTGAAATAAACATATATGTAAACTCTATTGTTTTTACACATAAAATCTTGTTAATTTTCTCAAAGCAAGGACTAAAGCAAGGAAACAATAGCTGAAGATGTAGGTCAGTGGTAATGTTCAAGCCTTTCATGCATGAGACCTAGGTTTGAATCAGGACACAATGAAATTAACACACAAAAGGGATCAAAGTTAAAAGAAATGATCATACACACCCATATGTTCATTGGGAAAAGAAAGATAAATAACTTGTTCTCTTAACAAGAGAAGAAGGAAGAAGTTGGAGAGGAGGAAGCATTCAATGGGTGGGAAACTGTGTTAGAAAATTCAGTTTCTTTTTTCTCTCTCTGGAGAAAGAGAATGAAGCAATATTTTCAATGATATATGGGCATCAGGAAAACAATACTTTTAATAGTGATATGAAATTATACTATAGCACTGTAGCACTGGTCTCCCGTTGTTCGGTTTGCTTGAGTGGGAACCAGTAACGTCTCCATTGTGAGACTTGCTGTTACTGTGTTTGGCATATTGAATATGTCTTGGGTAGCTTGCCAGGCTCTGCCGTGTGAACAGGATACTCCTGGTAGCTTTCCAGGCTCTCCGACAGGGACAAAGGAATAGAACCTGGGTCAGCCAGGCAAACACCCTACCCACTGTGCTATCGCCCCAGCCAGTGAAGTTATACATCATATCACATTCAACATAGTGACCAATTTACTGTTCATTTAACCAACAACCAGTGTTGGGAACAGAGAATTTATAAAAACAATACAGTTAATGTGATCAGTACAGTATGACCTAGCATAGCAAAGTTCGATATTTGCTAAGATGATAGCTAAAATACAAAGTGAAAAATGAACAAACATGGTTCCTTTTTCATTAATGTTTTATGCTAACACTGTCACTGTCACTGTCCTCCCATTGTTCATCAATTTTCTCAAGTGGGCCCAGTAACATTGTGATACTTGGCATATGAAATATGTCACCAGTAGCTTGCCAGGCTTTGCCGTGGGGGCAAGTTACTCTCAGTACCTTGCTGGGCTCTTGAAGAGGGGCGGAGGAATTGAAATTGAGTTGGACTGTGTAGGCTGTATGCAAGGCAAACGCCCTACCTGCTGTGCTATGCTAACACTAGTGAATTATAAATTATTAGAGTAAAACTTCCTTCTGAAGTCAGTGTTTCTCCTTTCTAGATGACGAGATTGAACTAAGACATTCTTTATCACCATAAAAAATGTACTTTCTTTGACCCAGAAAGATTGTATTAGGATTAAAATGCTTGCATTATATCCCATCAAAACAGGTTTATATTCCCAGGACTATGTGTGGTTCCTGGAGCATTTACAGGGTCACTCTTTTTTTAATTTTTTTGTTATAGTTTCAGTCATACAATGATCGAACACCGATCCCTCCACCAGTGTACATTTTCTACCACCATGTCCTCAGTATACCTCCCACCATCCCCAACCCAACCCACCTTCTGCCTCTATGATAATTTTCTTCTTTCTCTCTAATTTTGGACATGATGGTTTGAAATACAGATACTGAGAGTCCATCATGTTTGTTCCTTTATTTATTTTCTGTACATATCTCCTATCCAGAACATTCCCTCCAACCATCATTGACTCAGTGATCCCTTCTCTATCCCAGCTGCCTTCTCCTGCTCATGAGGTAGGAATCCAACCATGGAGCAGTCTTTCTGGCCCTTGTCTCTACTGTGCTTGGGTGTTAGTCTGATATTACATTCTTTTATATTCCACAAATGAGTGCAGTCATTCTATGTCTGTCCTCTTTCTGACTCACGTCACTTAGCATGATACTCTCCATGACACCCACTTATAAGAAAATTTCATGACTTCATCTTTCCTAACAGCTGCATAGTATATTCCATTGTGTAGATATACCATGGTTCTTCATCCAGTCATTTGCTCCCAGGCACTGGGGTTGTTTCCATATTATGGCTATTTTGAACAGTGCTGCAATAAACATACAGGTACAGATATAATTTCTACTGTGTTTTTATGCACTCCCTGGATATATTCCCAGAAGTGGTATTGCTGGGTCTTATGGAAGCTCAATTTCTAGTTTTTTAAGGAATGCCCATATTGTTTTCCAGAAGGGCTGGACCAGTCAGCATTTCCACCAACAATGAAAGAGATCCCTATTCTTCCCACATCTTTACCAGCACTAGTGGTTTTTCCTCTTTTTAATGAGTGCCAGTCTCTCTGGTTTAAGATGATGTTTTATTGTTGTTTTGATTTGCATCTCCCTGATGATAGTGATATAGAGCATTTTTTGATGTGCCTTTTGACCATTTGTATTTTTTTTGAGGAAGTTTCTATTTATTTCTTTCCCCCATTTTTTGATGGAGTTGGAGACTTTTTCTTGTATAGTTCTTCTGCTGTCTTGTATATCCTTGATATTAACCCTTATCTTATGGGTATTGGATAAACATTTTTTTTTCCATTCAATGGGCTCTGTCTGTATTTTGTCATTGTTTCTTTTGCAGTGCAGAAGCTTCTTAGTTTAATGTAGTTTTCAGGGTCACCTTTGAGTACAAAGTGAGGAGTAGTAGGCCCTGAGCATTTAAAATGTTCCCTAAACAAAAGAATTTCAGATTCTTTCATTCTGATTTTTTAAACTAAAAGCATGCTTCAAATTAAGTAGGAAACAACCAGAAACATTTTGAATATCTGCTTGTATCAGGGAAAACTTATAATCTCTAATATATATTTCATCTTTCTGTTCTAAGAACAATTATGAATAATAGTAAAAATGTTATTTTCTTATAATATTTGAAAATAATTCATCATAATAAACTGTGAGCATTTTTAGCATCTGCCTTGGGAATATTAAAATGTATAAAGTATATTGCCTACTGACCAATAAAGTTCATTCTCTTTGAGATTTGATTAGATGTAAACTTGTAAGCATGAAGGCAGATTACAAAGAGTGAGGAGAAAACACAGTCACTAAATATTGATGTGATTAAAAGAAACATTTGAAGCTGTAAACAAAGTGTTTGATTACTAATTCAAGGGGAAAGAAAAATATTTTTCTAGGCAACTAGGATGTCTAAAGCAGATCTTCTTAAAATTTATTCACAACCATTTTTTTAACTTTTTTGATCACAACCAGTGATGCTCAGGAGTTATTACTAGCTTTGTACCCAGGAATCTCTCCTGGCGGTGCTTGAAGGACCACACATGATGTTGGGCATTCAACCTGGGTTGACTTCATGCAAGGCATATGTCCTACATCCTGTACTATCACTCCAGTCCTTCTCACAACAGCTTTTAACCTGAGATTTTTCTGTTATATTGAGAAACTGTTCTTGATCACGATCATCCAGTTGTTCGTCGAGTGCCTCGAACAGGCACCAGTAACGTCTCCTTCTTCTTAGCCCTGAGATTTTAAAAGAGCCATATTCAATGCTCTCTCAGGGCTAGGAGAATGAGACCTATCATTGTTACTGGTATTTGGCATATTGAGTATGAAATGGGAAGTTTGCCAGACTCTGCCGTGAGGGCAGGATATTTTCGGTAGCCTGCCGGGTTCTCCAAAGTAAAAATGAGATAATAAGATGTTGCACGGCTTCATTTGCTTCTGGGAGCTGGGTTTTATAGTTTCTGGGTCTTGGCCATTGATGGGACCCCCTGGCGCCAGCAGCAGCTGGTGGGTGTGATGCCTACCTACTGGAAGATGGGGAATCTGGGTGGAGAAGGCCCAGTCCCAATCTGTGTAGGCTGGGAGATCTCAGCCCCGGGACCCGCATGCCTGGGTTCCTCTGACGGTTCCTTCATGTATGAGACTTGTCCGTACATATGGAAAGTGGTCTCAGCATGGCTGTGGCTGGTTCTGGAGGTCTTTGGCTGCCGGGGCTCTGCTCAGGGTGGGGAGGGAAACTCAACTCGACCCCTGCAAGGGGCCCCAGTGAGGACAGCCAGGCATGGGGGCAGGAGACTCTGAGAAACTGTTACGTATATATAAACTAAGTGAAGAAAGATAATATTTACCAATAATAAGTAAACTTTAGTTTGTCTTTGGGTGATGTAAATGATGGCAGTGAGGAGTTCATTCGTGGTAGTATTTGGGACCGGGACCATGCAGTGTAGAGAGCAGGTGGCCTCCTGCAAGGCAAGCACCTTAACCCATGTATGATCTCACTGGTCCAAAAAGGCATATCTTTAAATATGTGCCCATGGTTGGTATCATGGTCAGATTACCTTTGAGCAAGATAATGTGGGGCTGGAGCAATAGTACAGTGGGTAGGGTGTTTGCCCTGCACATAGCCTCCCCAGGTTCTATTCCCGGCATCCTCTATGGTCCCCTGGAGTGATTCTTCCAGGAGTTATTCCTGAGTGCAGAGGCAGAAGTAACCCCTGAACATCACAGGGTGTGCCCCCCCCACAGAGAAAGCAAAAAAAAAAGTTAATGTTAGTAAAACAGCAATGCTAGTATTTTTTCCTCTTAGTATATTATTTTTTTAATCAACTCAACAAAAGATGGTGAATAAGAGCTATTTTTAACTATTGTTAACAAGCTAATTTATTTAGTGAGCACACACTTTTGAGATTTTATTCTTTATGAAACAATTTAAATCTGGAGAAAGTTGCAAATAATAGGAATTGGAAAAAATAAAAAGTGGATACATGGATACATTTGAAAAATAAAGATAGAGGTTTTCTGATCTATTTTGGCAGAGAGTGCAAAATCTACTAGAAATTATGTAAAGATATTGTAGTTATCAAATGCATAAGAATATTTAATTTTTTTCTTAAATCATAATTTCCTCTCCCCTTGAATTTTTATTTTATTCTTTTAAAAAGACATAGACACAAACCACATAATAATAAAGGTCGTTTTAAATGAAATGTTAATCTTCTCACTATAGTAAGTCCATGACCATTAACTTCACTTTCTATATACCTGCTTCTTGGAAGGCAAGAAGATGACGTTGGGCTAAAACACAAATAATAAGTATAAGCGGCAATTTTGGATGAGAATTGATAGAACAGGTGGCAGTAGAGATGTAATATATGATTGGTTTTTTTAATTAAAACATTTTATAGGTGACTGAGTATGACTTAACACAAACCATGAAGTATTGATGGTACACGATTGTGAAAAGTGGAACTGGTTTGTAAAACTTGGTATTGGTGATCTATTTATTATAAATTTATATATTATTTTATCAAAATAACTAATAAAGCAAGTCTTTCTCTTCTACTTTGCACAAAAGTTCTTTTAGTCTATGCACTGTCCTGTAGCACTGTCCTCCCGTTGTTCATGGATTTGCTCAAGCGGGCCGAGTAATGTCTCCATTGTGAGACTTTGTTGTTACTGTGTTTGGCATATCAAATACATCACGGGTAGTTTGCCAGGCTTTGCTCTGTGGGCGAGATACTCTCAGTAGCTTGCCCGGCTCTCCGAGAGGTATGGAGGAATCAAACTCCGGTCGGCCGGTTTGGCCGCGTGCAAAGCAAACGCCCTACCAGCTGTGCTATCGCTGTTAGTTTATATCACTTATATATACTAGTATTTCCTTCACTGTGCCTTCCTCAATTTTAACTTCTTATGCTAGAAAATTTTCAATATCTGCATTTGTGCATAGTTCAGATTTTATGTGAAGAGACTAGTCTTCACATAAAATCTGAACTGTGCAGGATAAGGTGGTAGCTTTCTCCATTAGACTCAGTAAAATGCAAGTAGTAAGTTATTTTTTATCCAAGGTGGTTTTTCATTCACATGATACTTTTTTGCCTTTATTTATTTTCTGTTTTTCTTTGCATTCCTACTCACTATAAGCCCCAGTGGTGGATTCATTTTACTGACTTGGGGAAGGAAAAACTAAAATGGATGTGTGTCATTACTAAGTCTTTTCTGACCATAGTACTTCATCAGACTAAATTAGAATTACCGTTTGAATCTGGTATGTGTGTTGATCACAAACATTGACCAACCATTAGAAAGGTAGACAGGGGCAGGAGCTACAGTACAGTAGATTGGGTGCTTGCATTGCACATTGCCAAGCTAGGTTTGATCCCTGGCACCCCATAGGATCCTCTGAGCACTGCATAATTTCCGGGATAACCCTGAGCAATGCTGAGCATGCGCCTCCTGCCAAAATATAGAAAAGCAATAGTACAAGATGTCTTATTAATGTGAATTAAATATTTATAATCATTTAGTCTTAATTTGGTAAATTACTATTTTCATGAACATTATTGCTAGAATTTTTGGTGAAACAGCACTAATTATAGACATCATAATTAAATGAAAATGTTAAATCATAGCTTTGACAACTAAAATATTTAAAGTGATAAATTTAGCCCTAAGACAATATTTTCTAATAATGGATGCCATCATTAAGAAATGTTATACAACTCTCAGAATTTTTCAAATTGTATTCAAAAATTAATATTTCATACAGAAATTAATATCTGCTAAAAATAAGTGGTACTTATTTCTGTAGTAAGAGGTTTGAATTTTACTAATATAGAATAAACATAAGAAAATACTGGCTGGTTTCGAGGATCTACTTGCTGTTTGCCTATGTCTTGATTTTTAATATTCATATAGTTCTGTAACTATGGGGAAACACATAAAACAGAAAAAATAACAGTATACACCTATAGATATTAATGTACGCATATATATATAGCACACATATGACATTAACTAAATTCAAATACTCAAAACAGTTCTTAAACGTTAGCACTTTTGTTGAAAAACTATCCACTTTTCCTAAAGTTAATACACTAGTTTGTAGGAAAAGTCTTAATTTGATGCATTTTGAAGCAGTTGAATGAATTGTCTTCTGAAAGATTCAGTTTATAATGAGGAAGAAAACTAAATGACCTAAAACTATATTATTTCAAGTAAAGCAGTGAAATAATATTGAAAACTCCGCTTAAACATTGAAGTTTCCCACATTGTTTTTCTACAGCATTACTCTAGTCATAGCTATCTTCTGCTGCATATGTGGAGAGAAAATTGATTTAGATATTTCTGCACTGAGCAGTTTCCTCCCACTCCCAATGCAAAGATGTATGTTGATAAAGTTCATTTCATTAATAGAGAAAGGGTAATAAAATTCTCAATAGTTTATATCCTATCATGATCTTCTCAACATTATGAGACTAAATGTTATATAATGTCATAAAGATATGGGACTCCTGTAGAGAAGCATTTATCTTTTCTTACATAGTCAAATAGAGTATTTTAAGGATTATGTTATTTCTGAAAACTTTGACCTTACATTCAAGATGATCTGTAAAGCAATTTATTGGATTTGCTGATATTTATATATTTCTACCAGAGATTATGAAAAAAGCCAAAAGTACACATGCCTTGAGAGTAGATATGTTAATACAATATGACATAACTGGATTGCCTAATATTTCAGCACAGACAACAGGCAAGTCTTCCCTCCCTTACAATTAATTTCAATCTGGCTTGCTATCTTGGAAGTCTCTATATATTGCTGTCAGTGATACACGTTGCACATTCATGCTACTTAGTTTAATACTGCAGTATTGCAAAGGGTCATGAGATTACAAATCCTACATTAACAAGGTGGCTATTTCAGACACACAGGGAAGCAGAAAAAAAAGTTGTGCATTCCAATTTGCAGAGGATCAAGCCCAGAATTATTTTCAATGTGTGACAGGTCAAAGTGTTTTAAATTTATCATGACCTGTTCATTTAGTAAACATGGGAACCTGAAACCTTAGAACTTCAGTAAGATGACTGACCTCTGCCCTCTGGCAAAAACTCTGAATGTGAGAAACAATGGACTTGTCACATAAAAGTGGAAATTCCAGAGAATTTAAAGAATAACATTTAACTGGGATTCACAGTCTTAGCATTTAATTTTATTGTATTACCAAATGCATTTTTACTGAAACATTCCAGTGAATTTTTATTGTAACACTCTAGTGTTTTCTTATTGCAACACTGAGTTTTTTTTTTGCTGTCGTAGTATCAATGACTAAAACTACCAAAAATTATTTCAGTTATAGTCTCTCTTATCCAGCATAGTGATTAAATATTTAAATTCTACTCTTTTATCTTCCTGTGTCTGAACCCTCACACATTAAGGGCTTGAATATAAATGGAGATCTAGTAGTGCTTTATGATTTAGGAAACATTTCTTGGCATCCAATTAAATTAGTTTGCTTAATTGGACAGGCATGTTTTTAGTGGTCATTAAACTTGTATATCAATGATCATATGTTTGTTTGAGGGATAATTGGAGTATATCAATTATCATTGTTACTGTGTTTGGCATATCGAATATGTCATGGGGAGCTTGCCAGGCTTTGCCATGCGGGCAAGATACTTTCGGTAGCTTGCTGGGCTCTCTGAGACATTACTGGGCCCGCTTGAGCAAATTCAGTGACAGTGATCAATGATCATATTTTTGTTTGAGGGATAATTAGAGAAAAAAGTATTTAGAGCCTGAATATCTCCATATTCTACGAGTCATTAGAAAAGAGAATAAAACTCAGTATCTGCTGTACTAGTTGACAGAAAGAATACTTTTTTTTTGCCCATATTTTCTATTCTGGTTAAACTTAAGGAGAGATAGTAGAGTTAACTCCATTCTATGTTCTGGAGTTGTTAATGTTCATATTGTCTTGACAAATTACTCGTAATATTTTCACAAAGAAGCAATTATACTAATGCAAATGTATGATTGTTTTATAATTCCCTGTTTACTAGCTATTCCACAGAGATATGTATTCTTGCCCTATGGAAGTTCACAGTATGATAACTGATTTTCCATAGAGAAACCAAACATGGGTGAGCACCTAAGGAAGGAGACATAAAAACTTCTTAATAGTATTTTTAGGTAAAATATGAATACTTTTGCTAGAATTTATTTGACAGAAAGCAATAGAGCCAACCCAAGCTCAAAAGAAGCCAGCACATGCTTGCAGATATCTGAGGACTTTCTGGGAGTCCTTGAGAAGTTACCACAGCTGATAATAGTAACCAATTACAAATAGCAATTTGCAGAGTTATTTTTACAAAATCTCAAATGGTGGAAGTTATTTTCCTCTTTTTTTTACTTTCATAGTTTCACCTAAATAGATCAATTTTATAATTTAATCATACATATTGGAACATAAAATATTTTAAGTTTGAGCCGAGAATTAGTAGAGTGAGTAAGGTGTTTACCTAGAAAGTGGCCAATCGGTTTTGATCCTTGGCAACCCATAAGTTCCTCTAGGATTCTAACAGAAATTATCTCTGAGTACAGAGTCAGGAGTAAGCTCTGAGCTCACCTGGCTGTGGGCCCCCCACAAAACAAAAAAAGAGATGTTGTCTTGATCATTGTATAACTGAAACATAAGCACTAAATTTTGTAAGTCTGTAACTGTACCTCACGGTGATTCATTAAAAATTAAAAGAAAATTTAAAAAAATAAAGAGATGTGGAGTTTTTGTGGAAAATAAACATATTTCTTACCTACTTTAATAACAAGATAAATTCAGTGTAGCTAAAATTTCTATGTACCCTTCAAGCCTTAGTGATAATTACTATTTTTCCATCTTTATATACTTTTAAATATACTCATTTACAATTATGAAAAAATTGTATGTATGTATTATTTAGCAATATTTTATCATTTAAAAAGATACTGCTTTAAAATTTCTTAAAATCAGTGACCCTATTTTATGTATTTATAAGAAAATATGTTAAAATTTTCTGTATCAAGGATTATATACAATACCAAGCATGAGCATAAATAGAAACACTTTTCTATTTATTAATGTGGAATTGTTATATAATTTATTCATAAGATTAAATGTTGTATATAGCAAAAATAAATGAACTTAAGTAACATTAACAGATTCATCTAACAGCCTTAAATAAAAGACGATATTTTAAAAGATAGTACATATATGTATATATATATATATATATATATATATATATATATGCACACATGTCTTTGGCCATAACCAGCTGTTCTACTTCTGGCTTTGTGCTCTGGGATCACTGATCACTACTTCGGGAGGTGCTAGGGAGACCATATATGATAATGAGGAAATAAACCAGTCAGCTCAAACATCCTACCATATATATATAATATCTCTTTAGATCCTTAACAATAATTTTTATTCAACCTATGTTTAAAAGTAATTTAGTATTTTCCTAATTTTCTTGATTATAATAAGTATCACTTTTATTAGAAAAGTAAAAATTGTACTGTAGCACTGTACCACTGTTGTCCCATTGTTCATCTGTTTGCTCAGGCAGGCACCAGTAACGTCTCCATTGTGAGACTTATTATTGTTTTTGGCATATCGAATACGCCATGGGGAGCTTGCCAGGCTCTGCCATATGGGTAGGATATTCTGAATAGCTTCCTTCAAGAGGAACAGAGGAATCAAATCCTGGTCAGTCATGTGCAAGGCAAATGTCCTACCCGCTGTGCTATTATACTAGCATTTTTTAAAATTTACCAACTGATTACTTGGAAATTATTAAGAGGAGCATTCCTGAAAAATCTCATGCAGGAGTAACTTTTAATTATGAATCTTATGGCTATGTTAATAATTGTGCTCATTGTATGTGGTGGGTATTTACAGGATTAATGCAAGATGATTCAGTTCGAAGTTTGGTATCTTGTACACAAATTGTTATTTGTCTTCTTTTTATAGTTTAATCTGAAAGCCTAGAGAATTGATAGATATATTTGAGCCCTCATCTCAACATCTCACTTTTCTATCTTACAATTGCGAAAATTGCAGCAGCTGTGACTAATATTTACATTGAAAATAATAACATGTGTAAACAGTATCTTTCTAACTTGTCATTATTGTCATCAGAAATAAATGGGAATATTGGCCCAGCCTCATCATAGATACAGAGCCACATCCTGGATGGGATAAAACAAATGATTATAAACACATAGCAAAACAAGAGAACAAATTAACAAGGAAGGTAATAATTATAATCAAGAATGCATAGTAAGCACAGAAAATTTAAGTGATCCAGTAGATATATTTCTTTAGAGTAGATTGGTCTCCAGCTATTGATTCATATATTCTAAAAATTTTAAGAATGATTGATAACTAGAGGTCACAAGGACAATTCATATTTGAGTTAAGTCAACTATGTTTGAGACACTTTTAGATTCAGTTGTGACCAATTTTAATAGCACAACATAAACTAGATTTGAAAGTCAGCTAAGTAACTTAATAGTTATGAAAACGAAAAAATTTATAAATGATGCAGCCTATCTGCTTCATAGTATTTCTCTTGATATCATATTTATAAAGCTTCCAGTAAAAATGCAATAAACATACAGTAAACATTAGCCTTTGTTATTTAAATTCAAGAATGTCATTTTCCAATTATTTAAAAATTCTATTCAATTTCCAATTATTTAAAAACAATATTTTTTTTCACAAAATGATTTTATAAAGTGGCCCTTGGTATAAATTTTCAATTATTTAAGCTGTCTATTTTTTTACATAATTTTAAGATGAACCTATGGTCCCTTGCCAGTCATCTGATTGTGTTTTACAAGTAGCTTTTTTCATTGTGCAGCATTTCTTTTCTTTTTTTTTTAGCCTTTGAGTTATATATTTTAAAAATATATACATTTGATTTGATCAATTCCTTACTTTCACAGAATGTAGATGTTGTGCTCATAAAAGATTTTGTTTTCCACATTTCTAGAGGCTTTAACAATTTTATTTACTTATTAGGATTTCAATATCTATATAATAGATATAAAGTAAAGTTTTGCAGTGATTTTCTAGGTTATAAAACTAAAAGGACTCCCAAAGATACATATAATAACATTTTTTGTTTGTTTGGGGACCAAACCAGTCGTATAAACAGACATTGAATATCACTGGTTGAATATCACTTAAACAACAAATAAAAATGTTGTTTAAGGTATCTTTAACTCTGTCACCTAGTTTTCTATTTGTAGCAGGTCCAGTGATAATTATTATTATTTTATTTTTTGTGGTTTAGTCACTGTAATTTGTATTATTGTTAAGGTAGGATTTCATGCATCATCGTTTTGATTCCACATATATCTCAAGAATGCTCATTTCTCTCCATCAACATCCTAAGAAGGATTCCTTCCCCAGCTGTGCTCAATTCCGAAGGCCAGTCCTCTAGCCTGTTGCCTTTGAACATCTGTTGCTTTCATTCTGTTTTTCTCTCTCTCACACATATGAAAGAGATCACTTGGTGTCTGTCGTCCTCCTGACCAACTTCACTCAGTTACATCCCTCTAGTTCCATCCACATAGCAGCAAATTGCATGATTTTGTCTTTATTTTCAGCAGAGTAGTATTTAATTATGTATGTTTACCATAGTATCTTTATCCAGTCATCTGTTCAAGGATATTTGTTTTTTTTTTCCCAGATCTTGGCTATAGTGAATAGAGCTGTAGTGAACATAGGAGTTCAAATCAATCTGTGTTATAGTGTTTTGAGCCCCTGGGTTAGACACTAAGAAGTGGAATGATGTGACATAAGGAAGGTCAATTATTAGTATTTTTAAGTGTTCATATTGTTTTGTATAAAGGTTCAGTTTGTTGACAATCCCACCAGCAGTGAATGAGAGTAACTTCATGCCCCACATCCATGCCAAAACTGGTTGTTTCTGTTCTTTTTTCATGTGTTCCAGTCTCGCTGGTCTAAGGTAATTATCTTACTGTTATTTTAGTAGCTTTTCCCATATGATAAGTAATGAGGAGAATTTTTTTTAAATACCCCTTGCCTATCTAATTGTTTTTAAGAAGTATCTCTTCCTCTCTTCACCCAATTTTTCTTGATGGGTTGTTTGGCTTTTGATTGTTGAGATTTATAAGTGCTTTGTATATCTTAGATTCATTAACTCTTTTATATGGTATTTGTAGTAGTGAGAATTAAAGCATATTATTCTCAATATTTTATACATATTTTATTTGCATATAATCTAACCATATTTTTAAAGAGGGTGATGTAATCAGAAATAGACATTTGTTCTACAAAGCTCATAATGGTATTTATTTATTAGCTAACATTCTTTTGAAAGTGGAAATTTACTACTCACACGTGTTAGAAAATATTGTAGCAATTTTGGAAGAGAGAGAGCAGGTTGAGACTAAAGAGAATGGTATCTGGAACACATGACTATTTAATAAAGTAATCTAAACTTATACCAATATCAATTTGTAAAATTTGTCATTACATGGCTTGATTTCTAATGAACTACATATATGAAAACTATTCTAAAACATCCCAAAAGGGGCCTAATTTGCAGCTGTTTTATTGTTTCTATATGTATGAATAAAAACAAATTCGACTAGCTTTCAAGAAAATATTGACCACTAATACATTTAAATTAGGGGATATTGAAGCAGAGAATTTAAATCAACAAAATAAACAATATCGAGCAGAGTGATATATGAAGAGTAAGTGGTTATAAAACCTATAAATAAATGTTTGTATTCAAAATCCATATGCACGTACATATAGCATATATAGTTTTATACATCATATACCTTAATAAGTGAATTCCAACTTAATATGCCTAATATATCAGTATTACATTTTAAACAAATACTGAATAAAGTGTATTTCTATAAATTCAAATAGAACATAAGATTATTTTTTTCAAGTGTTATCTAGTTAAGTTTATCTATGTCTGAGACTTTAAAAATAATTCATTAAAGTTAGAGATACAAAAAAATGGAAATTTTCAGGAAAAGAAAATCATACAATATACAAAGAGACAAGAGAGTTCATGGAAGTCAGCAAATACCCAAGCATTTAGATTTCCAGTAGACTCAAATTTGCGTTCCTATGTTCAACTCCTTTGTGAAGTTCATCACATTTTGTAGACTATTAAATTTCACTAGGGTTATTTTCTGTTATTTAAAATTATGATAAATATTTGATGTATAGATACACAAATGTACATATATTTTTATTTACTAAACCAAGTAAATGATCAATAAATATGCTTGAAGTTATTCTTTTTATTATTAAATTTTTTGCTGAAATTATTGTTTAATATAATGTGCTCACTTAAACATAAAAAAGTAGTAAAAATTAGGGCAAAAGATAAAGATAGGCTGGATTTTGACCTTTTATTTGTTATTATTTTTTGTTTTTTGTGTCACACTAAGCAGTGCTCAGAGATTATTCCTGGTTCTGTGCTCAGGGATCACTTCTGACAAGGCTTAGGGGACAATATAGGGTCCTGGGGATTAACCCCAGGTCAGCCATGTGCACAGCAACACCTTCCCAGATGTACTCAATCTCAGGTCCCTAAGGATTTTTTTAATTTAAAAAGTTTTTTTTTTCAATATTCTCAGCAATATTCTAGAGTTACTCTTGGCTCTGCACTCAGGGATCACTCTTGGCAGGCTTGGGGGACCATATGGGATTCCAGGGATTGAACCCAGGTCAGCTACATGCAATAACTGTCACTGCAGTTCAGAAGTTAAGATTTTTTAAGTTGCCTTGATTAACTATGCAAGGAGTTGCGAGTGAGTCAGTGATTTATGGGAAATATGACTTTATATTTTTATACGTAAATTTAAGTTAAGCTGTGTGTTTAGTCAATATGAATTGTGTCCGATCACATTTTATATTATTTCAATTTAAATGTACATAAATAGTTTAAAAAATCTTAAAGGAAACATATTTAGAGTAATGACATAAAATATTTTATCTTCTTTTATATGATTATTTTATTTTAGGCACTATGTGGTTTGCAGCATTGTTAATGGTAGGGTTTTATTTATAAAAAATATTCACACCAATCTCTCCACGCGAATATCCAATTCCCCCCACTATTGCCCCATATCCCCATACCACCATCACTTTTCTGTATGATAAATTTCATACTGAAGACCAGTTCTCAGTTTCTGTTATTTTGGGGCATTTATTGGCCCTCTTCTAAATTTCTTTATTTCTCAGACATGAGAAAGATCATTTTGCTTCTGTCTCTTTTCTACCTAAATTCACTCATCTTGATACTCTCCAGATTTATTCACATAACAGCAAATTGCATGATTTTATCTTTTCTTATAGATGAGTCATATTCCATTGTGATTATATACTATAGTTTCTTTATCCAGTCATCCATTCTTGGGCACTTGGGTTGTTTACAGATTTGGGCTGTAATCCCAAATCATGAATAGTGCTACAGTGAACATTGGAGTGGAGATGTCTTTTCTGAATAGAGTTTTGTGGCCGCAAGGGTTGGTATCCAGAACTGTGATTTCTAAGCCACGTAGAACTTCAATTTCTAATTTATTAAAATAAATAAAATAAAGGCCCTCCCGTTGATCATCGATTTGCTCGAGCAGGCCCAGTAACGTCTCCATCAGGAGACTTGTTTTTACTGTGTTTGGCATTTCGAATACGTCACGGGGAGCTTGCCAGGCTCTGCCGTGCGGGCGAGATACTCTCGGTAGCTTGCCGGGCTCTCCGAGAGGGGCGGAGGAATTGAACTCGGGTCGGCCATGTTGGCTGTGTGCAAGGCAAACGCCCCACCGCTGTGCTATTGCTCCAGCCAGTAACAATGATGGGTCTCATTCTCCTAACTCTGAAAGAGCCTTGACTATGGCACTTTTTAAAAAATCTCAGGGCTAGGAAGGAGACGTTACTGGGGCCTGCTCGAGGCAATCAACGAATAACAGGATGGTCGTGATCGTGATTGTTATTTTCATAAAGGCAATACCAGTCAACACTCGTCCCAAGAATGAAGGATCCTTTTTGCCAAGTCCTAGACAACACTGTTTCGATTTTTTTGATGTGGACTTGTTTCACTAGTTTGAGATGATATATCACTGTTAGGTTTTTGTTTGTATGGGAACACACCCAGAAATACTCATGGATTACTTCTAGACTCAAGAATTATTCCTGGTGGTACTTGAAGGCCCGTATGTAATACTGGGGATTTAACCCAGGTCAGCCATCTTTAAAGTAAAGCCCTAACTGCTCTGCTGTCACGTCTGCCCCTAATCATTGTTGTTTTGATTTGCATTTACCTGATTATAAGTGATGCAGAATTTTTTTTCATAGACCTTTTGAGCATCTGTATGGTATGGCTTCTTTAAGGAAGTTTCTGTTCATCTATTCCTCCAATTTTCCATGTTTTTTTTCTTGTAAAGTTCCAGCTATGCTTTTTGTATCTTGGCTATCAACCCTTTATCGGGTTGGCAAATTATTCTCCAAGTCTATGAGGTGTCTTTTTATACTAGTCATCATTTCTTTTGTAGTACAGAAGCTTTGTAGTTTGATGCAGTCCCATTTATCTTTGCTTTTGTTTTCTTAGCCAATGGCATTTAATCATTGAAGATACCTCTAGATGCAGTGTCGTAAAGTGTTCTACCTTTGTTTTCCTCAACATATTGTATTGACTCAGGTCTAATATAAATATGCCAAGAGTGCACTAGAAGTGAGAAAAATTAAATTACACAAAACATCTGGCTTATCTATCTGCAAATAATGGATTAGAAGAGAGATATTTTTTTTAATATTCAGCATCTGAAAATGTCCTCTTTTTTTATTAGTGAAACACCATGAGGTACAGTTATAGACTTATAAACTTTTGTGCTTGGGTTTCAGTTATACAATGATCAAGTACCCATCCCTCCACCAGTGCCCATCCTCCACCACCACGGGTCCCAGCATCCTTCCCACCCCGAAGCCTCTCCATCCCATCCTGCCTCTGTGGCAGGGCATTCCCCCTTGTTCTCTCTCTTTTAGGTACTGTGTTTTTCAAGAGAAGTCTTGAGTGGCAATCATATTTGGTCTATAGACTACTTTTAGCATGCTTCTCCCACCCTGGGAGGGTCTCACATCACCCTTTATTTGGTGCTCTCTTCAGAGAGATAAATTTTTAAAAAGCAATACAAATCACAGTGGTGCCTCAGAAAATTTGGTACTTTGGGATCAGCTTTAACAAGGGGAGTAAAAGATATACAAGGAAAACTATGAAACACTACTAAAAACGGACATGAACCTGTTCATGGATTGGTAAGATTAATATTGTAAAAATGGCAGTCTTGCCCAAAGCATTATACAGATTTAAAGCAGTTCCTATAAAAATATCCAGAGCATTTATAGATTCTTAGATCAAATGCTGTTCAATTTTATATGGTATAATAACACCCACCCACCCCCAAGTATCTAAAGCAATCCTGGGAAAAATATAAAAAATGGGAGGTTTTTTTGTTCCAAATTCAAAGTATCATAGAAAGCTGCAATAATGAAAATAGTATGTTACTGACATATCATTAGACTCTGAGGCCAATGGAATAAAAGTGATTGTCCAAAAACAGAACATTGGGTATAAGGGCAGTTAATCTTTAATAAAGAAGCAAAAAGTATGAAGGTAAAAGGAAAGCTTCTACAACAAGTGGTATCAGGAAAACTTGTGAGTCTTCATTTATTTAACTATCATTTTAAGAAGAAAAATTAAGATGCATTTTCTTTAAAAATAGTTATATAAATTTATATCTTATGTAGATTTGTCAGAATTTATATACAAAATTTTATATAATTTCTTTATTTACCACAATGAGCACTTGAGAACTGTATTCAGTTTTCTTATGCATAGTTGTATGTGTGTGTATATGAAGGATGGTTGGGCTATACAAGCAGTATTCTTGCCCTGTGCTCAGAAATCTCTTCTGGCATGGTCAGAGCTCCATATATGACCATGTCGTTTGAAGCAGTATCAGCTATATGTAAGGAAAGTGCCTTAATCTCGATATTATTTCCCAGTCCATTGTACATATTTTTAATTATGTAGTGAAGTCCTAGTGAAAGAGTATTTTCCTCCTAAAGGGAGTTTCCATACTGTTCATATCTTGATTTCCTTGTAGAAAGGATTTTGAAATTTATTTCTCAGTTATCAGATCTTGAATCATTTGCACTATCATATTTGTCAAGTCACTCAGTATCCCTGAGCTGCTGTAAGTGAGTAGTTTCTCTCCTATAAAATTTTGAGTTCTATCTCAAAGCACTCTTGTGAAAATTGGATGAAATTGTAAATGTGTATTTTGTGTCTGGCCCATAGTGTACTACAAAAACTGATTACATAACTTAAAGTAATATTCGTGTTATTTTATGGTTTGTTTCCTCACTGTCAGTCTTTTAAAATACCACTTCTTAGAGTTTGAACCAGACATTTTCACCAAGAGTGGATATGGGTTCTTTTCTCACCACAATCCCTCATCACTGCCTGTTTCCAGAATTTTTGATCTGTGCCATTCTCAAAGGTATGAGTAATATCTTATTGATCTTTTGATCTGCATTTCCCTAATCATGAAGGATGATGAGAACTTTTTCATATGTCTGTTGGCCATCCATGTTTTCTTTGGGAAAGTTAATCTCCTTGCCCCATTTATTGGTGGAGAAATCAGATGCTTTGTTTTTCAGTTTTATGAGTGTTTTATAGATCCTGGATATTAACACTTTATTGGATGTATTATGTGCAAATATTTTTTCATATTCAGTAGAGTGTCATTTTATTAGAGCTTGAGTTTATTGTGCTGTACTAAAACTTTTTAATTTTATATAGTCAGATGAACAGAAAAAAAATAAACTAATATGTGACCCAGAGATACCACTTTTTGGCATCTATCCCCAAAACAGAAACAATAATTAGACAGGATATATGAATGCCTATGTTCATGTCTACACATATAACAATAGCCAAGATATGGAAACAACTCAAATACTCAATTCTGGCTGAATGGATCAAGAAATATGTATATACAAAACAGAATGCTAAGCAGTTCTAAGAAATCATTAGATTTGCAGCAACCTGGATGGAACTAGAGGATATCGGTGCTGAGCAAAATTAGCCAGAAGAAAAGGGATAGATGCAGAATGATCTCTCTCATATTGTGAGACTTAAAGATATACAGCAAGGATCTGGAAAGAGTACAGCAAGCAATGCACTTGCCTTGCACAGCTGACCTGGATTCATCTCCGACTCCCATATGGTTTCTGAGCCCCTGCAGGAGTGAGGCCTGAGCACAGAACCAGTAGTAAGTGCTAACCAGAACTGGGTATGGCACTTTTTTTTTTCTTTTTAAAAGAAAGATATACAACAAGGTAGCAACAAAGGACCAAAGGCGATATGGAATTGATCCATATAATTGAGTTGGTGGGAAGTGGACATTGAAAGGGAGAGGTGTTGAGGTTTGGGGGCAGAGGGGAGGGAGGTGAGTACATTGGTGATGGGTATGGTGTTGTAATTATTTACAAAATAATTTCACAAAAATAAAATAAACTTTATTAAATTTATTCTAACTCACACTATCTCAATAAAAATTAAAAAGTCATAAAAGCAGTGATCACTGTACCTAAGTAAAGATGCTTAAAAAATACCATTCTTACAGCTTTTGCTGTCATTTTTCCTTTTCTAATTTGTTTCACAAGGTATTTGTTATCTGTCATAATAGTTTGTGATTGAGTTGGACACTGAAGGAAAGGTGCTAACGCCATATGAGTTAAGGGTACAAACTTATTTTTGTTTTGTCAAAAATAAACACTAAATAAACCTAGGGTTTGCTATAGTGTTTACAGTATAAAGAAATTGACTTTGAATAATTGAATTATTATGCCTGTATATGCCAATGTTATTTATTTCATAGTGTCTTATATTACCTTTGGCATAAGAGGAATATTGGAAACATGAAAAAGAATGGAAGGTAGATAATATAGTTTTTAAATCTCTGAATGTTTTGTACCAGATATATTAGTTTTGTAATCATCCCGATTTTATGTTTTTTGGTATTTTTTTCCTTTTTGCGTCACACCCATTGATACTCAGGGGTTACTCTTTGCTCTGTACTGAGGAATTTGAGGAATTACTTCTGGCAGTACTTGGGGGGACCATATGGGAAGCTAGGGATCGAATCTGGGTCCGTCACATACAAGGCAAACACCCTACTTACTATGCTATCGCTTGGGTCCCAGTTGCTTCTATTTTATATGAATCACTTGATCACTTGACTTCCCGTTAATCACTTGACTTCCCGTTAATCATCGATTTGCTTGAGCGGGCGCCAATAGTGCCTCCCTTCGTCCCTGTCGCGTGGTAGCGTAGCCCAGATTTTATTTTATATGAAATAAATTTTATATGAAATCATTTAAATAATTTATATGAAATCATTTAAAATTAATTTAAGTAATTTAATTAATTTAAATTTAAGTAGGTTTAAATATTCATGAGATGATAGATAAGGTTATAAATTTTTTGATTTCAATAAACTACTTCAATAAACTATTTATTTCAATAAACATCTCTTCTATTCCACTGTTCTTCCTGGATTAACATACACCTCAGAGACCTGGGCCCTAGGGAAACAGGATGAGAACGCAATTTGGGTCTCTCAAAGAGGAATCAAAAGAGCTATGCTTGGAGTATCACACTTCACTCAAATGAGAGAAAGAATCTGGAGTTCCAACCTCCATCAATGCTCAAGAATCAGGGACACTGTCTCATTTGCAAAGGCATCGAAAATCAGATGGGCTAGACACGTAATGAGATTTAGAGATGACTGCTAGACTAGAGCCATTAACGACTAGATTCCACGGGATGTCAAAAGTTCATGTGGCCAACCACGTACAAGACGGTCAGACTTCTTTGTCAAGACCCTGATGGTTTGAGGCTGTTTGTGTTCCTAGAATGAGCAGATGCCATTGGACTATGCTAGCATGCAACAGGGATGAATGGAGACGTTACTGGCACCCACTCGAGCAAATCGATGAGTAACGGGATATCAAGTGATTAAGTGAATAAACTATAAAACAACTTGATATTTTAATTATTTTCATTTAATCATGGCTGTCATGATAGCACAGCAGTTAGGGCATTTGCCTTGCACGCAACTGACCTGGCCGACCCACATTTAATTCCTCCACTCCTCTTGGAGAGCCCGGCAAGCTACCGAGAGTACCTCACCTGCATGGCAAAGCCAGGTAAGCTACCCATGATGTATTCAATATGCCAAACACAGTAACAAGTGTCACAATGGAGACATTACTGGCCTGCTTGAGCAAATCGATGAACAACAGTGGAGGACAGTGACAGTGACAGTCATGACTGTCAAAAAGTTAATATATAATATGTCAGTTCTTAGGTGTTCCCATGGTTCAAACCATATTTGAACCCTATCAAATATGGTACAGCAATCCTGGAAAATGGGTATTAAGTGTCTTATTGTGGTCCGGAAAGCATCCTGGAGCATGGGAGCGGCTGGGTAGTGGAGGTAGTGGAGGTCTGCCGCTGAGGTATTTATCTGCTACTCTTAGGGTGGGTCTTCTGTGCGTGATCCAATCCCTGGGTCACCAGCAGTTGGTGGAAGCAGACAGGGCACGGTAGGGTGGGGCTCCTGGTTTTAATCCCTTTGCCACCTGTGGTTGGTGGGAGCAAGCAGAGGATATCTGTTCCCGGGTCCATTGAGCCTGGAGTCCAAGGTCTCAGAGTTCCGCTTATCTTGTTCTGTGGGGCTTCACTTGTTCGTGAGTCTCCGCCTGACCGTATAGAAAGCGACCTGGAGTGTGGCGACAGCTGGATAGTGAAGTTAGTGGTGACTTCCTGATGGATCTATCACATCTTCCAGAAGGGCAATGGAGAAGATTATCCATAATTTCTACTCAGATCTCTTTGATAGCCACTTCCACCTGCCCACATACCAAATTCTGCAGGATGGATATGTCATACCCAATGTTCTCCCTTCCGAAATCCGACACGCCATTTCATCAGTAAAGAAACGAATAGCACCTGGCCAAGACAAGGTCAGAACTGAAAACCTGAAGAATGTGCCGTCAGTACTGTTCAAAACACTGGCTCGGCTCTTCACATGCTACCTGTCTGAATGCAAGGTTCCGTCCCAATGGAAAACCAGCAGAACTGTACTACTATACAAGAAGGGAGACATCACGACATTGGCAACTATTGCCTAATCTGCCTTATGTATGTCATCTACAAACTGTTCTCTTGCATCATCCTGAATAGGATTGGCAGAACACTAGATGAAGGACAACCATGCGAGCAAGCCGGGTTCCACAAAGGACTCAGCACCATAGATCACATCTACATGATAACCAAGCTCATTGAGGTTACTTGGGAGTTAAAGATGCTGCTCTGTCTAACGTTAATTGATTTAAAGAAGGCCTTTGATTCTGTTGAGATGGAAGCACTCATAGAACTCTAGCCAATCAGGGCATTCATACTCAATACGTCAGGATCCTCCCTGAGCTGTATTATGGATTCACTACTAGGATCTCACCATTCTACAAGGAAGTGATCATCGATGTTAAGAGAGGGGTTCGGCAGGGTGATACCATTTCACCAAAACTCTTCAGTGCCACCCTTGAGAACGTCATGCGACAACTGGAATGGGAAGGAATAGGAGTGAAGATAAACGTTCATCAACTACACCACCTCCACTTTGCTGATGACATCATTCTAATAACACCAAACATCAGCCAAATGCTGGCCGACTTCGACCATGAGTGTGGAAAAGTCGGACTCCAGCTGAATCTCATGAAGACAATGTTTATGAGAAACAGTCTTGTTCCTGGCATTCCATTCACTCTCAACGGAACGACCATCTCTGTATGCAACAGGTATGTGTACCTAGGTCGAGAAGTCAACTTCTTAAATGTTTACTTTTTACAACTTAATTCTTAAATTTACATCTTGCTAATCAACTTTTTCTTTTTGATATTAAGTACAAATTTGATTCTTGAAAACACTAAGTATTATCTGTTACTGAGTAATATTAATGTTTCATTAATATTTACAGCCATTTGAGAATAATAAATAATAAAAGGCAAATAAATAATAAACTTTAAAAATTATGAAATCCATCTTATAATAGCTATGCAGATATTTGTGGATACTTTCAGAGTAAAGAATGGGAAAAGTGATCTGTAAAGAAACAAGTTGAAGTGTGTTTTTATTAGCTTGTTTGTTAGAATCATAAATTATTTCAATATGCTCTCCATAACTACTTTGTGATAGATAAATAAGGCAATGTAGCTTTTGACTCGTTTCCTTTACCCTACTGTGCATATTTAGAAGGGAAATATGAACTTCCAGAAAAAATGAACATACATACAATTAATTATTAATAAGCATTTCTTTTATCTTTACTCCAAATAACCCTGAAGCAGGTCAATTAATTGTATAGCTAAGAGAGAAAAAGTCTGGTATCTGCTTCATTTTATTTTATTTGCAATATCAGTCATCTGAGTGTTAATAAGGCTTAAAAGATTGAAATACTTTGGGTGAATCAATTCTGAGTCAAAGTTCATATGACTTTTTATTAAATAGGTATCTTGAAGGCAAAATTTCTTATATTAGTTTTATTAGCATTTTATTAATCTGCTGTGAAATTCTAACTTACATTAAATATATAAGTATAATTTAAGGTGAATTAATTTGAGTTTGAGGCAGTTCCTTAAAATTGAACCAGATTGATAGATTAATATCAGACTATAAAATTTAGCACACATGATCAGTTTATATCTTTTACTAGAACTAGTTAATTGCATCCTGTCTAAATTATGTACTGAAAAATAGTATAAAATTCTTTTTACTATTAACTTTCACAGTAATTTTTTAACAATTTTCAAATAAGCAACAGTTCATATATTTTTTCCCTTTGTGTTTTTATTTTCTTTGCCCACATTACCAAGTGCAATCTTGGATGTACTCTCATTGTGTAATCCTCATTGCCATAAATTCTACTCAAGTATAAGAAAAGATGAAACCTTGTGTTTGCCACATGGATAGAAGCAGCAGGTGTCATGTTCAGTGAAATGTCAATATAAAGAAAAATATTGAATTTTCACATTCCTATGTAGACTATAAAGGAACAAAATGAGGAACAGGGAATGGCCAATGAAAACATTGTGTACTTAGGCTCAGACAACAGAACTAAAGCTGACAAGTGGGGCGTGAGAAAGAAGGAGCTGGGGGTTGGGGGGTTGGTATTACTGTGCTAGAGGGATATTGGCTCTTTGGTCGTGGGAGTGACACATAAAATTTCATGCGAAAGTATGCAGATTTGTGTTTGGTAAGTCATGTTACTTCAATAAAGAGTTAGAATAAGAGAAGAGTGCACACACAGATACACAAAATATCTAGGAGTCATTTGTTAATTAGGCAGCATTTTATCAAAATTACAAATAGGATAAAGTGAAATATATGAGGGAGGGAACCTATTGAAAATTAAGTGGAAATTTAAACATTGTCAAATTATTAAGCTTTTATCATGGGATTCTCTCCTAAATACAGTGTAATGGCTGGGCTGTGAAATTGTGCATACCTCAAACACATATAATGACGTGCAAAAACTTAACCATTTCACCATTTAGGATGTAATTGAGTACTTTCTCCTTGACTTTCTAAACAGAATATAGTTACTGATTTCTAACCCAAAGCAATGTCATTAAAAATACCCCAAAAAATGTGTTTTTCCTCCTTACATATACCATTACAAAAAAAACTTATTTTTTTGTAATATAAGATATTTTCTTCTATAGGTAATAAAGTCACTCAGTTTTGAAAATGAAAGTTTTAGATTTTGTATATTTTACTGAAGTCCTATATATATTTGAGGTTTAACTTTTGTTTTGTTTAGGGTTTGGGCTTTGGGGCCCCACCTGGAAATGCTCAGGAATTAATCCTAGCTCTGAGCTTAGGGTTTCCTTGTGGAGGTGCCCCAGGAATCATATGCGGTGCTGAAGAATTGAACCTGGGTCAGTTAGATACTAGGCGAGTTGCCTTACTGTCTGTATGATCTCTCTAAGCCAAAGGTTTAACTTTTTTTTGTGGAGGATGTCCCAAGGAGTTCCCAAATATCACCCATCTGGTGATATTTGGCCTACTGGACAGAGCAATTCAATGCTAGAACCCCAATGAAGTGGTGTGCTTGGGCCCAGCAGAGCTGGAAACCACTGAGGCTATACTAGACATGCTCAAGGAACTAGGCAATGCCAAGAATCCAAATCTGGGACTGGAGTGATAGTACAGTGGGTAGGGTGTTTGTGCTTCATGCAGCCAAGCCACGTTCAATCTCTGCTAGTTCCTTCATGCATGAGGCTTGTCCAGACGTGTGGAGAGTGGTCTCAGCACGGCTATGACTGGTTCTGGAAGTCTTCGGCTGCCGGGGCTCTGCTCAGGGTGGGGAGGAAAACTCAACCCGCCCCCCTCCAAGGGGCCTGGGTGAGGACAGTCAGGCACGGGGGCAGGAGACTCTGTAATATTCTCTTCCGGGAGCTGGGTTTTATAGTCTCTTAATAAATATATATATATATTTATATATATAGATCTTCTGACTTATTTCACAGTATAATTCCAAAGATCCCAAAGTCCTTGTGTGTTTCAAAAATGATATGATTTTCTTTCACTCTGTAGAAGATTTTAAGTTTGCTGCAATTTCATGTTTTGATTTTGTTCCCCCTGCTATAGGCAGTGACTTATAATGAAGTCACTGTGTCTAACATTCAAGAGCATATCACCTAAATTTTTTTCAATGCATATCAGGTCTAAGATCATATGAATAAATCAATGAACAACAGGAGAACAGTGCTACAGTGCTAAAAATAAATAACCTTAAATACTAGAACAATATTTTTAGAATATTTGAAAGAATATGAAGGTAATTAAATGTGAATTAGTATTCAGTAACTAATATTTGTATTTAGTCCTAATCAATGTCAGTGAAATAGTATTTCAGTGTAATTTGTAATTTGAAACAGTTTAAAATAAGATAGAGATAATGTTTAAAAGTGACGAAATGAGAGCCAGAGCAATAGAACAGTGGATAAGGTGCTGCCTTGCACCTGACCAATAGGGTTTAATCCTTGGTATCCCATATGATCCCATAAGCACTGCCAGGAATATTTCCTGAGTGCAGAACCAAGAATAACCCCTGAGCATCGCCGGTGTCTCCCCACCCCCATCAAAAAATGAAAAGTGACAAGATGAGGAAATGAATTAAAAAATATTTTACCAGGGTTTAAGCACTTGCCTTGAATCCTTACAACCCCCTTTCAAATCTCTGGCATTGCAAGTGTCTCCTGAACATCTCCAGGAATTGCTTCTGAACACAGAGCCAGAAATAGCCCCCTACTGTTTGGTATGTTGCTGGATATGGCGAAAAAATACATAAAATCTGAATGTAGAAAATATCTCTCATATCTAATGATATAATTCATTCTAAATTAATGAAATAGCATATATAATTACAAATGAGTATATCTAATCTAAAATATAAAAATTATACCACACTTATTTAAATGAATTTGAAATTATTTGAAATCATGTTTACTTGGTTTTTAAAATCTTTGTAAAATCAGTGAATATTTGCATTAACTGAATGACAAGTTTTGAGAATAACCTTGTAAGTAAGATACAGAACAACAATGATACACTAGGACAGAACAGTTTTCACAAATAAAACTCAGAAGCTAAGAATTACTATCACACCACAGTATGGTTTTATATAGAGAAGGACAAATTCATAAAAATAAAATAAATCCTTTTCTGGTGAGGTCAAATCCAGCAAAACTCAACTTCTAACTTAGCACTCAAGAGTTACTCCTAGGTTCCCAGGGAAACAAATGGGATGCCAGGAATCCAACCCTGGTTGGCTGTGTGCAAGCCAAATGCCCTACCTGCTGCACTATCCCTATAGTTCCAGGCCCCAAAACAAAACTTGATTTATGTGAAAGTTTAATAAATAATACAGTTGGTATTTAATTTTTTGGAATAGAATGAAATATTAAATTTGTTAATGTATCTATATCAAAGGGCTGGAGCGATAGCACAGCGGTAGGGCATTTGCCTTGCACACAGCCAACATGCCCGACCCGAGTTCGATTCCTCCGCCCCTCTCGGAGAGCCCAGCAAGCTACCGAGAGTATCTTGCCCGCACGGCAGAGCCTGGCAAGCTCCCCGTGACGTACTCGATATGCCAAACACAGTAACAACAAAGTCTCCAATGGAGACGTTACTGGGCCCGCTCGAGCAAATCGACGAACAACGGGAGGGCCTTTACCTTTATCTATATCAAAAAGAAAATTATTTTTTTAACTTTTTAACTTTATTTTTTAATTGAATCACAGTGAAATACTCAGTTACAAAGTTATTCATAAATGGATTTTAGTCATATAATGTCCAAATGCCTGTCCCTCAAGAAAATAAAATTAGACCTCTAAAATATGATGGGCTGGATCGATAGCACAGCAGGTGGGGCATTTGCCTTGCATGCAGTCAACATGGCTGACCTGAGTTCGATTCCTCCACCCCTCTCGGAGAGCCCGGCAAGCTACCGAGAGTATCTTGCCCGCATGGCAAAGCCTGGCAAGCTACCCGTGAGGTATTCAATATGCCAAACACAGTAACAACAAAGTCTCACGATGGAGACTTTACTGGGCCTGCTCGAGAAAATCGATGAACAACGGGAGGACAGTGACAGTGACAGTGAAAATATGATAGTTAAAAGACAAAATATACTGGAGTAAAAAAAGAAAAAACTTTAATGTGCAACTTAGGAGAAAAGAGGAGATACTTTATCAAACAAGGTTATTAAAATTAACTATATATACTTACATATAATTATTTCATATTATGCAAAAAACAAAATTAATACACAGAATTGCTTCCTTTATTCAATGTGGGGGAAAATCAATGAATTTAAGAGAACAGTGCCTCATATACAGTAGAGTTATTATTATTTAGAATTTTAGGGGCAAGATTACAGTTCTGTAGAGAAATGGCAAAATATCAAGATGAAGTGGCTGATCAAGAAGTAAGGAATTTCATAATTTGGTTAGCTGTGCAGTACTCTAGGCTAAGATGAATTAGCTAACATTTATTTGAAGGATAATGATTGTTGTAGGTTAGATTTCCTTGACTGTGATGATGTGTCTTTAAATACAGACAGATTTTGGATGTGGGTCTGTCCCTGGAGTAACTTCCATTTTCACATGTAGATACATGAATTTGTCACTGGGAAAAGGATTTTTAAGTCTCTGATTATTGGTATATCCAACAGTGACTTAAATATTTTTTCTTCATGTAACTTCAGCAACTTTACTTTTATTCCTATGGTTAGTTAACATTATCTATGATATTTACTTTCATTTCATAGTTGCAATGGTGACATACATTCTTACCTATGATGTAAAGTAGTGATATATTCAACTAGCTTTCATGCTTCCATGAAATAACCATCTTAGTGATTATTTTGCTATAAATATCACATAAAAATCATCTTAAGAATTCTTTTGCATAGGATTTTTAAGATTCCTGGAACTTCCCAGAGGGAAATATGACATCCAATACAGTATTTAGTGTGTCATTGCCATCTGGGTTTTCAGATTCATTTGGTTTAATTCAAAGATTAAAGACAGAAAAATTGGACCAAATGGTGGAATAAGCCCCTGTGGAAAACATGTTTCTGCTGTGATTATTTTTGAGATTAATTGATTCCTTAACTTGTAACTACACTCCATTACTTCATTTGCAGTTAATAACTGATTAACTACAAGCATATATATTAATTGGGCTACAGCATGTTGCGAGTTTAGTTAACTCTTTCAAGTACTCCAGTTTAAGTGGACAGTTAACACTTTCAGGTCACTGACATACTCAAATTTAAGTGGACAATAGACTAACCAAATGCTTTCATTATTTAGTTAACCATAGCTTATGCTCAAGTGTTTAATGGATAAGAGCTCATTTTATATTTTATTAATGTAAAAATTGATGCCTTGTAGAAAAGTTAGGGAGGGTAACAAAAACAATCCCAAGTTCTCTAACCTAAACAACTGAAAATGTGGGTGAAATCCTTCTCAAAAATGGAACAGACCAATGATAAATGAATACTTCCAAAATATTCATATAAAATCTGTCTTATTTATAAAATTAAATGACTATTAAAAGACACATCATTTCTAGAAATCCTCAAGAATTTTTTTCATTTTTGATTCAAATATACAATTTACAACTATTGTTCTCCCTTAGCATAGAAGAAAACAGAATCATAAAATCAAAGTAAAACTCATTTGTTTGGGACTGGAGTGATAGCACAGCGGGTAGGGCGTTTGCCTTGCATGCGGCCAACCCTGGTTTGATTCCCAGAATCCCATATGGTCCCCTGAGCACTGCCAGGAGTTATTCCTGAGTGAAGAGCCAGGAGAAACTCCTGAGCATCTCTGGGTGTGACCCAAAAAGCAAAAAAAAAAAAAAATCTCGTTTGTTCATATGTTATACTTTAACTTTTTCCCCAACACTTTCTTTTCAGAGACATATTTCTGAAAAATATTATAATCTTTTCTTTATTTATGTTTTCATCTGTCCTTCCTCCATAAGCCATAGAAAATAAAACAACTGTCCCATAATTCACTGGTAGAAAGAGTGATTGATAAAGATCACCTATATATGTCTTGATAAAAATCACCCTCCCTCTTTTTTTTAACCACATATATTCATGTTTCAGTTCTTTTTTTTAGCATGGTTTTTAAAGCCATTTCTTCTGGTTTCTAATCTTTGCATGGCCATGGAAGTATTCTCAAATTTAATTTTATTTCACATAAATTTTACTTTGTCTTTACCACTCTCATTAATTTTTTTCCTGGTCTTTTAAAATGTTTCCTTTTATTTGCTTTCATTTGAAGCTGCCTAGTATACTTCCTTAGACAGTTGCTCTTTTAATTCTACAGACACGGATTATTTCATATTCCACACCACTTGAAAATATCAACATACTTAAGTGATAGACTGACCTTTCAAGGGAACAGCTGAATTTTAGAGAGATAGTATCTAGTAAGGAGTAGATATCACTGCATCATTGTCACTGATAAGGAGTTGATGTAGTATATATTTTAAATCAGTGGATTATAATTATACATATTTTTACTTTTTACATACAATACACAGATTTCATAAACAATGACTAAAACCACTTACTGCCACCATGTTCAAAGGTCCATTTTGGAATCTGTGATTTCCTTCTTTAAACTCTGCCCTGTACAATTTTAAAAGTTGTACTTCTGAGAAGGGAAAGGATGCTTCTTATAACTTACATGGAAAACACCCCATTAACCTTTAAATCACAGCTGTGACTCAGTTACTTTAGACTTTCTGTGTTAAGGAACAGGACACAGGAGAAATCATCATCTTAAAGGGGTACCTGGCCTAAATTATCAGCTGGAGGTAGAAGTATTATTACACAATAGGTAATAAGAATAACTGATGATACTAAGCATTTCTTGGTGTTCTCATGTTCATTTTCATTGATAATTAATGTAAAGTGCATCCATAGTGATCTGAGGGCACTATGATCAATGGTTCAAAATCCTCAGTGGCAAATGTTTGATAATTTTACCAATTACGGTATTAACACCAAAAGATATGCTACCCCAGTGGGAGGGCATTCTAGAAAAGTGATAGGAAATGATAAGCATTGTATCCATCACATTTCTTTCTGAAACCATGTCCAGTGCAGGCGTCCAATAAATCTAGAGCAACTGTTATAACCATATTAGTAAACTAATAATTAAGAAAAAAAACAGAATAAATGTTCCAAACCTAGCAACAGAATCTGAGTGGTTGTTAATAGCGCACTTATCAAAACCCTTTTCAGAACTAAGGCATTCACTATTCCAGCTGACAGTTACTGAGCATTTTATCAGCACAGTCCTTCTAATAGAAAAGTCCTAAATCAGGGTTGCATTTTGAAAGGCTATCCCCTCAAATGGGGAGTAGCATGCACGTAAGTAAGGGTTGTTTCATGGAGAAGACAATGGTTAAATAAAAATTTACTCCCTTCCCTAGAGTAGGACAGACTTAAGTGGATGATGTAACTGTCTCATATTTCTCTGGAGCTCCTGTTACCTTTGTCACAAATGTCCTACAGTTCAACTATACCCCGGAACCACTCTGCTTCCCTCATTTCTGCACACATTATTCTTGTAGGTACTTCTTGACATTCTTTCTATACTTTTATGTCTCTTAGATTCTGTTTTTCAAGTAACCTGGCCTAAGCAAACATATATAACTACTATATATTCATGTGTCCAAAGAGTATATGCTTAATATATATTATATATTTTAAATAATATACTTATGTATGTATTACTTAAAATATGTGTAACTTATATACTTACATATGTGTGTAACTATGTATACATAGAGACATGCATACAGATATAGGCATTCTTGAAACATCACTTATATTACTGTTTATCATCCAGTGCTATGTTGATCATAAACTGTGGTGTCTGAATAATATTTGAACAATTTTATAGAACTTGAGATCTTCAGAAATTGAGCATGATTAAAAGAAATTATTATTTCAGTGAGAAAAAAAATAATTTACAATGTATTAAAGCGACGTGAGCTAATTATTTTCCCCTAGAACTTTATTTTGGTTTTGAGGTCAAATTCAGTACCCAGGCTTACTCCTCATTCCATTTTCAGGAATTATATCTGGTCAAGTTTGGGGGAATCATATAGTGTGCCCTACCTGCTGTAATATCACTATGGCCCTCTGCACCTTTATTTATATTTTAATTATTTATTACATAAAGCTAGTATAGTTCTATAATTTAAGAACTTGCATCAATTCATGACAAAGATGCTAGTTCTTTTTCTGAACACTTACATTAATTAAAATCAGCATATATCCTTGCCCAACTAGTAGAAACAATTTCAAGGCAAAGTTCCTTAAACTTTACTGAAAAGCAAAAGTTGTTATGAAATGTTATAACCTCTTAATTAGAGACCTTTGAGGTAGCTGTGAAAAGATTATAGTGCTAGAAGAAAGAAAATCCATAATTTTGCAGAACTGGAAATCTAACTAGGACTATCAAACAGTTCACTTTGAAAAATCATAGTTTTAAAAAGTAGGAACATTTGGTTTCTTTCTTTGATTTCCTTGATAACTACTATTTTAATATTTATATTTTGATTTTTATTTTAATACACTAAACTATCTTCTAAGGAATAATAGCATATATACGTTAATATTCTTATGTGTGTATAACCATTGTAGATTCTCTAGAGCCTTCACGTAAACATATGTGAAATACAGAAACACATAATAGCCTGAACAAATGAGAAAATTAAGTTTTTCCTGATTTAAACTAAGCTGGATGCATTATGGGTGGTGAGGTATACGGTCATGATGATGGTCCTCCCGTTGTTCATCGATTTGCTCGAGCAGGCCCAGTAATGTCTCCATCATGAGACTTGTTGTTACTGTGTTTGGTATATTGAGTATGTCACGGGTAGCTTGCCAGGCTTTGTCGTGTGGGCGAGATACTCTCGGTAGCTAAAGTTAAAATATGTGTAACTTATATACTTATATATGTGTATATAAGTAGCTTCCCAGTCCGAGAGGGGTGGAGGAATCAAACTTGGGTTGGCCATGGTGGCTGTGTGCAAGGCAACCGCCCTACCCGCTGTGCTATTGTCCAGCCCGAGGTATAGGGTAAGGCAAAACAAAATTAATAGATTCTAAGTGAAACACAGTAGTGATTATGATTATCATTTTGATAGTAATAACTTATTTAGTATTTATTATGCATTCAAGGGTTTTGGATCTATCTTATGTGCTACTGTAGTAATTTAAATAATACAGTGACATCATTATATCTATTTTAAGACTGCAACAAATAAGTAAACTTTCATTGTAATAAAGATAAAAATATAGCTGAGTAAAATTAATATTTATATATAGGTATTTGCATCGCATTTAAGTATTATGAATTCATTTTTGTAAACTAAGAACTTACTGTTTTTCTTAAGTAATTGCATATGTTAATTTCTTTTTTTTAATAATCTGGGATATGGAATATCAAGATATTGGCAAATATGGTAAATGGTTTCTGAGATAAATCTGACTATAAGCACCTACATTTGTAAATAAATGTACAAAAAACTCAGAAGTACTCATTATTCATTCATTTATCCATTATTTGGCTGTATTAACACTGTAGTGTTTTTGTTGAATAGTTGAGACAAATGCTGTATGACCAACAAATGGCAAACATTTAGTTCCTATAGTCATTCTAATATTTACTCTAATATGATATTAATTTAAATATTGAGTTATTTAAATATACTTTTAAAAGTAACTTCTATTAGCATAATTAAAATTAGCAAATGCACTTTAGGTCTCAAAGACCTAAAGAAGGGAAACAACTTATTTTATTTTATTTTTTTTCTAAATTTTTATTAGTGAAACACCATTAGGTACAGTTGTAGGCTTACAAATTGTTGAGCTTGTGTTTCAGTTATACACTGATCGAATACCCAACCCTCCACCAGTGCCCATTCTCCCACCACCCCTGATCCCATATCTCTCCCATCCCTCATCCCCCCTATCCCACTCTACCTCTGTGGCAGGGCATTCCCTTTTGTTATCTCTCTCCTTTTGAGTGCTGTGGTTTGCAAAAGAGACATTGAGTGGCAATCATGTTCAGTCTATAGTCTACTCTCATCACGAATCTCCTATTCATCTGGGGAACATAAAGTAACAAATTAGGAGACTAACCCCCAAGAATAGCCGAGATAAGTACCAGGAGGATTACTCCATGGCTTTGAGGCCAGCCGCACACACTAGGGCAAAAGGCATCTCAGATAGAGAAGGGAGCACCAAATAAAGGATTTTGGGAAACAACTTATTTTAAATCGTAGTATGGTAGCATAATTAAAGTATTATTAATGATTTTTTTGAAATACAAATTATTGAAACTCACCAAAGTGGTTATCATCCTCCACCGATGTCCTTATATTCTCTCTAGCCCACCTCTTCTTTAGAATAACCATCTCTTGGTTTCATTTACCTTTTCTTTGTTGTCTTCATTTGTACATAATATATCCAGATCTGACTTATGTTATTTACTTTATTCTTACTTGGGGACTTTGTATTTTTTCTAGTTGTTACAAGTCAGTATTGCTATGAACTTTTCACTTCATACAGCTTTTGCTGCATTTGAAGGTTTTGATAGTTTGTCTTGTAATTTTCATACATTTCAAGGAACCTTTACTTCTTTTATTTACTCCTTGACCACTAGTTATTTTACAGTAAGTTGTTCCATTTCAAAATGTTGAAACTTTTCACCTATTTCATTTAAAAAAAATAGAGCATCACAAAGTCATTCATGATTGAAATTCAGTCATACAGTATTCCAACACCCATCTCTTCACCAGTGTACATTTCTTAGCACCAGTATAGCCAGGTTCCCTCCCAAAACCACTCCCACCCCTTGCCTGCTTCTTTGGCGGGTTCTTTTATTCTCTCTCACTCTCTCTCTCACTCTCTCTCACTCTCTCTCTTTCTCTATTTCTCTCTTTCTCTATTTCTCTCTTTTTCTCTATTTCTCTCTTTCTCTATTTCTCTCTTTCTCTATTTCTCTCTCTTTTTCTCTATTTCTCTTTCTCTATTTCTCTCTTTTTCTCTATTTCTCTCTCTTTTTAATATATATTTATATCCTTTGTGGGATTGTGGTTTGCAATGTTGATACTAAAAGTTTATCAAGAATATCCCTTACAATGAGGAATATTGTCTGCCATGGAGGCAGTGGAGGGTGGAAAAGGGGGGGTATACTAGGTTAGAACTTTGGTGCCCCTATATTTGTTACATAAAAGTGAGACTATCTTCATCTTTTGTTCTCTTCCAAAGAATGCAATGACCATGCCTATCTTTCATTACATTCTTTAACTTGAATACTATTTTATAGTATCACATGCATTGACAACGTAGATTTTAAAATCAACTACTAACCCATATGATTGTCCTCATCCATTCACTTTAAGCTTTTGTTTTTAATAGTACAGATGTGTCTCTCATAAGCAAATAGGGTTGGAATTTATTTCTGTCCAGCCATTCTGTGACTTTTGATAGGAAAGTTAATTCCTTCGACATTTAGAGAAATTATTGATATGAAAGAAGTAATTGCCATTTATATAGATCAAAATGAAGATTTTGATCATTTTTGCCATTTGTCTTTTTAAATGTAAGGCCCTCCCGTTGATCGTCGATTTGCTCGAGCGGGCCCAGTAACGTCTCCATTGGAGACTTTGTTGTTACTGTGTCTGGCATATCGAATACTCTCAGTAGCTTGCCGGGCTCTCCGAGAGGGGCGGAGGAATCGAACTCGGGTCGGCCATGTTGGCCGCTTGTAAGGCGAACGCCCTACCGCTGTGCTATCGCTCTTTTTAAATAGGCAGTTTTATATCTTTGCAGAGCTGGTTTAAATTCAACAAATGTCCTCTGGTGTTGTTTGAGTCTTTTCATCACTCTCTCAAGTCTGAGTGAAACCCTTACAGGGTAACTGTTTCTTCAACTGTGTTTTTTTTTTATTCAGGAGCCCGGCAAGCTACCGAGAGTATTCGATATGCCAGACACAGTAACAACAAAGTCTCCAATGGAGACGTTACTGGGCCCGCTCGAGCAAATCGACGATCAACGGGAGGGCCTTTACCTTACCTTTACCTTCAATGATTAAATACATCATTGCATCCTATTATAGAGTTTTATTTGAGAAATCTGATGTGATTATTTTTTTGGAGGCCTAGCTTGTCTCTTGACATTTTTAGTTTATCTGTCTCTTTGGTTATTGATATTTTAATTATAAAATGACTAGGTTATTTTCATTTATTTTGTTTTGTCTTCTATGGATTCCCTAGATCAGTGTATAATTTTCCCTCTTCAAACTGGGAAAGTTCTCTGTTATCTCTTCCATCAACCACTCTCCTTTCTCTTTTCTTCTCTTGGGATTTCTGTGGTTCAGAGATATCTATTGCTATTGTCCATTAAATATTATACAGGATGGGTACTTACAAGAGGCTGAGCATAGACATGGGGTTTATGTTTCTTAAATAGATGGGGTGCATGGGATGTGAGAGAAAAAAAACTTTAACTGGGAAAAAGTTTGTCTTTTTTTCTCTAAATATAATAATTTTAAACAATTTTCTGCTTGATTTTAATATATAAGCCATAATCTATTTTTTAAAAGAAATATGTTTAAAGTGCATTGAGCTGTCAAATGTTAATTCCTTTGTCACTGTGATTCATTATTTTGCCTGAATCCTTGGATTTAAGGGTTTTGAATTCTGATCAGAATTCTGTCGTGAAGCTGCCTTATGTGGCTTTTTAAATACATTATTATTTGTACTATGTCAATAGAGATCTTAAATTATTTTTTTTACCTTTTTATTTGGAAACTTTTCTGCCATTAATTTAATAAACACACTGCAAAGAACAAGCATAGTTATAAGCAATATAATCAGTAAAGATTGTGGGCCTTTGGTTCATTTTACATATGCATATTTCAAAAGTCAGGTAACTCATAACATTGTCACTATTTTCTTTTTCTAGATTTGGATGATCCAGTAGTGACTGTTCATCAAAGTATAGGTGAAGCTAAGGAACAGTTTTACTATGAGAGAACAGTATTCCTGCGATGCGTTGCTAATTCAAACCCACCTGTTCGGTACAGCTGGAGACGTGGGCAGGAAGTATTATTGCAAGGATCCGATAAAGGAGTTGAGATTTATGAACCCTTCTTTACCCAGGTAGGAATTAAGGTATAATATATTTGCCCTTATTACTTAAGTTTAAAGGTATACAATTTGATATATTTTAGAAAAAAATAATTCTTCCAGATCTACTATTTTAAGAAATGTGCTGGACTGAAAAATTAGAAAATTCATATAATGAAGAACAGATTGTTAATTTTATGTGGTAGTTTACTGCAAATGTTAATTTTTGTAAAATAATTTTAACTTAAAATAGGTTCTTACATATTTCTTTTTCGATTAATTTACCTACATCCCACTAAAAATATATATATAATTTGTATTTTCTGACCTTTTCTTTATTGAATCACTGAGTTATACTTACAAAGCTTTCATGTTTGAGTTTCAGTAATACAATGATTGAACACCCATCCCTCCACCAGTACACATTTACGACCACCAATACCCCCAGTATCCATCCATCCCAATCTTCTCAGTGCCACTATTGCAGACAATTTCTTCCATACTCGCTCTCTACTTTTGGCATTATGCTTTGCAAAATAGATATTGAATGGCTAACATGTTTGGTCCTTTATCTACTTTTAGTACACATCTCCCATCCCTAGTGATCCCTCAACCACCATTGATATAGTTATCCCTTCTGTGTTCCAGATGCCTTATCCCCCAGCTCATAAGGCAGCCTTCCAACTATGGAGCAATATTTCTGGCCCTTGTGTCAACTGTCGTTTGGTGTCAGTCTTATGTTATTTTATATTCCGAAATTAGAGCTGTCATTCTATGTCTGCCCCTCTCTTTCTGACTCTTTTCACTCAGCACGATACTCCTTATGGCCATCTACATATGAGCAAATTTCATGACTTCATCTTTCCTAACAGCTACATAGTATTCCATTGCGTAGATGTACCAAAGTTTCTTTAACCAGTCATCTATTCTCCGGCACGTATTTCCAGATTCTGGATATTGTGAATAGTGCTGCAATGAATGTACAGGTGCAGATATCATTTCTACTGTGCTTTTTTGCACCCTCAGGATATATTCCAAAAAGTGGTATTTCTGGGTCAAATGGTAGTTCAGTTTCTAGTTTTTTGAGAAATAGCCATATTGTTTTCCAAAAAAGCTGATCCAGTGAGCATTCCCACCAACAATGGAGAGTTCCTTTCTCCCTACATCCACGCCAACACCAGCTACTTTTGTTTTTTGGGATGTGTGCTGGTCTCTGTATTGTGAGATGATATCTCATTGTTGTTTTGATCTGCATCTCCCTAATGATTAATGGTGGAGAACATTTTTTCATGTGTCTTTTGACCATCCAAATATCTTATTTGAGAACGTTTCTGTTCATTTCATTGCCCAATTTTCTGATGGAATTGGATATTTTCTTCTTGTAGAATTCAACTAATACCTTGTATATCATTGATATTAATCCTTTATCAGAAGAGTATTGGGTGAATATCCTTTCCCATTCCATAGGTTATCTTTGTGTCCTGGTCACTGTTTCTTTTGAGGTATAGAAGCTTCTTAGTTTGACATAGTCCCATTTGTTTATCTTTGCTTCTCTATAAGGATACCAGTGACATTCTTCAGAGAAATTGATCAAACACTCCTGAAATTCATATGAAAAAACAAGTCAAGTTCCCCCACAAATAGCTAAAGAAATTCTTGTGGGGGGTGTCGTCGGGGGGGGGAGATGGGAGACATTACCTTTCCCAACTTCAAATTGCACTACAAGGTGATAATAATTAAGACAGCATGGTATGGAACAAAGACAGATCTGCGACCAATAGAATAGGGTTGAATATCCTTACACACACCACACACTTTCATATCTCTGATGATCTAATATTTGATAATGGAGTAATATATATATATATATATATATATATATATATATATATATATAAAGTGGAGCAAGAAAAGCTGCTTTGACAAATGATGCTGGCAAAACTGGACAGCTACATGCAAAAAAAAAATGGGCTCAGACCTCTACCTAACACCATGCACAAAAGACAGATCAAAATGTATTAAAGACCTCAACATCAGACCAGAATCTGTAAGACACATTGAAGAAAAAGTCGGCAAAACCCTCCACAACATTGAAGGTAAAGATAGCTTCAAAGTTGAAACAGCACTGACCAAGAAGTGGCAACTTAGAAAGTTTTTTTTGATGACTAGAATGGAATTAGATCTAAGTCTGAGAAAAGTATTTAAATTTAAAGGAGTATTTGGAGAAATTTCCAAAATAATTGTGAGCATACATAAATAAAAACAAATATAATATAGATACTAATATAGACAAAGATTTTATTCTCAATTAGGAACTTTAAGTTCTAATGCATTTACTGGGAAGAAGTAGATCTAAGTTTTAAGTATTCTAAATATCATACTTTAAAAATGTAAGGAATAATAGAAGTTTCATAACCAATTTCTTTAATAAGAATATTTTTAGGGTTTTGGTTTTTTTTTGGGGGGGGAGGGATGTCACACCCGGCAATACTCAGGGCTCTGCACTCAGGAATTACTCTTGGTGTTATTTGGGAGACCATATGGCATATCGGATACCAGGGATTGAATCCAGGTTGGCCGTGTGCAAGACAAAGGCCTACGTGCTGTACTATACTTTGCTATTGAAATGTATAGTATAATTGTGGCTCGCCAAAGCATGATTCTCTGAAATCAGTTTTCACATATGTATTACTATCGATTCTGTCTTAAAGTTTTTTAATCTGATGTGTTCTTGACTTAGGCAACTATGATATCAGAATACATATCCTAAAATTCACATTGGAACAAGAAATAATTTAAAACTTGTTTGCTATATATGCACATAATGTATTATTATTAAGCATTTTGTCAGTCAGATTTCTAGGAAAATTCTAGTTTTACCATAATAGGTCATTTTGACTTCCTCATAGATGAAATTTTATCAGTGTTTTTTTCTTTATGCAAACACATTGTAATTTGACACTGTCTATAGAATATTTTATCTCCTCCATAATTCAATATTATGCTTTAATGTTAACATTTTCAGATGACCTTGGTAATAATTCAAACATGTAAATCTGACCAAACATGGCAATTAATTTAACAGGATGATTCAAACATGTGAACATTAACAAATCTTTTTCCTGTTTCAACCTACCTAGTAGCTTCCCACTATTTAGAATAAAACATTGTGGCCTACATGATCTTATTTAACTTTTCTCTACCTTGCTCTCTTATTTGATGTAACATACTTCGTGTAAAGTTGTGCTTTCTCATGAAAACCTTGTCAAGCCTCTTGACAAGTTTTTTTGGGGGTGAAGGGGAAGGCAGGGCTAGAGTTCATTGTTAACTCCATGTACATATATAGAATACCGTTTATTGATAATGTGAAAGAATTTACTCCACACTAGGGACACTTCACAAGAGAACATACGTCTCTGAGAGATCATCTGAGGTAATATCTCTTCCAGTTTTTCCTTTTCAGTACCCTAGTTTTGCTCTATTTTTACTCATGACTTTTAAACTTTCAGACCAGATTATTTGTATATATATAACATAAATTCACTGATTATAGAGACAGTCTTTCATACCACTAATAGTGACTGTGTTAAAAGTTTTTCAGTAAACATGTATTAAAATTTGAAGCAATGCACTCATGGAGAAATCTTGATTTCCAACTATGAAGTAGTTAAAATTGACTCCTAAGTTTTTAGTAACCCCAAGCCTCTTTAATCACTAGAGTAATATAATTAGTGAAATATAATTGAGAATATTATAATTAGATCTATTTAAAGTATTTAATTTAAGGGGCCAGAGAGATAGTACATCAGGTAAGGCATTTGCTTTTTCTGCCCTGGGTTTTAACCCGGCACCACATGTTGTACCCCAGGCCTTGTCAGGACTGGTTCCTGAGGACAGAGCCCGGAGTAAACCCTGAGCAAAACCTGGTGTGGCCCAATTTCCTATCCCAAAATAAAAGGAAGAATTTTATTAGAACTTTTGGTGATTGTCTAGTTACAATTTTCCAGTTAAAATTGTAATGATTATATATCATTTGATATGAATTTTTATATGTAAATCAGCTTGATTTCCTCTTGATTTAATGGAACTTAGTGTCTAACTATACTTGCAAATCTATTTTATAATTATTTTTGTAAATTTTAAAGCTATATGATTAATGTTTTTATATTTATAATTTGTCTTTCTGTTGAGTTTTCTGGATATATTACATTCCTGTTATATTTTTATGGTAGACTGTCGTAAAGAAATTTGCCTCTTTACCTTAATCAGTTAGCGATGATATCTGCTTTATTTGTCATTAATCTGATTACATGTTTGTTATTTTTTTTGAAGGGGTGGGAGGGGAATTGATCAAAGTGATAAATATCACTTTATCCAAATGTTGCATCTTTATGCATATAACCAACTAACTCATAACTAGTGTTTAAGTTTTATTACTAATTTCATGCAGTGGCATAAAAATTAGTTTTATTACTTTTAATTCTGTGAACTTAATTTTACTCTCTGAAGAGAAAATTTATGAGAAAATTTTATTTTTATACTATTCGAGTCTCTGTGTATTATTTTACCATTCAATTTGGTAAGGATCAGATGTCTAATATATCGAATGCATCGTCTTTTTATAAAGCAATTTAAAGCATTTTATGTATCACATAATTTTATGTGATAAAGAAATAAATTTAAATTTTATAAATTATACATTTGCTATTATTTAGAACTCTTATAAAATGTTCATGAATCAACTTGCATATTGTAATTGCACCATCTAATTTTGACTGAACATATTTACATCAATTACATAATTAGTTATAATTAGAAAAATTAGCTTAATTAGACAATTAGACAATAATCAACTAAAATTCCCTTTTAAAAACCTTGGAAATTCATATGTAAAAAATTTTCTCAACATTACAGAGTATTAAAGTTATTTGACAAAATAAAAGTAGCAGGTGATGTTTAAAAAAACTAATTCATTATCATGTATATAAACATGAAAAATATGAAGAATGCATACATATATCAAAAGAATTTTGTTTTGCTCTTCTACATTTAAAAATATATTCTAGAATGTTGGGGCTTTATGTTGAGAGGAAACTTGTTAGCTTACATGCTTTGATCATTTTGGGTGTAGTAATTGAGTATGTTTCAAATTCTTTTTCAAATTTGCAGTGATTTTCTATATGTCTTCAACTGATTTCATCTTTATTATCTTTTCTGACTTTTTTACATGCTACATAAAATAATCTTATATACTAACAAATATAGCACAGCAATAGGGCGTGTGCCTTGCATGCAGCCTGCCCAGCTGAGCCAGGTTCGATTCCTCCATCCCTCTCAGAGAGCCTGGCAAGCTACCGAGAGTATCTCGCCTGCATGGCAAAGCCTGGCAAACTCCCCATGAGGTGTTCGATATGCCAAACAAGTAACAACAAGTCTCACGATGGAGACGTTACTGGGCCTACTCGAGCAAATCCATGAACAACGGGAGGACTGTGACCATGACCGTGACATGTGTTCACATATTTTAGTGTCTCTTTCCTAGTGAGATATGTCTTCTCTTATCCAAGCGCTCCAGTCTCAGTAAAGATAACCTTAGGAAATTGTCAATTCAGAATTTTACAATTAAAGTTTTGTTTGTGTTTTCCTTTCCTTCTAAAATACTAATTTTGATATTCTGCCATAAAATAGCTATGATATAATACCTGCAATCATAAATAAAATACCTTTATTAGGTTTAATTTGTTGCTCTTCAAATATGGGAACCAAATTATGTGTAATTTTTTTTCTCGAACCTTAAAATTTTCAATATAGCTACTCAGCTAATAATTTGTCCTTTTTGATAATATAAACATTTGTGGCATCCCTGACAGGCAAATCTTATGTATACAAAATATTTCAAAAATGCATCCATTGCAAAAGTGACCTTTGTATTTTAATGTCATTTGTTGCCATAGTAATAAAGATTAGATTTATCAGATTTATTATATTATTGACTTATTCATTAGATTTAGGCTAAGATTTATATGATTGCTTTATTTATTTTACTAAGGCTTACCTTTCATTTATAATCTCTTATTTATAACTGACCGGTTTTTCTGCACATAGTCTCAATAATCTTGATATACCTATATTTTAGGCTATCCTAGCATCACCATTTTGTATTCCTAAATTCTTTGACAGTCAATCTAGTTTAAAAATATTTAAGGAAAATGTATGCACAAGAACACAATGGCTCTATTCCACCTTGCTAGCAATCTATACCCAGTTGATGTCATGCATTAAAATGGTTAGATATGATTTAAGTTAAAATATATAAAAGAAAACATAATAATACGGTATTAAAAACACTGTCCTCCTGTTGTTCATCGATTTGTCCAAGCGGACCCAGTAACGTCTCCATTGTGAGACTTCTTGTTACAGTGTTTGGCATATTGAATACTCTCAGTAGCTTGCCAGGCTCTCCGAGAGGGGTGGAGGAATCGAACCTGGCTCGACCGGGTTGGCTGTATGCAAGGCAAACGCCCTACCACTGTGCTATCACTCCAGCCCAATATGGTATAAATTATAGAAAATATGCTATATGAAAATATGTAAGCGTATGTGTAAATATTGCTAATAATAAGTAGGCAAAAATAGTAAGAATTATTAAAAGATGTAAAAAATGTTTTTAGAGACAATTACAGAGATAAGAGCTTTTGGTTTAAAAACTCTTAAAGTAATGGGTGTCTAGTATTGTTCAAAATCATTAAACAGATATCTGCTGTTTAGTGGAGCAGTTAGTTATGGTAGATGGGAACTATCTTTTTAAATATTTTACAAAGAGATAAGGCAAGGTAAAAAATAAATTGCATAACACACTAAGCACAGAATATTGTTAAAAGAAATCAAAACATTTTCTCATAGCCCACCTAATTCAGTTTAATCCACTTACTGAAGTTTTCCATTATTCCTTGATAATTATTGCTCTGTACTCAGGTCACATTGATTTTCTAGTCCATTCCTCCAGAATATTAAGTTTACTTTTAAGTCAACTATTTCTTTCTATATCTGTCATGTTCTATCAAACATATGAAATATTCTCTTAGTTATTTAATTTTTAACAGAAATATATCCTCTTCAGAGATTCCTCCAAGAATATCCTATCTAAAGTCATTCACCATATTTCCAACTCTAGCACGTTATCCTATTTGATTAACTTGATAGCATTTAATATTCAACTGCTATCTTTGTTTATATAATTATTGGTTTTGACATATAAAGTATCTGTCTAGCTCTATTCTCAGCATTTGGAAAATATTTGGCGTAGAATATTTATTATATGTGTATTTGTTCATTGAAGTAAGGATACAGTTAATGTTATATACAGTTTGTATTGAACTATTATGTAGAAATATAAACATACAGAAGATATAAACATTTGTCTTCTCTTTATTTTGTTTTACTTTATTTTGAGGCCACCCTCAGCAGTGCCCAAGACTTTACTCCTGGCTCTCCACTCAGATGTCACTCCTGGCAGGGCTTGTAGGACCATATGGGATGACAGGCAAAAGCCCTAACCCACTGTACTATTTCTCTAGTCTTAAGCATTCTCAATGAGTTATTGCATAGATGATAGCCTTCTTAGTTATATAGAGACCAAGAGTTTTTACCAGATTATCTGTTTTTTATTGTTGTTGTTGTTTGTTTGTTTTTTGTGGTTTCTTTGGATGGGGCTGGTTAGGCTTAGACCCGTTTATGTTCAGGACTCTGTTTAGGAATCAATATTAACAGTGCTCAGGAGACTATATGTGGTACCATGGATTAAACTGGGGTGGCTGCATGCAAGAAAAGTACCTTAACTCCTGTACTATCTTTGTTTGCAACTCCCTTTGATTATTAATGTAACAAATTTTGTCCAAAAGACTGACATTTTATCTAAAATACAGAGAAAACAGTGAGGATGACCAAAATTATAGCAATATAAGCAAAAGAAGAATGCTTAGTGAGAAAAAAAATGAATCTGAACTTCATAGATTTTGTTTTAAATATTTGAAATGTTTTTGATAATATATTATGAACTCATAAAGATATTATGGATTGAATACCAAAAATTTAGTACATTCTGTTGATCAGCAAATACTATAAAACAAATAATAATTATTATGAAAGACTGCTAGGTGAAACTGACTTAATAAGAATAAAGATTTTGTGTGCGGAATAAGGACTAGGTAATATTTATTGATTGAATATTTATGAAGTAGAAACTTATATTTTTATTAAGTAAAGAAGTATGTAAGGGTTGTTTAGCATAAAATAGCACTACGTAGGCCTGTCCAATGGAAAAATTCAGAATGATTAAAATGAAGGAGAGATTGAATTCTTTGTATAGGTCACCTGAAGTAAAGAAAAATAATTAAATTAGTATTTGTTTAATCAATGGGTGATGGGTATCTGAAACACAGAACACACTGGCAGAATAGAAAAGAAAGGTCACTTTTGAAAGGGGATTTGCCAAATGAATCAAAAGCACTTGATTCAACTGACTGTGGAATAAGGACAAACAGTGAAGAGTGAATGATGAGCTGAGTTCTGAATCTGGATTATTGGGGAGAATGATGGTAACTATATTTGTTCTCCCCATGATCCAGACTCAGAATTAAATGTAAACATGATTTTGTCTTTTCTTATAGCTGAGTAATATTCCACTGTGTATATATACCAAACATGATTCTGTCCTTACTTATAGCTGAGAGAATTACATTATGTCTATATTCCATAGTCTCTTTATCCAGTCATCTGCTCTTGAATTCTAATGTTGGTTCAAGATTTTAACTATTGCGAATAATGCTACAATGAATGAAGAAGAGCTAATGCCTTTTCAAAATTATGTATTTGTGCTCTTGGATTTGAGATCAAGAGGTGAATTTGCTAGATTGATAGCACAGCGGTAGGGCATTTGCCTTGCACGCAGCCAGCCGGGCCCAGCCGGGTTTGATTCCTCCATCCCTCTCGGAGAGCCCGGCAAGCTACCGAGAGTATCTCGCCCGCACGGCAGAGCCTGGCAAGCTACCCGTGATGTATTCGATATGCCAAACACAGTAACAACAAAAAAGCCTCCAATGGGGACGTTACTGGGCCCACTCGAGCAAATCGATGAACAACGAGAGGACAGTGACATGTAAACTCAGTTATTATAATTTTTTTTGTAAATTGTCTCGTTATTTTCCAGAGGCTGAACCATTAGCATTTACACCAGCAATGCATGAAGTCTCCCTTTTCCCCACAGTCACGCCAAAATGGTATTTGATCAAAACTGTGTCTCTTCTATGATTAGTTCTATGCCAGGAGGTAGGGACATATTGCTCAATGAAAAGATAATTACTGCCCCCGAGGTACTCACTGAAGTTTAGCATAAAATAAATTCATTACAAAAATAAATGGAAAATTATACTTTTGATAACCCAAGTTCGACTCCTCCGCACCTCTTGGAGAGCCTGGCAAGCTTCCGAGAGTGTCTCGCATGCACGGCAAAGCCTGGGAAGCTACCCATGACGTATTCAGTATGCCAAACACAGTAACAACAAGTCTCACAATGGAGACGTTACTGGGCCTGCTCTAGCAAATTGATGAACAACAGGAGGACAGTGACAGTGATACTTTTGATGGAAAAGAGATGAAAACAAATTTTATTAAATTAGATTTCTACACTGAAAAGTCAGGAAAGGTTTGCCTGTGTAAGTGAGAAGCAATGGGATCTAAAAAATTAGATTACATTTGGGTACACACGTTGCCTGAGCCCGTGTGCTGCTTGTGCCCATGTGGCCAAGCACTTGTGGCACTCAAGCATATGTGGCTCCTACATCTCCCCTCTTGAGATGTGTACTTCATGCTTTCATATCTAATACTGGAAAGTGTGTAGGGAGAAGCCTTCTCAGCCTTTGGAGAAGCCCAGGTTCTCTCTTGAGTATGTTATTCTACTCTCTAATTTCCCCCTCTCTCCTCCCCCTCCTGAAATCCTCCAAATAAAATCTGTTTTAATTAAAAAAAATAAGATGACATTTATTTGTATCAGAGACATGCAGAACCATATTTGTGTAAAAGGTATGTGATAGGAAGAAGCTGGACGTCTTAAAGATACTAAACTATATTGGACTGAACGGATATGCAGAGAAAACTGATTATAAAGGGATTCCAATCATGGTAATAACTATTGTGTTATGTTATTAATTTTTCAATTTCAGTTTTTATTTGTGACTTTTAATTACAGTTATTCATGATTGCCTTGCAGGCATATAATGTTCCAAAACCAGTATCTTCCCTTCACTAATGTACCAATGTACCCACTTACCTTCCCACTCATTTCCTGCACTTGTGGCAGGCAGTACTTTTCCTATTACACATATTATTCATAACACAATAACAAATTTTGCATGTCACATTACCATCTTTCTGTGCCCACTTCATTTCTAGAGTGACTCCTCTCCACCATCATCTAAGTGTTTCCTTTCTTGTCCTACTTTGCCACCACATACACCCCCAGTGTCAAGCTTCCCAGTGAAGACCTGTACTCATATAATTTGCTTCTGTTGTTTTGGGGCATTTGATATTCCCCTAATATGCTTCTTTATATCCTGCATATGAGAGAGACCATCCTGTGTCTCTCCTCTGACTAACTTCATTCTTCCTGATACTATCCAAATCTATCCATACAGCAGCAAATTGCATGACTTCATCTTTACTTACAGTCAAGTAGTATTCCATTGTGTATAAGTACCATGGTTTCTTTATCCAGTCACCTGTTTCGTGGCACTTGGATTTTCTCAGATATGGGCTATTGTGAATAGTGCTGCAATGAACATATGAGCACAAATATATTTTCTGGATTGTGTTTTTGGACCCTTCAGTAGTATTCTAAGGAGTAAAAATGTGGGATCGTTTGGAAGTCCAATTTCTAGTTTTTTGAGGGGTGTTCATAATGTTTTCCAATAAAGTTAGAGCAGTTGATATGCCCCAACAGTAAAGAGGGTTTACTTTTCACCTCCCACATGCCGGCACTGGTTGTTGTTGTTTTTGGTGGGTGCCATTCTTTGTGGTGTGATATCTCATTATTGTTTTGTTTGGCATTTCCTTGATGATTAGTGATGTGGAGCATTTTTTCATATGCCTTGTGGCCACTTGAATGTTTTCTCTGAGAAAATTTCATTTAATTCCCTCCCTTATTTTTTGATGGGTTGGATGGTTTTTTTTCCTTATAATACTCTACCAGAGCTCAAAGTGTTTTTTTTAAGGAACAATTTCAACTAATCTAGTTGATTCAAATAAAGAAATTGATCATATTGTGTGTTAAGTATCAAGGTTATAATATAGTTTATTGCATTTGCTTTCATTCTTAATCTATACTAAGGATGATCAAGAATTTCACAGCTGAATGTTGGGTTAGAACAAAATAATGATAAATTTAAATAAATCTAAATTAGAAGATTCATTGTGATTGATGGCATTTAAAAGCTAAAGAATCAAAGAGGGAGCTACTGAATATCTAAGCAAAGAGTATAACTAAAAGTCTAATATTCCTATTCTTAAAGAAGTAAGAGTAGCTTTAAAGGAATGAAAATCAATTGAGGATATGTTGAGTTTTAGATGTCTCTGAGGCATCAAAATGGACATATAAAAGTAAAAATTATGTATAAATAAAATTTAAAGGATAATTGTCAGATTTGGATATGATTAAGGTGAGTCCAGAAAAATAATGCTTAAAACAGAAATTTATCAACAAGGTTAGTATAACTTAAAATAATTTTGTAAAATTGTATTAATTGTGGAACAAAGAGAACTCCAGAAATACTAAGTAAACATTCAGGGGAGAAAGATAAATCAAAGGAATCTAATTAGTAATTTATACAGGGGTAGGATAAATAATATGTATCATCTCATTTAGAAGTATCAAAGTCTGGAAAGGTATAGTACAGGGGTTATAAGGTATGCTGCTCAGTGCCCATATGTCCTCTGGCATCCCCAGTGCCATATGTCCTCTGGCATCTCCAAATAGAACCCTGGAAGTGCCCATGGACATCACCAGGTGTATTCCTGTCATTTCATGGCCGGAGCAGTACTATAACCCAGTGCCATCACATTGAACTGCAGGCCTGGCAAGAAGGGACCCACGAACCTCCTGAGCACCGTTTTGGCCACCATGCCTCATACATGTACACAACCAAATTCATTACCAAATGGTTCTAGTATAATTTCTTTCAGTTGATCTAAATAAGCACACTTTTACTAAGGCTCTGTATATAATTAAATGAGAATTCTAATACACCAAGATTATTTTATAAAATACAGCACAAATGCTGGCCGACTTTGACCGTGAGTGTGGAAAGGTAGGACTACAGCTGAATCTTACGAAGACAATGTTTATGAGAAACAGCCTCGTTCCTGACGCCCCATTCGCTCTCAATGGAACGACCATCTCCGAATGCAACAGCTATGTGTACCTAGGTCGAGAGGTCAACATGAGAAATGACCTGGCACCCGAGCTGCGCAGGAGGAAGAGAGCGGCTTGGAACGCCTTCAAGAACGTCGAAGAAATAGCTAAGAGGACGAAGAACCTCCGGCTCCGGGCACATCTCTTTGATTCCACTGTTCTTCCTGCATTAACATATGCCTCAGAGACCTGGGCCCTACGCAAACAAGATGAGAATGCTATTCAGGTCTCCCAAAGAAGAATAGAAAGAGCTATGCTTGGAATATCACGTTTCACTCAAATGAGAGAAAGAATCCGGAGTTCTGACATCCGTCGACGATCAAGGATCAGGGACGCTGTCTCATTTGCCAAGGTGTCGAAAATCAGATGGGCTGGTCACGTAATGAGATTTAAAGACGACCGTTGGACTAGAGCTGTTACTGATTGGATTCCACGGGATGTCAAGAGACCGCGTGGCCGCCCACCTACCAGATGGTCAGACTTCTTCCTGAAGATCATGAACGATCGGTTTGAGGCCCTTCATGTTCCCGGAGCGAACAGATGCCATTGGGCTACACTAGCACGCGACAGGGACAAATGGAGACGTTACTGGTGCCCGCTCGAGCAAATCGACGACTAAAGGGAAGTTAAGTGATTAAGTGATTTTATAAACAAAGGTTGAGAAACATATGCAGATTTCTCTCTTTGGATGGATAATATTTACATTTTTTGTATATAAAATATGTCAGGCTTTTATTGAAGGATTTTTTTAATTTAATTTTTATTTATTTATTTATTTATTGAATCACCGTGGGAAAGGTTACAAAGCTTTCAGGTTTAGGTCTCAGTCATGCAAATATCAAACACATTTCCCTTTACCAATACTTATATTTTACCATGAAGAACCCCAATAAAACCCCACCCCCCACCCCTCCCAGTCCCTGTGGGGCAGATGAATTCTAGTTAACACTCTATCTCCTTTGATTAGGTTCATTGTTTCAATAAAAGATTCACCACTATTATTTAGAGTTTACCCCCCCCCCCCAAATCAGACATGCTGAAAAAGCATTGTGAAGTGATTTGCTTTCTACAGCTGGGTTCAAGAATTAAATGTTGGTTTTGGATTTCTGCTATTTTACTTATTGACCCTGGAAGTATTTCTACTGAAAGTCAGATAGTTAAGAAATTGGTTTCTGTGCCCTGGAGTCGTGGCCGTGCTGGAGCGCCGCTAGTGGGGGACAACTGGTCGCCTCGGTAGGGCGTGAAGGGCGGACCGAAACACCCCCTTTCCCATGAGGTTTTAGTCGCCCCCGCTCCCCCGGCTCATACCTGCTGTCCACAAGGCTCCCATGCGGCCGTCATCTTTCTTTCCAGAGAGGAGAAGGCGACTGGGGCAACACCCTTTCCCCTCTGGACAGACATGATGGCCTGGATTAACGCATAGTCCTTTCACTTTTCTGCTCCAAGCTGCTGGGTTCTGCATTAAGTCCTTGTGCTTCTGAGGCCATGGCCGTGCTGGAGAGCCGCTCATGGGGGGCAACTGGTGACCTCGGTAGGGCGTGAAGGACAGACCAGAACGCCCCCCTTCCAATGAGGTTTTAGTCGCCCCCACACCCCCGGCTCATGCCTACTGTCCACAAGGCTCCCATGTGGCCGCCATCTTTCTTTCCAGAGAGGAGAGGGCGTGAAGAATTTTTAAAAACAAAATTTTGTTGTTTATCCCACTGAGAACATTCAATAACTATGGCTGACTTAAGACTGAATTTTAACAGTGCAAAAAAGGAATATAGCCAAAGTATGTGAGTTTCAAAAAGTGTGGGTGCTTGATGCATGCGTCCCATGGTTAAGAGCCTTCTCCTCATCTTGGTCATCCACTGCCACCACTGGACACGGGAAGGAGGGAACAGGGCTGCCAAGCTAGTTGCTGATCAATTGTCATTTATTCCAATCTCTGTCCTATTCTTGCACGCAGCCAACCGAGGTTCAATTTCAGAATTCTGTATGGTCTTCTGCAATGCTAGGAGTAATTTCTGAGCAGACAGTTAGTAATAACCCCTGATCAGTGTCAGATATGACCCAACGCCCTCCCCCAGATGAATTATTTGGGGGGCTGAATTTGAGGGTCCAGAGAGATAGTAAAAGAGATAAAGCACTTGCCTTACACGTGGTCTGCCTGGATTTGATCCCCAGCACTCCATATGATCCCCCAAGCCCCACCAGGAGTGATTTCTGAGTACAGAGCCAGGAGAACCACCCCCTCCCCCCCTCCCCCCGAGCATTGCTGGGTGTCCTCTCCTCCTGCCTGTTTCTCATTGGGGTATTGTTTTACCATTTACAAAATTAAGCTATTTTTGAGGGAATTATTGTGGGAAGATGTGTTAATGACTTTAGAAGATAAAGAAATTCAAGGACACTTAACTGGTAAATGGATTGGAAGAGTTTTTTGTTTTGTTTTGTTTTTTCCTTTTTAATTACTTATTCTGATCATTCTGCTCTTTGGACAATTTGGGTGTCCAAAGTGTAAATGGCCTTTGCCTATTCATCAGTGTTTCTAAGGTGTTTTTGACCATTTGCCTAATGTAGTCAAATTTGCCATCTGAATACTTAATTCAGATTTAGATATATCATCTATCATTATCCCATATGCAAAAAATATGTTTATACATTTGATTATTTATCACTAGTTGACTTTGTTAAATTTATTCTACGAACACTGTTTTTATTTAGTGGCTTTTCATCAGAATCATTTTATATCATAACTTTTAATGTAGAAGTCTGCATCAATTGCTCTGTTTGTTAAATAAACTCTGTTAAGTACATCATTCTGATATTTGTGTGATAATTTGCATAACTCGTACCAGAAATAGATTTTTTTTCTCCACAGGAAGCCAGTTTTCAAAGAAAATGCTGTGAATTTTCATTGTCATATGTAAAGTTTTGTTTCCATGCTTATTTTAAATGCAGTGGGGGTTTCTTTTAATTATTACTTTTTTTTCAATTGTCTGAAATTTTTATAACTTTGCTTTCTCTGAAGCTGGGCAAGACCTTGAATCATTTCATCTTGTTCTCACAAGTGCTGTATGGATGCACAGGATCACCACAGACCCAAACACACTGGAATCTTGCACTATTATTTTTTTAATGTTCATACATTTTACTTAAAATGTAAAAGACAATCTGCCACAGTCTTATACATAATACAATTTAATACAAAATTTTGTGATTGTTCTTTTAGGTTATTCAAAGTTATCATTGACATTTTCTAATAACCATTTCTATATTTTCAGGGGGAAACAAAGATCTTAAAACTGAAGAATCTCCGACCTCAGGACTATGCTAATTATAGCTGCATTGCTTCTGTGAGGAATGTATGTAATATTCCCGATAAGATGGTGTCATTTAGACTTTCCAATAAAACAGGTATGGAGCAATCTATGTTTTATATCTGTTACCCACAGCTAATATTTAAAAGGGAATTCTTTAACTTTCCTACGGACCAAGTGCCTTCTTGAGAAGAAAGAACAAAATATTTTTTTCTCATCTGAGAAATCTGAAAAGCTTTCAGTCAATGGTCATGTACAGTATTTAATAGTTACATAATACCAAATATCATTGAAGTCATTTAAAATATATATTCATATGTATCACAAGGAGGCACATATCATGGACAAAGAAAGTTCTTAAATATACTATATCCTTCATATATAAATTTATGATTAAAATTTGCAAAAACTGTTTTGTGAACAAAGCTAATAAGTAAAATAATCTTTTTAAATCAAGAAATCTTGGTAATTTCAAGTAGTTCTTATATCAATTTTTTTCTGAAAAGGTCAAAACACTATTAATCCTGTAATTTGAGATATCCTATTTTTAGTAATATTGACCTCAAAATAACTTAATGAAAACATATTGAAATTGCTAAATTTCTTGATGGAATTATATAAGAGAACACATCCTTTATAATTATGTATAAAAGTTACCTCAATAAATCTTGAACTGGTTTTAAGAAACTTTCAAATCAGTTAATATATTTTATTTTCAACTAACTAAAATAAAATGAACCTTTAAAAATACTTTCCCTAGTAATTGAAACATTAAAAAAAATAGTTTTTGCTGTGCCTGGATATAGAGCATGGTTGTGCCACTGATTTCTGTTTGGATATTTTTATAAAGTAACTTCAAAATTTTTCAGTTTTCTAAAATATTCTCATCAAGTTATCATAAATAGTAAGTTGGTACATATAAACCACAAGGGACATAATTTGCACAGAACAAGTCAGCAAGTCCAACAGCTCGCTTGATAGTAGTTATTAAATTCACACCTTTACTGAAATATTAAAAATATGTACTCATTGATTTTAACTTTATGTTACATTTAGTTGTTAAAAAATTTAAGTTCATTCCTTTATTTACTCACCAAAAACTTACCACATTTTGTTATAAGTCAGCAGTTATAGATATTGGAATATTGGCTAAGATGTAAGTTGCTATAGGTAAGTGCTCCATTAAACATCAGATAAAAGTCATTATAGAAGTGTGTGGAGGGGGAGGATATCAGAGACAAAAACAAACGTTATCAAAGGGATACAAAAGGTTTTGTGAAAATGTGCTATAAAAAAGAAAATATTGGAGCTGGAGAGACTGTTCAGGGGTTAAGTATAGCCTTACACATGACTAACCTGAGTTTGATCCCCAGCCAAATATATTGTGCCCCAAGCACCAGGAGTGATCCCTCAGCACAGACCCAAGAGAAAGCCGTGAGCACAGTCTGGTGTGGCCCAAATAATTGCCCCCCCATAGGCCCCCACTCCACCAAAATACCCACATAGTAATATTTAATGTCAGTGGACCTAACTCATAAATGTTAATCATCTTATTTCAATTAAAAAATATATATGAGGGTTGAAGAGGTAGTGTTGCCGGTAAGGTATTTACCTGATTTGATCCCTGGCATCCCATATTCCCATAGGTTCTCTGAACACCACCAGCAGTAATTTCTGAGTAAAGAGCCAAAATGACACTTGAGCATTGTTTAGTGTAACCCCAAAACCAAAAAAAAAAAAAAACCAAGGATACTGAGAAAAAAAAGTCAGAGCTTAACATTTAAGATCTGAGTGTGGAAATTTTCTTAAAACATTTGTGATTCATTGTATATTATTATTTAGTATATTATTAGTTTTTAAAAAGTATTTATTATCCATTACTTGGTTTTCTTGATAGGTATTCCTAAGGCAGGTGAATTTTATTCTTTAACCACATACTTTCTGTCATCTGATGCATTATAAACAGACCTTTAGGAATTAAAGGATCTTCTTGGAGATATTCTGAGATTGAATTATATCAACAAAAACAAATAAACAGAACAATAAAGAGGAAATTTATGGTTTTATCATTCCCAGGTCTGACAAGCTAATATGAGACATGGAGAAAGATTAATCCAAATTTTCTTAAGATTGTCTTTTAATGAATAAATTTATGTAATATGTCTCTTCCTTCCCTTTATTGTTACTGTGACAATAGGAGTCATACATTTGGTTGTGATACATGCATACTTTGCAGTGCTTGCTGGGTTTCACAAATATGGTTGCCTATTCACATACAACTTGCAATGTGCCAGATATAGCATACTTGTGGTGTTGGAAATTACAATGGCAGTGCCTCCAGAGATTGTAGTTGGCATATTGGATGATTTTGAGGATCGAATTTATGCCTGGAATGTAGATGCTACACTGCTAGCTTCCTTCTAGGATCCTCAAGTTATTTAAATAGAATATTGGCCAACTAATCAAAACCTTTGTAAAGTTGAAAAAAATGAACACAAAATTCATTTACTGCTTTTTCTTTTAAAAGAAAAACTTTGCAAGGACTTCTTATGTTAATGCCGAAAAGAGATTACAGGTGTTCTGGTTCCTAATATCTTTAGGTGATAGGTGTTCTGATTCCTAATTTTTTTAATTATCTAGGTATCTTTATGAGTGTTGACAATTGTCAGGTCAGAAGGTGGGGGATACCTTAGTGGTACATCACATGCTTCTCCGATTTAAGGCTCTGGATTAAGTCCCTAGCATTACCAAAAGAAGATAAAAAGAAGAAGAAGAAAAAACTAGCATACAAAACATACTAGATTCCTCCTAATGAGAGCACAGAAATGCATTCAGTCTACTATTTTATTCTTCACTTTTTCATGTATAAACCAAACCAGAAGAAAAAGGAAAATATATTTTGTAAGTTGTCACAAAAATTTTATATTAATGTTGACTCCAGAATTAGTATTAGAGTTATAAATAATTGACCTTATGAATATAAACTAATACCCTGTCCTCAGTAACTATATTCAGGCATGTCAGGTGTCTGATGCTTTACATATTCCAACCAGGTTTGCTTCAACACTTTTCCCATCTGGTTGTTCTCAACGTTGGAAGAGTTTGTGCATTTCAAATAAGTAAAATCCTTGAGGTAGCTCTTAAAGTACACCAGGGATAAATCAAGCTTTCAGCATATAAAGTATAAACTGATAAATATGTCCATAGATGCTAGTTCATTGCTTTTATGACATTGGAAGCTCATGAGTCAGCAAGAACATAATCAGTGTGGAAGTCAGGTACCTGTATGATTTTCACTCTTGTAAATCTTTAATGACCCGGATCAAGTTTCAATATTTTTAATTATTGGTTTTACAGATTGTCAAGGGAAACATGTACTGTATTGAGGAGAATGTTTTGTCATAAATATTGAAATACATTTGAGTAATTTCCTCTGAAAATCAATGGCACTGTGAAAGTTTGACTTTGAAAGTGATTTCTGTAATAGAGACAAACCAATTGAATAATAAATAGATTTTAAGTGCAGACAAAATGTTATTTTATGTTGGAGTGAGAGAGTCAAGTGATGAGCATATGTCTCATATGTGAGAGTTCAAGAGCTCAGTTCCCAGCATTGGTACTGGGAATTAAACCTGAGTGTCCAGCCTAGCAAAACATGTGCTTCTTCAGCAGAGCTACCCCTCCATCCCTAGTTGTCATTTTAAAAGTGAGTGTCATTTATAGATTTACTGGTGATATGTTTTCTCTTCTTATTTTGGGGAGGTCTCTAAAGCAGTGCTCAGTGTGCCCCATGGCTACTTCTTATAGCACTCAGTGAACCGAACTTTATGGTTAAGTGCTTGAACCATGTGCTTTGGTGAAACAGGTCCCTAAAGTAGGGATTGCAAAAGCTTTGATATTATTTGATTTTGTAGGCTATAATATTTGCAGGATTTGAAAGTTTAGAAAAGTCACATAATGCATAAAATAGAAGTTATAATAGGATTGTTATATAAGTGAAAATATAATTAAGTAATAAGATGGCAATGATAAAAATCTTAGATATTGCACTTGGCCCATCACCTAATATTGAAATATGTCCATGATCATATGTAAATTACCCTTATAAGTAAACAAATAAAATGGTGTTTTTCAGAAAACCATAGCTATGAATATCTTGTTCTATTTGCACTATTAATGCAGTTTATTCACAAATATATAATATTATATTTTGTGGGTTTGACAGAATGAAATGGAAAATAGAAGAAATTTGCTATTAATAATATAAAACAGTTTATTTGTCTTAGTGCTTTTTCAGACTTAAATTAATGGAATTTCTGCATACCCTGTTCCAGTCAATAGTTTCAAAAATGTGAGAATATAGGTTATGAGTATGTCATAATCTGGAAATGGAAGCAATGGTCATTATAGATTTTCAATTTTGGTCTTTCTGAGACTGTTTCCAGAGCAACAGGGTGACCTATTTTCTAAAATTATATTACCATAGTTACAGAAAGTTTGCATGTTTTTGGAATCCTGTACACCTATGCAGTTTGTTGTCCCAGCAATGAATTTTCTAGGTTTATTGTATCCAAGATTATTCTTGAACTTTAAGTTTTTACATAAAATATTCCTCATAAACTATTTACTCACCCAGATGAGTATAACCTAGACACAATAGATAATCAGAGAAGAAAATAAAAATGTTATTAATAAAATGAAGGTCAACACTATCATATAAAATGCACTCTAGTACTGTAGCACTGTCCTGTTGTCCATTGATTTGTTCAAGCGGGCATCAGTAACGTCTCCATTGTGAGACTTGTTACTATTTTTGGCATATCGAATATGTCACAGAGAGCTTGCCAGGGTCTGCCATGTATCTGATACTCTTGGTAGCTTACTGGGAAAAATGTAAATTACTGCAATTCAGTGTCACAATTTAACTCAAATATTTTGGGAATATATTACTTGTTTTAAGAGCTACAATATACGATTGATGAAACATTTCTGATTTTAGTAGTTTTTTTTTTTTTTGCTTTTTTGGGTCACACCCGGCAATGCACATGGGTCACTCCTGGCTCTGCGCTCAGGAATTACCCGTGCGGTGCTCAGGGGACCATATGGGATGCTGGGAATTGAACCCGGGTCGGCCGTGTGCAAGGCAAATGCCCTACCCGCTGTGCTATTGCTCCAGCCCAATAGTTATTTTTATTATGTTTTTAGATGATAATTTTAATAGCACAATTGGGAAATTGTTCATAAGAATGCAAAAGTTTGAACCATCTGATTTATATTTCAGTAGGATGACTGAGTAATAAATATACAAAAGTATTAAAATATTTATTTCCTATAAAAGTTAAATATTTTTTCCTTAACATTGCTAGTAAATTATTGTTTTATAAACCATACTTTGTACTTAGTATTTTTCAAAGTCCCAGTGTTTCAGTGAAAAGTGTGAAGTGTGCAACTATATGTATATTCATTTTCTAGCAAAATATTTAAAAAATTTTTCTTGTTAATTTGCCTTCTCACTCATAACTTATATTTAGAATATCTTTGAAATCATTCATTGATAATTAAATGTTATAGATTACTGTCTTTCATAGCGGTGATAATTACTTTCACAAGTTCATATAATTAATATTATCACTATTCATAACATGTTATAGGATAAAATATATAAAAAGCATCATCTTTCAGGTCAGAGTCAAGTTTTTTTGTCCTCAGTGGAAATTCCATATCATAAGAGACCCTATAAAAGAGACAAATAAATCTCAGGTATGATCTGTTACCCAGTGATCTAATCTGTCCTCCAGACTAGTTCTATGTAAGATACTAGTCTTAATATCATTTAGGAGGAGTATTTACAGATCTAAATGCTGCATTTACAGTTCTAATCAACTCTACATAAAAAAAAAATCATCAATCAGTAAAACATGAATCCCTAACTCCCCACTTTGCAGAAATATAATTCTGCCAACTCTTGTAATTTATTTTTTACTGTTATGTGGGTAACCAGGCAGGTTACAGATAGATGGTGATACATTTAATGTAAGATTTCCTTTTTTATTTATTAAGATTTCCTTTTTTATTTATTAAGATAGCCTCATAGGATCTAGATCAATAGCTCAGAGGATGGAGCACTTGCCTTACACATGGCAGATCAGGTTTCAATCCCTGGTCTCCTGTCTGGTCCTCTGAGTCCAGCATCAGTGAGCCCTGAGCAAAGACCCAGGTGGAAATTCTCAGAACAGGTGGGTATACGCAAAAAAGGAAGCAAAATATACCATGGTAAACAACAAAACTTACGTGAAGTGGATACAAAAAATGTATCCAGTAGCAGCTTGTATGCCACAGTTACTTTTGAAAAGGTCTCTGGAAGCAAGATTCATGTTTACAGAATTTTAATCAGTACCTCTTTTCTTTTTTAACTGTTTTTCTTTATAATTGGGGCTTACATTAATGCTCAAGAACATCTTAACATGCAAGTAGTCTATGAACCTGATAAATCTATTCTATAAATCAGTGTGAATTGTGTGCTCTGTGTTCATGATATAACAGTTGATGGAAATAAGACTTAAATCTGATTAGAGATAAGAAACATCTGACTACTGTTTTGAGATAATTAAGAATGTTGGTTTTCCCATTACATCTTACCATCTTACTATATATATATATATATATATATATATATATATATATAGTGTGGGCTGGAGCAATAGCACAGCGAGTAGGGTGCTTGCCTGGCACGCAGTCAACCCGGGCCGACCCCGGTTCAGTTCCTCTGCCCCTCTTGGAGAGCCAGCAAGCTACTGAGAGTATTGCGCCCGCATGGCAAAGCCTGGCAAGCTAACCATGACATATCTGATATGCCAAAAACAGTAACAAGGGGGTATGGTGCCACCAGCAGGTCAATCTGTACCTGTGAGGCGAGTGCATCAGCAGCCTGATGGCGCCTTCAGACTTCCAGATACCCCAAAATTGCTGCTGTGTATTTGGCCAGACCCGAAAAACTTGGGATAAAGATTACCAAGACAGTAAATGGCCAAAAGTTAGGTGTGTGGGAGACACACCCACAAATCACATTCCGGCTCAGCTATTTAATTGGAGGCAAGGCCTCTCTGGTTCCTGATCAAACTGCTTAACAGCCATGATCTCAGAGACTCAGAAACAAATCTCGAAACCCAGCGGCTTTTGGCAGAAATGCATCTTGTCCCTGCAGTAGGTTACCAGCGCAGGCCACCTCAGTTGGGAATAGGTTACTTCCGTGGGGTCACCTCAGGGGGGAAAGGGTGTTGTCTCTCCACCTGCTCCCCCGTGGTGACTCAGTGGCCGCCATCGTACAGAGACTATTGCACAGTCAGGATTGGGCACTCAGTGATGAGACATGTGGAGCCTCACGGGATGGGGGTGGAGCCGGCCCTTTCCTCCCCACCCCAATGAGACCCCGAGTCACTGCCCATGAACGGCCTCTCTGTCTCCTGATCAAGCTGCTTAATGGCCATGATCCAAGAGACTCAGGAACAAATTTTGGAACCCAGCAGGTTTTGGCAGAAATCCCTTTAGATTTAATTATTAAAATTTTGGAATTTCAAAATCGCACAGCTATGCAATATCGTTATTCATAACCAGCAATAGAAAACAAATTGTCTACTGTTGCCTTTTCAGCAGATATGAGTGCTGGAGTAAAATCCCAAATAATAATGGTGGGTCTGATGTCAAATTATTGAATGTAATCAAAGTAGAGAGAGAGTAATGTGGAATTCATCTGCCCCACAGGTAGGGGGAGGTTGTGGGATGGGGGTATACTGGGGTTTTTGGTGGTGGAGAATGGGCACTGGTGAAGATATGAGTGTTTGATTGTATGACTGGGACTTAAACCCAAAAGCTTTATAAGTGCTCTCATGCTGATTCAATGAATAAAATTATAAAAAGTGAACAAAAAAAGAAAGGTGGAGTTTATGCCCAATTCAATCAAATCAGTGGCTGAATAATAGCAATACTCCTACATAAAAAAATACAGTAACTATATATATATATATACATATATATATACAGTGTAAATGAGATTTTATTTAAAGTGCCTAGCAAATCAAATGGTAGACTATTTTATGGTAGTGGTAGTTGTTAGATTAATAAAATAATTTTGGTGAAAATAAATAAACAAAGAGACTATCCAAAACTCATTTAGTCTTTTGATTTTCTTTTCATCTAATTTAAACTACCTATATTAGACTGTACTATACTTTTGAACAGAAATCTGAAATCATAGCTAAATTCAAAACTTTTCTCAATAGTTGAAAATAAATGACTATCAAATATTGAATGCCTACAGAGCACCACCATGAGTAATCCCACAGAGCACAGTCAGGAGTAAACACTGAGCAATACGGTATATGACCCTCATAGCAATAAATAAATAAAAATTAATAAAAAGTTCGACATTGATTCATGAGTAAGGTAAGGTAAAGGTAAAGGCCCTCCCGTTTTTCGTCGATTTGCTCGAGCGGGCCCAGTAACGTCTCCATTGAAGACTTTGTTGTTACTGTGTTTGGCATATCGAATACGTCACGGGGAGCTTGCCAGGCTCTGCCGTGCAGGCGATATACTCTCGGTAGCTTGCCGGGCTCTCCAAGAGGGGCGGAGGAATCGAACTCGGGTCAGCCATGTTGGCTGCGTGCAAGGCAAATGCCCTACCTCTGTGCTATCCTTCCATGAGTAATTTTAATTAAATATAAAGATAATTCAAGCAAATTGATGAACAGCAGGAGGACTGTGGACAGAGCTATAATTCTATGCAGTAGTAGAAGTAGGTTATTTTAGTGACTTATAAAAACTAGAAGAAGAAAGGAAGAAAGGAAGAAAGGATGGTGTTTGTAGAGTAGAAAGTAATAGGAATACTATCACACAGGCATTTGTTAAGACAGAGACATCATGTATTTTTGGTTCACTGTTTTTAGTTCACATCAATTATTCAGAGAATCTTAAAGATTTCATCTGTTTCCTGATTTTAGTTTTTATAAATTGTTTCTAAAAGCCACTTTCTACCCCCACTGGCAGTAACATATTTTTGTTAGTTGCTATTCTATTGTTTTAGGAAATTAATTATGTTCAGCTGTTTACTAACATTCTTTTAATTTGTGTTTAGAACGTAATTTCTTTTTCTCACCCCCTTTTAGTCATTCAGTGTTATTTTCTTTAGAGTGCTAGGATATTTTATTGATGCTATGCTTCAGTCATATAGTATTCAGTGAATGTACAGCAGTATTGATTTCTGATACATTGTTTCTGATTCATATTACATGATGTATTAGGAATGTATTGATATGAATTGATGTTCTCTCTTCTATTAATGACACTTATTACGCTGATCTGATAAGAATAGAAATTATCAGCAAGCAATTATACATTTGTTGACATAAAAAAACTGTGATTGTTGTTTGAATTTATCCTAAGTTTTTATTTAGTTTTAACATTGCAGTATTATACTAAACTCAGGAAAAAGCAAGTTTTTATTCATCAGATAAAGCACTTCCAAGTGGTGTTCTTTTTAGCAATCATAGCCAAAATATTTTTCTCTATTTTTCTGAAAAGTGTTTGTCATTCAAAAATTGTGAATTATCGGCAGTTTCATATAGTCCAGTTTAACATGTAATAATAGATAATAGATTTGTTCAAAATAGTTTTCTCATGTTAAATGCAATGAAAATACATATTTCTAAAGTAAAGAGAAAAAGTTAGGCACAACAGAAAATAAATAGGTGAAGGTATTAGAAAAAATAGATAATAGAAAAATAGAAATGCACATATCATTTGGGTTCTTAAGTTTTTCTGGGAATAAATCTACAAAGACAATTACTGAGAAGGAACAAAAGGAAGGAAAACATATTCTGTTCTCACATCTTTTTAATTCTCTTAACTAATGTTCTACCTTATCACGGTCACGGTCCTCCCTTTGTTCATCAATTTGCTCGAGCGGGCCCAGGAACGTCTCCATCGTGAGACTTGTTGTTACTGTGTTTGGCATATTGAGTACTCTCGGTAGCTTGCCGGGCTCTCCAAGAGGGGTGAAGGAATCGAACCTGGCTCTGCCAAGCCGGCTGCATGCAAGGCAAACGCCCTACCACTGTGCTATTGCTTCAGCCCTTATTGCATATTTTTGTTTCAAATTTAGCTCAATCAAATAAAAATTGTAATTTTAGTATTCTTTTCACTTTGCAATAATAAATGAATGAAAATCATATAGAATTATGACATTATGGACTGTAAAAAAACACTGTATTTCAAGGAACCTGACAATAGAAAGGTTTTCTATTAGTAATATCCATGTTAAACATTATTTTGTTCGTTTAAACAATATATTAAATTTATAGGTTTAGAAAAAGATTATTATATGTGTGCAGATTGACAAATAGTATGTAATATGAATTTAATTTTCATGTTCTTGACAGTTAAGTAGGCAAATAAATTATATTATATTGAGAATGTCAATAAAATAAAAAAAAATCAATAGTAGAAGGATTTGGTGTTTGTTTCCCTGAATAGATATTTTAGTAGCTCATAATAATCACAAAAATGTGATCACAAAGTGAAAAAATGTGGTTTTATCAAAACTTACATTGAAAATATCAGAACTGGAATGTAAAAGCTACAATTTCAGTGCTTGAAGAGATAAACTATTGCCACTACTTTAGTACCTTTTTGATTCTTGCTTTTTTGTTTAGTGTTGGGGACGCACTCTCAGTGGTGCTTCATTTCTGGCAGGGCTTAGTGGATCATATGGGGTGCTAGAGATCGAACCTGTGTCATCTGAGTACCAAGTGAGCACCCTACCCACTTTACTACGTCTCCAGCTCTATTCATGCTTTTCTTATGTGTAGAGAGGCATTGATTTCAAAGGTGATTCAGTTGGTTTATCTTTCATGAAAAAATAATTCTTTAAAGGTTTTATTGGGCTCTAATCTTTCCTTAAGCAATATTCCATTTTGTGCAGTTTACTTTTATTTCTTTATGTGTGCTGTATTTTAGAATGATCTTACGAAAATAGCTCCTTATCATGTAGTGCCATAGTCTAAGAACATTTGCAACAATATATTTACTGTTCTCTGAATGTCTGAAATCCCAAGATAAGAAATATAACTGGTATGATAGTTAGATTTGAATTGACTCAACAGTAATGATAGTGTTAAGCAGCTGTTAGAATTTACAGTATGTCAACTGAATACTAGGGAACACTCACTATGAGGTTTGTAGTTTTGAATTATTACTCTATCCAATATAAACCACAATTTCATGGCTTTTAAATTTAGTCCAGTAAATTGACTCCTAATTACTAAAACATTTACATTCAAATCTCTGAGATTGGACACTTTTGTTTTTAACAAAGTACATACTAATCATTTGTGAATTTTTTGGTCTTTCTCTTATTTAAAATTTAATTGAATTAACCATAGAGAATAAATATAAACATAAAAACAATACTAAGAAATCATTACTATACTAGATTTAAAAGATATATATATATGAGATGTGTATATATATATACACATATATATGCAATGTCTTTCTTGTATATGTTTAAATTAGATATATATTTATAGATATTTTGTGGTTTTCTGGTGTAAATATTCATATTGAGCTCAGCTCTAGAATTAGTTCTCCTTTTAACAGCTTCCAAAATACCAATCCTTCATATGCTAGAAATCCCTGCCTTGGGTTGGTAGTATTTATTTGTAAGGGCCAAAGTATTAATAGCAACGCATATGTGTATTATGACCCACTTCAACAATCAACATGTGATATTCTTTCTCTAATTTATTAAACTACTTCTGTATTCCAAATTTAACAATTAGTATAATGCTTAATTATCATGTGTATCTATGATTCATGCTATTGTTAATTTTACTTTACCTGTCAACTGATAACTATACTTAGTAAAATAAAAGCATTCATGTCCTTAATAAACTAGCATTACATAGCAAACTTTAAAAGCAAAAGTAAAGTTTTATTGTCTTTTCACATATCTTATTATCTTTCTCTATCCATTTTTTTACCAATATATAAATGTATGGCTGTATTACTTCTTTCTTGCCCTTAAAAATGTTATGCACCTAATCTGGGTGCATAGGGACAGTATTTGAAATAGATGAAAACATGGTTAATATTTTATCTTTGTGAGTATGTTTCACAATGTCAGTAAATATAATACTCTTATTTCTATTATGCATTTTTTTCAGCAGATTATTGATTTATACTGTTCTCCGTTTTTTTCTCTCAAAATTTAAATTTATACATTTTACTTCTATAAATCCAATATATTTATTGAATCACCATGAGATACAGTTACAAAGTTTTCATCATTGAGTTTCAGTCATAAAATGATAGAATAACCATCCCTCCACAAGTGTACATTTTCACCTACCAATGTTCTCAGTATGCTTCCCGCTACTCCCAACCTACTACACAATCTGCCTCTATGGCAGACAATTTTCATTTTTCTCTCAACTAGAGCGATAGCACAGCGGGTAGGGTGTTTGCCTTGCACACAGCCAACCAGGGTTCAATTCCTCTGTCCCTCTTGGAGAGCCTGGCAAGCTAACAAGAGTATCCCACCTGCACGCTAGAGCCTGTCAAGCTCCCCGTAGCATATTTGATATGCCAAAAATAGTAACAGCAGGTCTCACAATGGAGTCATTACTGGTGCTTGCTCAAGGAAATCGATGACCAATGGGAGAACAGTGCTAAATCCAATAACTTAAAGAACTCGCTTATTGTATTTAATGTATATAAATATAATGTAAAGTTAGGAATGAACATGCCATTAGGAAAGGTCATGTTCAGGCAACCTAGAACTTAAGCTTGGGGATATTCCCAAACAATTCTCAGGGAACATGATGGTTACTTCTGGTTATACTCATCTCCTGTTTTTTGAATGATTACTTGATCACTTGATCACTTGACTTCCCGTTAGTGCCGATTTGCTCAGGCGGGCGCCAGTAACATCTCCATTTGTCTCTGTCACATGCTAGTGTTGCCCAATGGCATCTGTTTATTCTAGGAACACGAAGAGCCTCAAACCGATCGTTCATGATCTTGATGAAGAAGTTTGACCATCGGGTAGGTGGGCGGCCATGCGGTCTTTTGACATCCCGTGGAATCCAGTCGGTAACGGCTCTAGTCCAGCGGTCGTCTCTAAATCTCATTACTTGACCAGCCCATCTGATTTTTGACGCCTTGGCAAATGAGACAGCGTCCCTGATTCTTGATCATCAACTGAGGTTGAAACTCTGGATTCTTTCTCTCATTTGAGTGAAAGGTGATACTCCAAGCATAGGGCTTTCAATTCCTCTTTGGTAGACCCGAATAGTGTTCTCATTCTGTTTGCGTAGGGTCCAGGTCTCTGAGGCATATGTTAATGCAGGAACAACAGTGGAATCAAAGAGATGTGCCCAGAGCTGGAGGTTCTTCATCCTCTTAGCTATTTCTTTGACGCTCTTGAAGGTGTTCCAAGCCGCTCTCTTCCTCTTGCGCAGCTCAGGTGCCAGGTCATTTGTCATGTTGACTTCTCGACCTTAGATACACATAAGTGTTGCATTTGGAGATGGTCGTTCCATTAAGAGCAAATGGAGCATCAGGAATGAGGCTGTTTCTCATAAATATTGTCTTCATAAGATTCAGCTGTAGTCTGACATTTCCACACTCATGGTCAAAGTCAGCCAGCATTTGTGCTGCTTGGCTAATATTTGGTGTTATTAAAACAATGTCATCAGCAAAGCGGAGGTGGTATAGTTGCCGACCATCTGTCTTCACTCCCATTCCTTCCCATTCCAGTCATCGCATGATGTTCTCGAGGGTGGCACTGAAGAGTTTCGGTGAAATGGTGTCACCCTGCCAAACCCCTCTCTTGACATGGATGATGACTTCTTTGTAGAAGGTGAGATCCTGGTAGTGAATCCATAATACAGCTCACAGAGGATCCTGATGTATTGAGTTTGAATGCCCTGATTGTCTAGGGCTTCAATGACCGCTTCCGTCTCAACAGAATCAAAGGCCTTCTTTAAATCAATGAACATTAGACAAAGTGGCATCTTGAACTCCTGAGAAACTTCAGTGAGCTGGTTATCATGTGGATAGGATTGATGGTGCTGAATCCTTTTCGGAACCTGGCTCGCTCGCATGGTTATCCTTCATCTAGTGTTCCGCCAATCCTATTCAGAATGACTTGAGTAAACAGCTTGCAGATGACAGACAATAGGCTGATGGAGCGATAGTTGCCAATGTTGTGGATATCTCCCTTCTTGTACAGTAGTACAGTCCTGCTGGTTTTCCATTGGGATGGAAACTTGCATTCAGACAGTTAGAATGTGAAGAGCTGAGCCAGTGTATTGATGAGTACTGATGGCAGGTTCTTCAGGTGTTCAGGTCTGACCTTTTCTGGGCCAGGTGCTGTTCATTTCATTAATGATGAAATGGCGTGTCAGATTTTGGAAGGGAGAATGTTGGGAATGACATATCCATCCTGCACAATTTGTATGTGGGCAGGTAGACGTGGCTATTGAAGAAATCTGAGTAGAAGTTATGGATAATCTTCTCCATTGCCCTTCTGGAAGATGTGATAGTTCCATCAGGACGTCGGAGGGCAGTCATCTTGGTCTTGTAGTTAGCGAAGGACAGGCGGGCATCGCAAATGCTTTTCCCAGCTTCTGCTGCATCTATAGCACTTTTGCTCTTCTCTCTTTGAGTTCTTCCTTTATCGCTTCTCTGCACTGCTTTGTGAGCTCGGACATTCGCTTGTGGTTGCCTGAGACATGTGCCAAACCACGTTAGTGAATAAGGTCAAGAGTTTTCAAAGACAGGCTTTTTTTTGTGCCTATCTCTCTCTTGGCGATCCTTGTATAATCATGGAGGTGCTGAACCAGTGGATTGTATTCCTCGTCAATGTTGTCAACAACAGCATCTTCCCATGTTGCTGCAATAGTGCCAAAGAGCTCCCAGTTGGTGGTTGTTTTGGGAGTTTTCTTCTTAAACTTTGCAGCCCTTTCTCCCCGCTCTGTGAAATAGAATTTTGCACGAAGGAGATGGTGGTCCAATCCCATTTGGAATTTTGGTACAACAGCAACATCGGTCAGGCAAAACCTTCGATTGAATATGATGTGGTCTATTTCATTGTGGAACCATCCACTGGGAGACTCCCATGTCCAACGTTTAGATTCGGCCTTCTGGAACTGTGAGTTACCATGGATGGTCTTGGTCGACATGATGAACTCAGACAGTCTCTCACCCTGTTTGTTCCATTCTAGGCCATGTGTCCTGATGTAGAGTTCTTTGGCTGATCTTCTCGGTCCTATGTTGGCATTAAAATCACCCACAATGATCTTGTAGAAGGTGTGGTCTTCTTTACAGAACTTTTTCAGTTCCATGTAGAACTTCTCCATTTTTCCTTAATCATAATTGAATGTTGGTGCCTAGAAAACGAAGATAGAAACTGCCAGCAGTGAGCCACATCTATTCAAGTGTAATTGTCTGATTCAGATTGTTAGGCATTCGAATGAATCAATGCCCATGTCCAAGTTCGTGTTGACAAGGACACCAATGCCTCTGATGCCTCTTTTATCACATGTTCTGAGAAACAGTTCTTCTCCTGTGTCGAAAATGGCGTGATGTGATTGCTGCCTTCCTGTCTCGGTCAGACCATTAATGTCATACTTGATCTTTCATGCTTGTACCATCAGGTCCTCAATGGATGCATATGATGCTAGCATACGTGCATTGAAAGTACAGACAATCATTTTTGTCTTTCTTTGTTTTGGCAGCCTAGTTTGGTCTTGGCATTTTATCAGCCTCTCCTTCCTCATCCTTCTCAATGCTGCCATATTGGTGGCGCCTTCAGGGTCAGGGGAATGAGACCCATTGTAATTACTGGTTTTGGCATATCGAATACACAACAGATAGCTTGCCAGGCTCTGCTGTGTGGGCGGAATACTCTCAGTAGCTTGCCAGGCTCTCCAAGAGGGATAGAGGCTTTTGGAGCGGCCTCTGATTGCTCTTGTAGGTGTTCCCATGATTCAAACCATATTTGAACCCAATCAAATATGGTGTGGCAATTCTGAAAGGTGGGTATTAAGTGTCTTATAATGTGGTCGGAAAGTGCCCTGGAGCATGGCAGTGGCTGGGTAGTGGAGGTAGTGGAGGCCCATAGTGGGACTTATATGGCTCCTAGTTTAGAATAATGTAATAGGAGCACCTGTCCTCCTGACAGACCATCAGGTATTTAATTAAAGATAGAAATTCATCAACTTTATTCATTCTGGAGTTTATAGATTTTATATCTGTCTTAAGCCACTTTACTTACATTAGGATTCCAGCTCCACCATTCACCTTGACTAGGTAAGTTGTACACATTATTTCTGATATTGCTAATTTGATGGTAATAAAAGTACATATCACACTCAATTAAGTAGGTCAATATATATTATATATATATATATATATAATGTTTTGAAGACCACAATGCACATTGAGGGCATGTTTTGATTACCATGGTGCATATAAAGCGCTATAACTTTCTGATGTAGGACTGAAGCTATAGTACAGTAGGAGCGATGCTTGTCTTGCATGCAGCTTCTCTGGGTTTGATCTATGGCACCTTATATAGTTCTTTGTGCCCCTCTAGGAACAACTCCTAAACATAGGGCCTGTAGCGGGTCCTGAGAACTGCTAGACGCTGTCCAATACCCCTGGCCCTCTAAAAAAAATAAATAAAAACCCTGTAGCAACTGTAGCACTGTCCTCCCATTGTTCATCGGTTTGCTCAAGGGACCACCAGTTATGTCTCCATTGTAAGACTTGTTATTACTGTTTTTGGCATAATGAATATGCCACGGGTAGCTTGCCAGGCTTTGCCATGTGGGTGAGATACTCTTGGTAGCTTTCTGGGCTACCCGAGAGGGACAGAAAAATCGAACCTGGGTTGGCCGCGTGCAAGGCAAATGCCCTACCTACTGTGCTATTGCTCCAGTCCAATAAAAGCCCTATCTGGTCTAATTTTAAGTAACTACAGCACAGAACGTGTGTCTTTTATTTAGTTATATCCTGGGCCTCAAAAAAGTAGGTGACACAGTTGGAATGTAATAAAAAAATACTTTGAATTAAAGTGTTTTTAAGTAATGCATAGGCATATTTCTTACAGTGCAATTAGTTTGTATTTGTTGCTATCAATAATCTATGTCCCTGACGTGATTTCTGATCTTTACTATGTCTAGCAAAGTATAAATATATCATAAGATTGGAGACTATGTGCTTTGGTGTTTTCCTAATCTAGAAATTGGGTTTGTGCAGTCCTTTGAAAATTAATTTATAGGATTCTCTTATTATTCAGAGGATCAAATGGAGGACCAGTAGAATTAATATATTCAACACTTTTCTTTCAGTTTAACTACAAAATAGCTTTAGAAATCATTTCTATATGATAAAATTATAGAAGTATGAAAGGATTAAAATCATAGTATTAAAATAGACTTTCAAGGGAAAATAATAAGAAAAATAAATGACCTTTATCAGACAGTGAAAGAGTAGCCAATAAGAGGGTTATTTTTTGCATGAACCCTCTGAGTTAGACTAATAGCTGCAGATTCCATTTTAGTAGCTGTAATAGCCAGAGCAGAATTACTGTGTTATTTGCTTTGAAACTGGTGAGGTCTTGAGAAATATTGCTGTAGGATCAACACCAGATGGTCTTAGAAGTAATGTTTTTTAAAATCCTGCTGTTTTAAATAGAAGTTTTAGAGAAGAATATTAAATTTGAGTGAATTTTTTGGTGTTTTATTTTTTGGGTTAGATGGGGCTTTTGTTTCTTTGTTTTGGGGCTACACTTGGTGATGCTCAGGGATTATTTCTGCCTCTGTGCTCAGGAATTACTCCTGGCATGCTCAGGGGACCATATGTGGGGCTGGGGATCAAATTTGGGTAAGCTCTGTGCAAGGGAAGTGGCCTACCCACTTACTATTGCTCCAGTTCCTTGACTAACTTTATTTTAAGTTCATGTTCAATTATATACTTACTGGTCCTATTATTGAAAAGGTGATCAGTTCCTTTATTTGTGTGACAGATAAATAATTTGTCTTAACCTCAAGATTCATTAGCAGTAATGTGTGTGTTATGTAGACAAATAGTTAAGTAAAAAGACACATAATTAATATGCAATATTTCTTTTATGTGAGTGGCATACTTATTTTTGACATCTTTGTCATCACCCTGTTAATAATATAAATGTGGTTAAATTTAAATCAGGTGAATAATGAGAGAACTTAGTAGCTTTCATAACTTTATAACAATGAATGATTCATAAATTTCTGATTCACATGCCACATTCTTTTTGTTTGAATTTCTGGGTTAAGTTTATGATTAGTAGTTGGCTCTTAGGAAGGGATTTTAGTTTTTGCTTTTTAAACTAAACATTCTTTTACTCAATAAAACATGTTTTTGGTACCAAATTATTTGCCATATCTTTCTCATGACTATTCTTGGTAGAACCACAATAAACATTGCAATTTTAATTTTAATTGGACAAATTTAATGTCCAATTTTTAAATATTTCATAATAAAAGGATTAGGATAAATGTTCTAATAATGGTGGCAAGAGTAGTGGAATACTAGCTGCACTGAAAAATTAAGCAACTCTGTTGCCCTGAACAAAAAAAAAACCTAGTAACTCAATGAAAAATTAATCATGTAATTTGAGTCTGATAAAGTTCTTGACTACTGGTATACCAGATGAATGAGCACTGAAAGAGATTTCTAGGTTAAAGGAATAGTGAGTTCATGTTTTCATGATTTTGTGAAGGTGTGTTTTAATTCTAGCACTATTCCTAATACATGGTAAACATTCATTTCTAATAATAGTAACAGTATACAAAATATACAATAATATTTATTAATAGAATAATAAAAGTTACAACTAAAGATTGTTGTTCTGTCAGTCAAATAAAACTCATTTTGGAAGCCCCTTTTTGGAACCCTTTATATTATGAACTAAGTCTCTTCAGGGAGACTTATATGTAATTTTTTATGAGGAAATACAGTATCATCTAAATCACTTTAAGCAATATTTGTTCTGTGAATATTAAAATAATGAAACATATTATAGTGGCTCTAATACTGTAGCAAATGTTCTCTGTTGCATTAGAAATTATTTGTGAAGTCTACTTTCAATATTGCTATATCTTAGATTCTTTTAAGAATAGGTTTTCTCAGTATCATTTCTAGATTTATGAGGATCTATACCTATAACAACAATCATTATATTTAAAGAATAGCTTCACTAAATGTGGATTTTTGAGCCTTCAAATTAACTTCTAAAAGACTATTTATTTTCATCAAATTAACATTTCCTGCTACCTGTATTCCAATGAAATATACAACAAAAAGGGATTTCAATGAATTGTCTGAAAATATAATGATAACTTTTACACTGAAATGACTGTTAAAGAAAAAAAATATTATCCCAGTTTTTCTTTTCTTAAATCTGTAAACATGGCTTAAGCCTATATCTTCACATTGATGTTTGATGTCATTTATTTAGGGTCTATATATTTTCAACTGCTAAATGATGCTTTTGGGAAAAAAAATTCAAAAAAATTTCTACAACAGTCTTTTAAGAAAATATATGACACAGAACAAAAACAGAAAGTTAATGTGTTTAGCCTCCTGATTTTCTCATTCATAGCAGCCCATGATTTATTTCCTGTGTGGATAAGTGTCCCTCCTCACTACTCGCCCCAAACTCATTCTTTTATTCTTTATCTTTCCTCCTCCCCTCTGGGAGAGCCCGGCAAGCTACTGAGAGTATCTCGCCCGCACTTCCCGGCAAGCTTCCCATGACGTACTCGATATGCCAAACACAGTAACAACAAGTCTCACAATGGAGACATTACTGGGCCCACACAAGCAAAATCGATGAGCAACGGGAGGACAGTGTACAGTAATCTCACATTATCTCCCTACAGTGAATTACTGATCACTGAATTTTCCTAGAAAAGTTGTCCCAGCAGACACTTCTCAGTACTCTTAGCTTATTCTAAAGGCTACTGCAATTTTATTGAACATATTTCATATTAAATATCCTTCTTCCTAATGATTTTCTCTAGACTTAAGAATATGTTACTGCAGGGGCTGGAGCAATAGCACAGCAGGTAGGGCATTTGCCTTGCACGCAGCCGACCTAGGTTCGATTCCCAGCATCCCATATGGTCCCCCGAGCATCGCCAGGAGTAATTTCTGAGTGCATGAACCAGGAGTAACTCCTGTGTAACGCGGGGTGTGACCCAAAAAGCAAAAATAAAAAAATTTAAAAAAGAATATGTTACTGTAAAGGCATGAGGTTGGAAATTTAAGATCTGCAAAATAGTTCTCAGGAAGCAAGCAACAGAAGTTCGTAAATAAACAATCCAACCTCCTCACAGGGAGAGTTCTAAGGTATGTTGCTTGCAGTCTCTCCAGGGTTCCCAGCAGCAGGAAACCAGGTTTCCTTCAGTGATGAACCACTCATCATTAGCGCCCTGCTTCTGAATCTTCTTCTTTTCCTGTCTCGTTTCTCTAATCCTAAATTATGATTCAGACAATCATCACCAAAACAATCTACTCAACTCAGGTCCTGCTTTTGAAAATATTTAACCAAACACAAATACCCTTTTAGCTGAGGAAATTTTTACTGGAGTTCATTCGAGTTTTCTAAGTATCTCTTTCCTTGTGATCTCGCCTATGACTCAAATTATTTTATAATACTCTATTATAAGAAACGTGTCTTAGAATAGCTCTGACTCAAGAAAACTGTCAGCTTTACACTGTAGTTAGCTGCTTCCTATTAATATACCAGAGTTTGGGGTAGAAAATCAAGCCCCTTTTTAAGAATCTGAAGCCTCAGATCCATGAAGGGGTAATGTCCTAAGAATATAAAAATGATTATTACCACATTATTGTCAATGTTCTAAAAATACATAAATGATTATTACTGCATTCATTGTTGTTGCTATGGTACTTGGGGCAACAACAGTTTGCCTGTGAGGTACTTGCTGCAGGGCCACACTTCTATGAGGTTAAACATCACACATGCAAGGCATGTCCTCTACCAATTGAGTCACATCCTCAGTCCTGTTCAGTGTTCCCACCCTCCGTTTGTATTGTAGAGCCATCATTCTTGTACCACACCTACCAACAGAGTGTCCACTTCCCTCCTCTATGTCCTAGGGCTCTGTCAAACCCCACCTGTACCTTGAAGGTAAGCTCAGTTTCATAGTTTAGAAGTAGTATTTATATGCAGCATCACTGCAGACAACCAGCTAGTTCCAAAATGCCTACAACCTCCAGCATCCTCTGAAATTATATGAAGACATCTGAAATTTTGTGATCCATAGTAGTAATAAGATCAAAGAAAAAAAAAGAAACCATCAATCTCCATTAGAATGTTTCATTCCTAGAGATCATATTCTTCACAAACCTAAACTAAATTTTTTTTAAAAAATATATAAGGACATTAGATCTTTGTATTTTATATCATGACCTTAGAAGAAATGATTTACTAAAATCTATGTTGACCATCAGTTTCAGTCTACAGAATTCAATCTGAAAAAAACATTCCCTTCTTTATTCTTGTATAATTCAGCTGCACTATACAACTTCATTTCAACTATCTGTTCTGATATAATTTGAGTCTACAAGTGTGAGGTCTGTTTCCTCCATATTTGTTTTACTCATAGGGGACGCTATGTTATGCAAATATAATATGTGAATCTATTGACAAGTATGTATCACTTGATACCTTCTTCCTTAAATTCTTATTGTCTGGGAACATTCAGTTTTGCCTGGTGCCTTCCAGTCTACCATTTTCAGATATTGATAATGGTTTCTCTAAGGCAAAAAATATTTCCCATGAGAATTGCTATGTGTTGGTCTGTCTACTTACTCATAATCAGTGACCTCAAGCCTTGAAGGAACTATATTTATCATTGGCTATTGAATACCCAAATATTTTGTATTTTGTGTAAAAGTCAGGGGCTGATATTCTGTTTGTAGGATCACTGAAATATCTGCTAATCAGTCAAAAAAATATTTTTGTTGCTGTTATTTGCAAGGAGGGTTGAAAATACACCTAGGATTTAGGGTTAAGGACTTTGAGAAACAGAAACAACTGTTCCAGCTCTCTCTATTCCCTTCCTTTCTTCTCCCCACCCCTCTCCTCTTCTTAATTCCTCTAGTCCAACAGAATAGAATAGAATAATTGTGCTTCTATAGCAGTAACTCATTTATTCATATTTTATGGGTACATTATTATGATTCAATCAACACAGGACTACAGAGATAGCACAGGTGCTTGCATGCATGCAGAATATCCCTGTTCGATCCCTAGCACCACTTTTGGACCCCTGAAGACAGCCAGGAGTCACTCCTGAGCACAGAACAAGGAATGACCTTGGAGCATTACTGGGTGTAGCTTAACCCCCTCAAAAAAAAACACTACGTAGTGGTAGTCATTGTCTTTGATTCATTTGAAGTTTAGTTTGAATTTGATTAATCTAATATAATTTTTCCCAGAAAAAGCAATACTTCCTTTAACTTATTTAAATAAATTAATATAAAGCATGCTTTTGAATTCTAATTGTGGTAGATCTAAATAAATTTATCTTATTTTGTTTATGTCTTTTAGCATCTCCGTCCATTAAGCTCTTGGTGGATGATCCTATAGTTGTAAACCCTGGAGAGGCCATAACATTAGTATGTGTTACGACAGGAGGAGAACCTCCACCTTCTCTCACATGGGTCAGGTCCTTTGGGATTCTGCCTGAAAAGACAGTTTTGAATGGAGGAACATTGACTATACCCGCTATCACATCAGAAGATGCTGGGACTTACAGCTGCATTGCCAATAATAATGTGGGAAACCCTGCTAAAAAGTCTACCAACATTATTGTGAGAGGTAAGTTTCCATAAAGAATATTACATCATAGCCCTCTAGGTTAAGCTGCCTACCACAAAGTAAATAATGTGTGAAACAAAATTATTTCCTCAAATGGTGCGTATCTGTGTGGCATTTATAAATAAGTATTCACAAATGTCAAATAATGTGCAATCATCAATGGAACCTAATATTCCAAAATTAAAACATAATTCTTTTATTGAAGCTTTCATAACATTCATTGTGATGCCAGGGAATACTTTATGTAATATTCTTGGTAAAGAAGAATAATTAAAATACTAATGTATCATAGACCATTAAACACTGTTATATGTATTGCTTTTTAGTTTAGGAATTTCACAAATGTATCATTTAATTTGAAATAAACATTTATTGATTTTTCATAACAGTCATAGCTTTAAGTTTTGGAACTTTACAGAGATCTATAAAGCATTACCCTGTACTCAAGGATTTTAGTGTGAGATAGTGAAAATAAAATATGGCATTAATACCCTTGTGATAAAAGTTTTGGCCAGCATAAGCAAAAGTTAGAGACATATTAAGAGTCGTTGTAACTTCTGGCTGAGATTATTAGGGATACCTAAGGACGTTTGCTCTATATCTTATACTATGTGTACAGCTATAATAAAGGAGGTCTGGGAAAGACATGGAAAGATCAGATCAGTAAAGAAAATGTTTGTTTGAAGAATTGACATAAACTTTTGTGAACAGTCAATAATTGCAGTGATGTCCAGTGTAGCTACAACCAGTTGGTCTGTTTTGGTACATGTAGAGATATTGTCACTCTATTTGAAAGAATGTGCGGTGACTGTGAGAAGAGAACATCTATATTTTCTTTTTTTGTTTTTGTTTTTTTGTTTGTTTGTTTTGGAGCCACACATGGTGATGCTCTGGGTAGCCTGGCATTTCACTAAGAAATCATTTCTGGTGAGCTAGGGGGCCCATATGGATGCAGGGAATCAGACCCAGGTTGGCTGTAGGTAAGGCAAGTGCCCTAACTGCTGTAATATATTTAGCTCCAACCATCTGCATTTTCATGTCTATTTCACCTGACATTGTCCTGGGTTGTAAATTATAATTATCACTGATGCCTCTAAAGTTAAAATAGACATATATTATGCATGGGTGGACTTTTTAATGACAAATGAAAATTTCTGATGCTGGAAGGTAATAAAGAGCCCAATGCTAGAGTTGTGTAGAGATTAATATTTGTGATTTTGTGAACATAGATTGTGATTGGCTTAGTGCTTGTTTTTGTTACCATCTAAGCAATCAGAAATATAAAACCTTTCCAAAAGAGACTGTACTGAATATATTGCATAGCATTATATAGTCCAAATTTAGACACAATGAATAGAACACTATCTACCACAAAACTGTAGATTACAGAATATTTGGTATTACAGAATTTCACATTATTTTATATATATCATTACAAAAACTAAAACAATACCCACCAGTTAAGTGAATAAATTTTTTATGAGGTATGATAATATTGTAAGAGCTCTTTCACATTTATTTATATTTAGGTATCTTTTAATTATGCAATAACCATTAGCACATGAAAAAGGAAAATGAAGAAAAAATAAATACATTTAATTACACCTAAAGCTTCAGATGTAGAACCAACTCAGTCTCTAAATTGGATTTCATTCCAGTTTGGAATGACCATTATTTTCAACACATCTTTCTTTGTCATTAAGAACATTTGTATTTCAGAATTATAGAGAAATACTTTCTCTGAATTTATTCAGTTGGTTTGCCATAGGAGTACCTAACTGATAGCAAAATTAAGAGACATTAAATATAAAATACAGATGCTATTAGAAATGTCAAAATGAGAAAATAAATGAGGTTATTTAAATTAATGAAATTTCAACTTAAGTTTAATTTAAGAAATTTCTACTGGGTCACTGCAATCTACTGATTACTCAGCATATGTGTATGGGTCACATAGGAATACTTAGGAAGATCAGAGACAAAATCCCTAATCTTGAGGCTAGAGGGGAAGGTGTTTGCCTTGCATGCGGCCAGCCCGGGTTCGATTCCCTGCATCCCATATGGTCTCCTGAAAATAAAATATGGCATTAATACCATATTTTAGGAGTATTAATACCAGTACTCAGGAGTAATTCCTGAGTGCATCAACCAGGAGTAACCCCTTGCATCTCTAAAAAAATAAATCTCTAATCTTAGAGGAGTTTGCAGGTCTCTAAACTATAATGGATTGATGTAATTAAAAAATAGGTTCAGAGGAAAGTATCTTAACCCTACTGTTTTAAATGCCAATATGGTTAAAATTATACTCTTTTTAAACATTTGTACTGTGAACAGACTAGATTCCATATTCTCTCAAACCAAAGCTTAAAAGAAAGATAAAGTGTACAAATAATCAGTTTATTATTTTGACTTTTTGTTTGATTTTAAATAACCATTTTCATATAAGCAAGAAATATTGCTAACAAATCACTGAGATTTATTTGAGAAAAGCAGTTAAATTATAAAACCTATCCTTAGGTGTCTGCAGTTTAGGCTCTGCTATTCCATTATTTTATTTGGGGCAGGAGCTGACTTGAGAAAATGTTGCATTAAATCCAGCTTGACCATAGAATCAACTGCAACTATATTGCATCTATGTACAACTGGCAAAATGTTCACCATAAAATGTCTGTATTGCTCATCACCTTTTATAAAAGGCTAACTCAATCCACAGCAAATACATTGAGAATGATTTGCTCCTTCCCATTCCATCTGACATTTCCCCCCATGTTTTCTTACAGAAGAGAGTTTTTAACTTTGACACGAATGAACTAAAATAAAGTCCTAAAACTGTTTGAAATTTATAATTTATTAGTCCATTAACTTATGTGAAGCATACATTTGTATAATCAAGTTATATTGCCAGTGGAACATCTCAGCAGTGGCGTTCACATAATTCATAAAATTGAGCTTATCTGTAATCTCACCAAATATAGAAATAGTCTTTATTAATGGATCATAGATTAAACTGTGGAGAGGAAAACTATAACAATAATATGAGGCATCTGATTTCTGTCATAGAAGCCAGGAAATTCAGTTAAATAAAATTGGTTTTCTTTTATTGTATTAAATAAATTATTTTCTACTTTTCTGAATCTGTAGGTCTTTGCAGATGATATATATCACAAATACAACTGAAATAGAATTTTAGGTTTATTACCCCTCACCCCTATTTTTTCTGTAATTAAATTGATATCATAGTCCAAGTTTTCTAAGTGAGTGCAGTGATAGTCTGTGCAAGGAATTTCTGTTGCCGCTATAGAATGTAGAGTGGGCAAAGGAAGAATGTGGAATGCAGATATGAACAAAACTCAAAATATGAACAAAATATGAATAAAACTCTCAAAATACAGTATAGTTCATTTTTTTAATAGAAGAACATCTAGAGAAGATGCAGATGGAAAGCAATAGAGAGTGGGGCAGAAGTCAAGGGCCTCAGGTACATCGGCAGTGTAGAGTAGTGGTATAGCTACATATCCAAACCTCAGAGTCAACAGCACTGATAATATGAGATCCAAAATACAACAGCCACAATTAAAAGTGTGTTTGTTAAGGTGACAGGCTCAGGGGAACAGGGAACTAGTGAACACTGCTGAAGTGTAATTGATACTGGTCGTGGGATCGTTGCTAAAATTCAACTGTTAATAGCTTTGTAAATCACAATTGTTTAATAAACATACAGAACATTTTAAAGCAAATAATGATAATAAAAATTCATGTAGAAAGAAAGTTCAACACCAAAAGTAATCTTGTGCTTTTATTTTGTTAGAACATTTAGAAGTAGAGAAGTAATGCTGCATCTTAAAATTCTTTTAAAAATATTCTAGTAACCATTTGGGTGACTAGAGCTTCGTGTTCTCAAATCAGTGTTAGATGGTAAGTCACTCTCATCTAAGTTC